>NC_137604.1:12817151-12989651 GCF_963280865.1 Gymnoscopelus braueri
CACCATGGCATGAGAGGAGGAACACGCACACACGCACGTGCACACGCACACAGGCACACACACTGAGAGATCAGCCAACCTGACCATGTAACACTCTATAGTATAGTGTAGTACTACTACATGGAAAGCAGCCCCAGAAAGCTACAAGTTGAGAGTTTGTCACGGTTCCCATTATGTGCTAACTATTGTACCCGTTGTCAGGGTACCTGGGGCCTTATTTGGCGCTCTTTAGGCATTTTTTATTATTTAGAAAAACATTTTTAAATGGCGAAAAGGCTGTTTTAAATATTTTTTTTATTGTTTTTCAAAATATTAAAAAAATGCCTACCAAGTTTAGGCTTAAGGGGTATGGTGGCACACAAGATACGCACGCACGCACGCACGCACGCACGCACGCACGCACGCACACACACACACACACACACACACACACACACACACACACACACAGGTACATAAACTCAGAGGTTCTTCTAGTCTAGTGCAGTCAGTGTTATAACAGGAGTATTGCTGCCACCTGGTGGCAATACGGCAGACATGCATGTTAAGTTATACATTACAGATGTATTAATTATTACATTAACATCAGGCTGGTGTTCAAGAGGTAATTTTCTGCTCTCTTTGGCTACATTATTTCATTATTTCATAAGAATGAAAAACATTATGAATGTCTTCAAGTTTTTGGAATGTTCAAAATGTCTCTTCTAGCTGCAAAGCCCGGTGATGAGAGGTTAATCTGCACCATCTCAGGGGACGCCTATTCTTTACTGCCTCAAAACTGTTGAACTTCTGGTTGAATTTGGGAAAGTCCAAATGCTGTGGAGAGCCCGATTAGAGCTCTGGTGTGAAGATGGGTCCAAACTGGCTTGGGTTTCACTTTCACCATGAAGGTTTATTTATTGTCTCCGCCAGGCCGTAAGGCATGGCGAGAGAGTATGTTTTACCCTCCGTCCGTCCGTCCGTGTGTCCGTCCGTCCGTCCGTGTGTCCGTCTGTCACCAGCTAATGGGCAAATTTCACGCAAATCGGTCCACATGATCTCCATAGTCATGTGATCAAGACGGATGTGTTTGATTTTTCATATTCCATCCTCATTGGCTAAGATTGACATCTAAAGTTTGCAGTAGTGGCTTGTTTTGAACAAAATGCACATTCAACACACAACAACACGCACATTCACTCTATGTTGAGGAAAAAATGCCACCCTTTTAACATTGGCCTGTTATAGCGCCACCAGCAGGTCTAATTTAGCAAAAAAATATGTTGCACAAAATGCCTCAAACCATGAATGCAGTGTCCGATTGCCGTGCAAGGCCTAAGAACAAATGGTACCCTTTAAGCATTGGCCTATTATAGCGCCACCAGGAGGCCACAATAACCTACCTGACCTGGCGGAGACCTGTGCTCCGAGGAGCACTTTTTCTAGTTTAATTCTGCTTTCGTGTAATAGGCCCCTGGTCTTCAAGATACGCAAAGGAAACAGGGACGCCCATGTACCTGTCAGACTACTTCAATAATGTGAAAGACACACAGGCACAACACTAGAGGGAGCTCAACCCAGATTCGGCACAAACATGGGGTCGAATCTGTTCTGCTGCTATGCCACCAAAATGTGGAATGCCCTTCCAAAAAAACATCAAAAAGTGTGACCCCGTACCCTCCATAAAAGACCACCTGTCTGCAATTTGTAAATGGTCCTACAAAATCCCTCTAAGCTTAACACTAGAAATTACCCCCCCCCCTGTTTACTGTACGTATACGGCCATTGCTAGTAGTGTTGATTATGTCTTGTTTATTATTGTATATTGTCTTTAAATGTCTTAATTAATTGAATACACACGACCACAATGGAAACAAGGGCTTTTTGTGTTATCCTTTTAACAGTGATTGTAAATCGTACCTCTGTACTACTTGCAAGCTGTTAATAGAGTATTCAATCAATCAATCAATCAATCAATCAATCAATCAATCAATCAATCAATCAATCAATCAATCAATCAATCAATCAATCAATCAATCAATCAATCAATCAAGCCTGGATGCTTGCATTAAACTCTTAGGTACCTGCACAGTGTTTGAGTTTGCGGCTGCTGTTCTCCCTTTTGACCATGAACATATCACACAAAGGAGGGTATTCAACTTTTCATTAACTTTTATTTATCATACAGATGTTTGCATATCTGACCAGACTGCATACACACCTATTGTTACAAAATATACAGAAAATGTATTATCTTTGCATTTCTGCTTCTATGTTCCGCGACCCATGATGGCTTTCTTAGTGTTTCTCTCAGGTTTCAAAATCATTATACAACACTTTGGTCCAAACAATGCCAACAAAACGCCGAAACTAGATGCTAAAATAGCAAATACCTCCACTACATCTGCATATTTGCCTGGAGAGCTGATATATGCTGGGATGAAGGCTATCCACACGGCACAGAAGATTAACATGCTGAACGTGATTAACTTGGCTTCATTGAAGTTGTCTGGGAGATTCCTTGCCATGAACGCTAGGACAAAGCTGAGGAGTGCCAGTAAACCAATATAACTTAGTAACACTGCAAAACCAACTGTTGATCCCACTACACACTCATAAACTATCTTATCACTGTGGTATTGTGTGTTTTTATGAGGAGTTGGTGAGGCAGACACAAGCCAGGCTGTGCAGATTATTACCTGGATGGAAGAAAGAGACAGAACTATTCCTCTCTGCTGCATAGCACCAAACAACTTCATAATGTCTGCACCCCCAGGCTTGGAGGCCTTGAACACGGCCAACACCACCATAGTCTTTACCAGGATACACGAGACACACAGCACAAAGCTGATCCCAAATACTGCATGCCTTAGTTGACAGGTCAAGAGGTTGGGGCGGCCAATGAAAAGAAGAGAGCACAGGAAACATAGTTTGAGTGACAGCAAGAGTTGGAAGCTGAGTTCTGAGTTGTTGGCGCGCACCATGGGTGTGTCTCGATAATTGACGAAAATTCCCAGGACAATGGCACAGATAAGTGTGCCTATCAATGAGATGGTTGTCAAGGAGATACCAAGGGCCTCATGGTAGGAGAGGAACTCCATGATCTTAGGGACACAGTGGTCATGCTGGGGACTGGACCAGAAGTCCTCTGGACAACTGGTGCACTCTGTAGAGTCTAACAAAGACAGCAAGGTTAAAGGGTCAGACAAGTAAGGTACTATCCTAAAGGTAACCTACATTGTTACATCCTATGCTACTGTCTGTCTGTCTGTCTGTCTGTCTGTCTGTCTGTCTGTCTGTCTGTCTGTCTGTCTGTCTGTCTGTCTGTCTGTCTGTCTGTGACCATTTATCTCCTTAGTGAGTTGACCAAATGATCGGAACTTGCACATGGGCACTGAATTTTCTTGGTTCTTTGCCACAGACTATGGATCTGTAGTGGCAGTTGTAATCCCTTGTCTCAAGTACGCACATAGTTTGGGTGTGAGCATCCCTGGGTATGGACTAGTAATGTAATGTAAACCTGTCTTGTTGCTGATCTCTCCCTCAGAACATGCAATGCAGTCAAAGCAGCAGACAGGTTCTCCTTTCCTTCTGGGCCACACGGGTTCCAGGAGAACAGCTCTCACTGCACACTGACCGAGGAGGCTACAGAGGAGATTATCTATGATTAATCTCAGACTAAATTAAATGACATTCACATCATGAGATCAGCATTGGTTATTTTAGAAAGCTGAAGTGACCTTTGTGGATTCAAAGCTCCAGAAGATTCTGTCTTCATCAAGGATGAGTTCTTCATCTCCGGAGGCTGACTTCTTGAACACGCCTACATTTTGAACATTTAAACTTCCATCAGGGAGCCACACCCAGTTCACGATATCCAAGATGGGTAAAGCATCTCCATTCTCATCAAATGATACATCATCCCCAGATGATGTGGTGAAGTTGACTTTTTCCAGGTAATACAAAAGCTAGAAAGTGTGTATACGACAAGGGAATTTAACAATATCAACTCACACACTGCACTTCCCCATGTTTGTGAAACTATATAGCAAGCGATGTCTCTGCTAAACGGCACTAATATGGATGAGTAGTAGCCTCTTATAGCCAGACTATATCACTGCGTGGATATGAGTCTGGTGCCACTATGAGGAAGTTTTTTTCCCAAGGGGCGGGATCAAAACAATGACTCTCGACACAATTGGTTAGACCTTCAACCAACTACCAATTACAGTCTCCCATATTTGAATACTGGGCCCTGATTGGTCACCCCAGACTTCGGGAGCAGGAAATGGATTCACGACGGAGCGGTGCCAGACCCAAATCGCAGAGGGCAATTTTATTTTGCACTGGCAGATGCGTCTGGTCCCAGGCTAGATGAGTAGAACAACTACAGTACAGAATCGCCTTCACTTGACCTTAAGGGTTTAAGTTCATGTGCTTTTGAGGTGTAGGTGGATCGCAGAGAGGAGAGAGATAATCTAAAAGAAGAGAAGAGCCCCAAGCGTGCTCATCTAGAATGACAAACAACACGTTGTGAAGGCTACATCAAAACAAAGTATAATGATCAATCAAAGCCTAGATAAGAAATAAGTATGAGGGTCTGACTACATACACAGGCCATCTATCTGAATGTTGTGCATGTGCACTGCAGGTTAGCATGATGACAGTCAATGAAAGGTGTGTTCTATTCACTATATTTCTATAGCAGCTGAGTGCAGACATCAGTGGCCAAATTCGGTGTAAATGAAGAGAAATGTAGTTGGCTGTCTGTTTATTGTTAAGTGATGTAAATTACAGTACATTCTGTTAAAAAGGACTTGGTTACACATGATCACATGACATGTCATTTTGTGGTAGCTAATATCAAATAATAGGCTATTAATTGTAGT
Organism: Gymnoscopelus braueri; assembly: GCF_963280865.1. Taxonomy (NCBI): domain Eukaryota; kingdom Metazoa; phylum Chordata; class Actinopteri; order Myctophiformes; family Myctophidae; genus Gymnoscopelus; species Gymnoscopelus braueri. The sequence goes on from NC_137604.1 coordinate 12,822,020, forward strand.
TAATACATGGTGGCAGTCTGCCTTTACTATTACTTACCTTCCTAAATCTGAAATAATTACAGGGATAGTATATTGCTATTTTAGATTTGTATCTTGTATCTTTTACGAGATTGGAAATGAGATTAAATTTATATTTTGCAAGCAATAATTAGCCAAGAATTATTGCTTGCACAATGGGAAAATGTCTTTAATATGAAACAAATAATTCACAAGCATGCATATTACGTGTTCATTACAAACTGATAATTAAGTCCCATTGTTTGAGTTCTGCATTGGTTTGAAACGTTACTATAGCAACAAAATAGCCTCATCAGTAAGCTACTTTTGTTCAATTTTAATGAGATTATAATGTTATTTTCCAAATGGCAAATTGTTCTGTACAAGTCTGTTCTCTGAATGGTTCTCTCTCTCTCTCTCTCTCTCTCTCTCTCTCTCTCTCTCTCTCTCTCTCTCTCTCTCTCTCTCTCTCTCTCTCTCTCTCTCTCACACACAGATCAGGGAACCAGGCCCAGTTTGCAAACCCAACTACAGAGTAGTTGGGTTTGCTAACTGTCCAATATTTAGTCAAAAGCTAATAATTTTCATTGGTGAAATGTTTATGAAAACCCACACAGACTTAAATACTTTAACTTAAAAACCCCCCCCACAAATAGCTGATCTACAACGTGTCACATCATGGTACGCTTGATATTATATATATATATATATGTGAGCGGATATTTTTTAGTACTTTTGTGTAACGAAGTAGGGCATTAATTTACGAGAGAGAGAGAGAGAGGAAAAAAAAGAAAACATTAAAAGTTGAAAGGAAATAAAGGGTTTCTGCCTGTAACAAATATCAAGTATTTCAAGCTGTAAAAAAGACAATATACAATGTTCACATTCACATTTGTAAATAAATAACCAAAATTGAGCATAAATCAAATTGGAGCTGGCAAAAGGCTTTACCAGACTTACCATGGGCACTCTGTACAGACCTACCACACTAGAGATGAAGTAATAAACTTACCATGGGCACTCTGTACAGACCCAACACACTAGAGACGGCAATAGAGAGTGTTGTGGAAACGGGGCCCACAATCCCCAGCACCGGAGGGGACCCGACACAGCTCTCGTCCAATTCAAACCGCTCCTCTCTCCCGTTGACTAATGACATCGCTGCATGGAGAGCACCTCTGATTGTGAAACCGTCGTCATAGATCCCATAGCCCAGAGTCACATTGGGCAGCAGGCTGGGGTTTCTGTTGATCTCTGTGATGGCAAACTCCATGATCTGGACACACCTGAACCCCTTATCGTAAAGACTAACACAAAACATTATATTTGTAGAAATAAACAACATACTAACAAAACTGTCAAAACAAGTTGCCCTGTTCTCTTGCTTTATTTATATGTTTATTTGACAGGGACAATACAAAAAACATTGTATCAAGTTATACAAACATGAATTGTATGTGGGGTTTCTAGCCAAGGCTAATTTGCGACCCCTGTCCCTGGTTAGGCCTTTCTATATTTACCTACTTGCTATTTGCATGTATGATACTCACAAATCTTTGCTATCTGGGTCCAGTTGCCTGGAGGTGAAGTTCACCTCAGGATAGATGACTGTGGAGTGGATCGGAAACAAACCTCCCGTGTGTCCGTGTGTCCGTGTGTCCGTCCGTCCGTCCGTCCGTCTGTCACCAGCTAATCTCCGCCACCGTTGGCTTGATCGCAGCGAAACTGTGCACACACACTCCCTGGATGCCAATTCCGAACTTCTGCCCCAAATTTTTCACATGGGCCTTTTATAGCGCCACCAGGAGGCCGATTTGTGCAAAACATATTTTTTGACAGTACTCCTACAGATTTTGTCCAAAAATCTCGCAAATCGGTACACAGTATCTCTATAGTCATTAAACAAAACATGTCTTTCAGATTTTTCATATTCCATCCTGATTGGCTAAAAATGGCTTCCAAAGTTTGCAGGAGTGCTCCATTTTCAACAAAATGCCTCAAATCATGAACACAGCATGCAATTTCGGTGAAATTTTGCACGCATATTTCCACTATGCCGAGGAAGAAATGCCACTTGAAAATTTTCAGCCTCATGGTGGCGCTATAACAGGCCAATTCATGTTTTACCTATCTGCCTTTTATAGCGCCACCAGGAGGCCGACTTATGTAAAACACATTTCTTTATATCACTCCTTCCGATTTTATCCAAATTTCACGCAAATCGGTCCACATGATCTCCATAGTCATGTGATCAAGACGGATGTGTTTGATTTTTCATATTCCATCCTCCTTGGCTAAGATTGACATCTAAAGTTTGCAGTAGTGGCTTGTTTTGAACAAAATGCACATTCAACAAACAACAACACGCACATTCACTCTATGTTGAGGAAAAAATGCCACCCTTTTAACATTGGCCTGTTATAGCGCCACCAGCAGGTCTAATTTAGCAAAAAAATATGTTGCACAAAATGCCTCAAACCATGAATGCAGTGTCCGATTGCCGTGCAAGGCCTAAGAACAAATGGTACCCTTTAAGCATTGGCCTATTATAGCGCCACCAGGAGGCCACAATAACCTACCTGACCTGGCGGTGACCTGTGCTCCGAGGAGCACTTTTTCTAGTTTAATTCTGCTTTCGTGTAATAGGCCCCTGGTCTTCAAGATACGCAAAGGAAACAGGGACGCCCATGTACCTGTCAGACTACTTCAATAATGTGAAAGACACACAGGCACAACACTAGAGGGAGCTCAACCCAGATTCGGCACAAACATGGGGTCGAATCTGTTCTGCTGCTATGCCACCAAAATGTGGAATGCCCTTCCAAAAAAACATCAAAAAGTGTGACCCCGTACCCTCCATAAAAGACCACCTGTCTGCAATTTGTAAATGGTCCTACAAAATCCCTCTAAGCTTAACACTAGAAATTACCCCCCCCCCTGTTTACTGTACGTATACGGCCATTGCTAGTAGTGTTGATTATGTCTTGTTTATTATTGTATATTGTCTTTAAATGTCTTAATTAATTGAATACACACGACCGCAATGGAAACAAGGGCTTTTTGTGTTATCCTTTTAACAGTGATTGTAAATCGTACCTCTGTACTACTTGCAAGCTGTTAATAGAGTATTCAATCAATCAATCAATCAATCAATCAATCAATCAATCAATCAATCAATCAATCAATCAATCAAGCCTGGATGCTTGCATTAAACTCTTAGGCACCTGCACGGTGTTTGAGTTTGCGGCTGCTGTTCTCCCTTTTGACCATGAACATATCACACAAAGGAGGGTATTCAACTTTTCATTAACTTTTATTTATCATACAGATGTTTGCATATCTGACCAGACTGCATACACACTAGGGGTGGGACGATATATCGATATATCGATATATCGCGATACTTTCTCCTGCGATAAATAATCGATATCCTCCTGAAAAATATCGATATAAAAAAATAAAAAATAAAAAACTTTTTTTTAAAGTTTGTGATACGTTGTTTTTCCTACTCTGTATTTGTGTAATGATGATTTTGAACTGTTTGGTGCTATTTTATGTGTTGAATACAAGGACTATCGTGATATATCGTTGGTGAATTTTCATGCAATATATCGTGATATCGCAATATATCGATATTTTCAGATATCGTGATATATCGTTGGTGAAATTTCATGCAATATATCGGCATTTTCAGATATCGTGATATATATTGTTATCGTGGGCCTAATATCGTGATACATATCGTATCGCGAGGTACCCATGTCGTCCCACCCCTAATACACACCTATTGTTACAAAATATACAGAAAATGTATTATCTTTGCATTTCTGCTTCTATGTTCCGCGACCCATGATGGCTTTCTTAGTGTTTCTCTCAGGTTTCAAAATCATTATACAACACTTTGGTCCAAACAATGCCAACAAAACGCCGAAACTAGATGCTAAAATAGCAAATACCTCCACTACATCTGCATATTTGCCTGGAGAACTGATATATGCTGGGATGAAGGCTATCCACACGGCACAGAAGATTAACATGCTGAACGTGATTAACTTGGCTTCATTGAAATTGTCTGGGAGATTCCTTGCCATGAACGCTAGGACAAAGCTGAGGAGTGCCAGTAAACCAATATAACCTAGTAACACTGCAAAACCAACTGTTGATCCCACTTTACACTCATAAACTATCTTATCACTGTGGTATTGTGTGTTTTTATGAGGAGTTGGTGAAGCAGACACAAGCCAGGCTGTGCAGATTATTACCTGGATGGAAGTAAGAGCCAGAACTATTCCTCTCTGCTGCATAGCACCAAACAACTTCATAATGTCTGCACCCCCAGGCTTGGAGGCCTTGAACACGGCCAACACCACCATAGTCTTTACCAGGATACACGAGACACACAGCACAAAGCTGATCCCAAATACTGCATGCCTTAGTTGACAGGTCAAGAGGTTGGGGCGGCCAATGAAAAGAAGAGAGCACAGGAAACATAGTTTGAGTGACAGCAGGAGTTGGAAGCTGAGTTCTGAGTTGTTGGCGCGCACCATGGGCGTGTCTCGATAATTGACGAAAATTCCCAGGACAATGGCACAGATAAGTGTGCCTATCAATGAGATGGTTGTCAAGGAGATACCAAGGGCCTCATGGTAGGAGAGGAACTCCACGATCTTAGGGACACAGTGGTCACGCTGGGGACTGGACCAGAAGTCCTCTGGACAACTGGTGCACTCTGTAGAGTCTAACAAAGACAGCAAGGTTAAAGGGTCAGACAAGTAAGGTACTGTCCTAAAGGTAACCTACATTGTTACATCCTATGCTACTGTCTGTCTGTCTGTCTGTCTGTCTGTCTGTCTGTCTGTCTGTCTGTCTGTCTGTCTGTCTGTCTGTCTGTCTGTCTGTCTGTCTGTCTGTCTGTCTGTGACCATTTATCTCCTTAGTGAGTTGACCAAATGATCGGAACTTGCACATGGGCACTGACTTTTCTTGGTTCTTTGCCACAGACTATGGATCTGTAGTGGCAGTTGTAATCCCTTGTCTCAAGTACGCACATAGTTTGGGTGTGAGCATCCCTGGGTATGGACTAGTAATATAATGTAAACCTGTCTTGTTGCTGATCTCTCCCTCAGAACATGCAATGCAGTCAAAGCAGCAGACAGGTTCTCCTTTCCTTCTGGCCACACGGGTTCCAGGAGAACAGCTCTCACTGCACACTGACCGAGGAGGCTAAAGAGGATATTATCTATGATTAATCTCAGACTAAATTAAATGACATTCACATCATGAGATCAGCATTGGTTATTTTAGAAAGCTGAAGTGACCTTTGTGGATTCAAAGCTCCAGAAGATTCTGTCTTCATCAAGGATGAGTTCTTCATCTCCGGAGGCTGACTTCTTGAACACGCCTACATTTTGAACATTTAAACTTCCATCAGGGAGCCACACCCAGTTCACGATATCCAAGATGGGTAAAGTATCTCCATTCTCATCAAATGATACATCATCCCCAGATGATGTGGTGAAGTTGACTTTTTCCAGGTAATACAAAAGCTAGAAAGTGTGTATACGACAAGGGAATTTAACAATATCAACTCACACACTGCACTTCCCCATGTTTGTGAAACTATATAGCAAGCGATGTCTCTGCTAAACGGCACTAATATGGATGAGTAGTAGCCTCGCATAGCCAGACTATACCACTGCGTGGATATGAGTCTGGTGCCACAACGGAGCGGTGCCAGACCCAAATCGCAGAGGGCAATTTTATTTTGCACTGGCAGATGCGTCTGGTCCCAGGCTAGATGAGTAGAACAACTACAGTACAGAATAGCCTTCACTTGACCTTAAGGGTTTAAGTTCATGTGCTTTTGAGGTGTAGGTGGATCGCAGAGAGGAGAGAGATAATCTAAAAGAAGAGAACAGCCCCAAGCGTGCTCATCTAGAATGACAAACAACACGTTGTGAAGGCTACATCAAAACAAAGTATAATGATCAATCAAAGCCTAGATAAGAAATAAGTATGAGGGTCTGACTACATACACAGGCCATCTATCTGAATGTTGTGCATGTGCACTGCAGCTTAGCACAGTCAATGAAAGGTGTGTTCTATTCACTATATTTCTATAGCAGTGCAGACATCAGTGGCCAAATTCTGTAGTTGGCTGTCTGTTTATTGTTAAGTGATGTAAATTACAGTACATTCTGTTAAAAAGGACTTGGTTACACATGATCACATGACATGTCATTTTGTGGTAGCTAATATCAAATAATAGGCTATTAATTGTAGTTAATACATGGTCTGCCTTTACTACAAGAGTTGTATCTTACCTTCCTAAATCTGAAATAATTACAGGGATAGTATATTGCTATTTTAGATTTGTATCTTGTATCTTTTACGAGATTGGAAATGAGATTACAATTATATTTTGCAAGCAATAATTAGCCAAGAATTATTGCTTGCACAATGGGAAAATGTCTTTAATATAAAACAAATAATTCACAAGCATGCATATTACGTGTTCATTACAAACTGATTATTAAGTCCCATTGTTTGAGTTCTGCATTGGTTTGAAACGTTACTATAGCAACAAAATAGCCTAATCAGTAAGCTACTTTTGTTCAATTTTAATGAGATTATAATGTTATTTTCCAAATGGCAAATTGTTCTGTACAAGTCTGTTCTCTGAATGGTTTCTCTCTCTCTCTCTCTCTCTCTCTCTCTCTCTCTCTCTCTCTCTCTCTCTCTCTCTCTCTCTCTCTATATATATATATATATATATATCTAAAAGTTGGCTCCTCCACCTCTGATCAAAGTTAGGCACTATTTACATGTTATTATTATTCTGAGTCCAAATAGAAAACCTTAACAGAAAGTGTGAATTGATCTTGTATACCTGCCATGGCTGTATTGTCTGCACACTGGCACAGCTGTGCCCAATGAAAGGCCCTCTTCCTGGCTCACACTGCAGCATGTCATGGAGGGCATGGGCCAGAGCATACACAGCCTTGTACACATTATACTCTCCCCTCAGGTCAGACATATCCAACAACCATGTTTTTTCTAGGTCCTCTTGTCCAGTACACACTGGGATCTCTACATCATACTCCCCTCCTACATCAACCACATCATCTTGGAGTGGAAATGTACACCAAAATGTCTGCTCCCAAAACTTCCTCACCTGAAGACACACCATGAAACCATGTGAATTATTAGCAGACATTTACAATTACATTAGCAGATATCAGTTTAAAATTGCAGCTTAAAGGTAGGGTAAATGATCTATATTGTGATAATAATCATTGCTATAGAGTGTTTGTTCAGTAACAGAGTTAAATAGCTCTATATTGTGATAGTAATCATTGCTATAGAGTGTTTGTTCAGTAACAGTGTTAAATAGCTGTATATTGTGATAGTAATCATTGCTAGTGTTTGTTCAGTAACATTGTTAAATAGCTCTATATTGTGATAGTAATCATTGCTATAGAGTGTTTGTTCAGTAACAGGGGTCGCCCTGTCTCTCCAGCTCTTTAATAAACAGAAAATACATTTTCAGGTAGGTGACAAAAAGTCTGCCAATCAGGAGAGAGCACCCATTCATCAGCTTCAATTTTATAGTGTTCCAGTTCAACATTTTTTCTGCTCATTTATTTCTCACTTCCAATTCCACTTGTTTAATCTGTATCCTGTCTGAGTTCTCTATCCTGATTGGATAAAATTGGCACACCCCGACCTGAAAATGCATTTTCTGTTTAATAAAGAGCAGGAGAGACATGGAGACCCCTGTTACTGAACAAACACTCTCTACAGCAATGAGTACTATCAGAATATAGAGCTATTCAACACTTACTTTAACCAAAGAAAATCACTTAAACTACCTTTAAATACTGAATGAAAGACTCACTACAGTGTTGTCAGGGTCATTGTCAGGATGTATTTTCATCAGGAAGTCCCTCAGACCTGGTATGTCTCCACGGTGGACGGCGGGGCCCAGGTGTCCTGTCATGTAGGGCATGAAGTCAGGATTGTGGAGTCTAGTTCTTGTCGTAAGGCCAGTCCTGGTCAGCCACTGCAGACCTGTCACATTCTGCTTCATCATCTAATGGGTTGAACAGAATCGTTGGTGACGCGCACACTGACTTTGAAGTCGGACGGTCGGACGGTTCTCGAGGTATGTGAACAACCGGCGGACGTACAGACACACAGACAGACATAGATTTTGCACATTTCTTTGTAAGATGCTTACAATAAATGTGCCAAAAAATAACAACAAATACATTTCCTTGAATACTGCATATTCAAATTCCACCCCATTCTCCCAACAAATTAAACAATATCAACTCAAACACCAATACATGAAATCTTGCCTTGAATACTGTATTATCTAAATTCAGATCCCTTATAATCATGAATCCTAAAATCATAGGTATGTATCATAAAACCCAACCTCCTCCACGACATTTTCCAGATGTTGTGCATAATAAATGACCACACGAGCCGTGGATTCCATGATCACAGTGGCGGTCCTCTGAAAGACGGCCCAGTTCGGGGCCATAACCTCCACGTACGCCAGACATCCCAGGCCAGAGCGGTCAAGCTCTGACCGGAAGGTCCTGGCGATACTGTGGCCTTCATCGTCATCATCGACCACCAGTCCTACCCAGATCCACCCAAACCGCATCATTATCTGGAGGATAGCTCGCACCTGATTGGAGGGATATTTAATTAGTCTAGATCAGGGTCATTATAGATAACTAAAAGTAATGGAATAACAAAAAAACTTGAATACAAAAATTAAAAAAAATTAAAAAATACATTTTAGGTAACACATTTCAGGTATTAAAAACGAGGTCTTAACAACAATGATAACCAAGTGAAACTGTGTTGTGCTTAATTACAAAACCAACTAAGACGAACTGAAAGCATAGAGGGAATGTCCTTAGATCTACTATTTTCGCTATTTTTCTGACCTTGTTGAATTTTGCCCTTCACTACCCCACATTACCAAAACAAACACATCTATCGTTCACCGTGAAGTCTCCACTTGGGATTGTTCTAAAGAAGGAGGGGAACTGGTGACGGTCACTCAGACAGGAGCAGGTGGCAAAGTAACTGATCTGTATAAAGACAGAAACATCTGGAATATGTTGTTTCATTCCCCAAACGTCCACTGCAAGCAGAGAATATGAGCATTATGAGCACAAGAGAATATAAAAATAAATCCAGTGGGATAATCACCCCCTCGGCCTCTCCCTCTCCCGAAAGCATTTGAAAGGACTCACTAAAATAGGTAAAAGCAGCAGAAAGCAGAACACTTCCATTTCAAATTGTCAAATTGCCTTCAATTGACTGATCAAAAAAAACATAACTGACGTTGGAATTATCCATTTAAAACAAGAGAAGGAAGCGTCTCACTGGACAGATGCTCTTTGGTGGAACAGGGAGGTAGAAAGACATCCAGGGCACTTCAGACCACAATGAAGACCTGAGAGGTTCGACACGTGTACAGTAGGTCATATCCTTGTTGTCGGGCAGAAAACCTGTTATCTCCATATTTTTACTTTTTTTTTTTTCGTATATAAACGCCCTACTTGATCATACTACAGCTTCACACAAAAGCATCAAAGGTAGCAGATCCACAAGCTCGAAACGCGGCGTGAAGCGACACGTTTCGAGCTTGTAGATCTGCTACTTTTGATGCTTTTGAATTTGAATCCTGAAAAGTAACGGTTTTGGACATAATGAGGTTTCCACCCGACAGAGACGATATATTATTTCCTTGGATTTATTTTCCTTGTTAGTCTGAGGTCTGCTGTTGATGAGGAATTAACACTCGCATGACTGAGATTTCATTATCCTCCACCATGCCTGAAAAACGATAATTTTGATCCCCAAATCAGGCTATCCTATTGGCCACTGTCTCCCCTCTTTGCTCCAGACTAGTTCACACTTTCTCCCCCAAACAGTGGGGGGTTCCATTGTCTTCTAAAGAGCTGAGAGTTGAAAATGGGTTGCCAAATTTTGAGAGAGAAATAAGCAGGCAGGTCTATGAAAGTGTTACTGCATGCGTTGTGCCCTGAGAAAACAGTGAGACATGAAGCAGTAGGCTAGTGTGTATTTCTATCTGTCTCCTATATGTCATCATGATTTGTGATTTGTGTATGTGGGGATCTCATTTTTACTTCCATGCAGTGTTGATTTCGTTAACGAAAACGAAACGAAATATGTTCGTCAACGCACATTTTTCAAAGGACGAAGACGAGACGAGACCACCACCCATATGAATAAACAATAACTGGGACTAAATCATTATGCAATTTCGTTGACTAATAAAGACGAGACGAAAATGTAGTTCACTAAATAAAGACTTAGACTGGACTAAAATCTATGGTCATTTTAGTTCACGAACAAAGACGAGACGATCATATATTTATTATATGATTTTGTCACTCCCTGTCTCCTTTGATGCGCAGCGCAGGGCATGCTGTTCCTCACTCACACACACCCCCTTTTAAAGTTGCAGCCGCGCACGCACACACACACAGAGTCACACCACCGTCAAATGAATGGCAGGAGGATTGATTTTATCCGAAGGCAAGCAATGTGGGAAAAACACAACAACTTGAAGAGACACAAGCGTTCACCACAAAGAGATCGAGTTTTAAGTTAACAAAAGGTTTGGTGGTGGTTGTTTACAACGTAACATTAAAACGTGGTGTTGCGTGTCGGCTTAATGTTCCACCTCTTTGATTTGTCTTATGTGTCACCACGCTGACAGAGGCAGACGCTGACGCCAGCTGCTCCTCTACAAACAGGCTCCTTTTATAATTTTAACACCGTAACTTTTATCCACCTTTTTACTTTGGACCTTTATTCATTCATGTTCACATGGCCATTGGATTTTATTGATTGGATACGCTGATATTAGTGTATTTATGTCACTAGTCGGATTGCAAGCAGTAGCCAGCTTAGCATGTAGCGATAAACTTACACCTGGTGTTTGCACTTTCTCCATTTACAGCCCGTACATCTACACAAACGTTCAGATTTCAAATATAAAGTGCTTACCTCATGGCCAGGGATGTTACAATTCTATTCGGGTAACCCATAAGTACCCATATTTTCCGTATTGTCCAATAAAAAACATTTTAATCCGATCGGTGGCCATTTTCTCTGTATTTTCTCCATGCTTTCAACTACGTGACCCTATCGGTTGGGAGGTGTAATTGCACTCTGATACACTATAACTCTATGAGAAAATGACTGCAAATCGGATTAAAATGCTTTTTATTGAACAATACAGAAGTTACGGGTACTTATACCCACCCGAAGTAAATTGTAACATCCGTGGCCACGGAATAAAAACTTTATATTTGAAATCCGAACGTTTATGTAGATGTACAGGTTGAAGTTTCGTCATGACTGTCATAATATGACCGTCATGTAATGCTGCTTTAAATTTAGTAGCAGCAAGCGAACTATAGTAACTTGTAAACAACCCAGTGTGCAAACTGTGCACAAAACACGTGGGCAGCTATATTATTATTACCATTATAATGTAATTATATATATATAATTATAATAATAATAATAGAAAGACGTGAAAAACAAGCCCAAAGTCGCTTATAATAATAGTCAGGGGATATTAAAAAAATCTTGGAATAAATTCCTTACCAAAAAAATTCTTCACCAATGTGTTTGTAAAGGTGTCTAGTAACACATCTCACAAAGACTGAAATGCAGTCCCCCTAGGAGAATTTTTGACAGCTCCTTAAAGTTGGGGTACCCACCATAACCTTGGTTAGAAAAAAATCCCCAAAAAAATCAAGATTTAATTCTGTTTTAAGTAGCATGTGAGGTGTCAAACTAGGGTGTTTTTATGATTCTGAATCCATTGCAAGCATTTGTTTTGCACCAAAACCACTCCTTGGGCTAAAAACGGCCCAATCTCAATGGGCTTTTTACACAAAAAGTATACCTGGAAAAGGATGGCTATGGCCGTTTTTAGCCCAAGGAGTGGTTTTGGTGCAAAACAAATGCTTGCAATGGATTCAGAATCATAAAAACACCCTAGATTTTTTTTGGTAAGGAATTTATTCCAAGATTGGAAAATATTCTGCTAATATCCCCTGACTATAAGCAGACATGGCAACATAGACTCGCATAGACTCGCTGCGTATGCTCGTCTACGGGCCGCTCTGCGGGGGGTCTGGAGGTGTCGACTGCTCTTGCCTGGGGGAGAGAGGGGGAGAACGGTCAATTTAGCCGAAATATAACGGCTGGGATGGTATATATGGTATATATTTCATATTTATAATACGTTTCAGAAGAAAAAAAAAACGGAGATGATTTGAAACAAATATTTAGGAAAAGTCATGAAAGGGGAACTTTCTCAGAGCTTCATGAGAGGAGATAATCCACTTTAAATTCTCAAAATCGGTCATATTGATGGCTTAGTCATGCAAGTGTTAAACAGTCAGACTTTACAGACAGCAAAGCAGAAAACCTTTAGGAATGACCTACGGGATCTTATGAGACCAGGGACGTGCGTTGTGCACACATGTTACATTTTGCAACCTTTTTATGGATTGACCAAAGTGATTGATACAGTTTAAGGCAGGGGTGTTCAGCAGGGGGTCCGGGACATCTAGGTGGTCCTCAATAGTTACTACAAGTAACGCCAAATGTTTGAATGATGGGAACTGTTGTTTTAATTAACCACTTGAACCCTAGCATCCTTACTCTGGGGGGAACATTGAAGAACCCTGGTATAAGGTTACAAAACATGGGGACACATAATAGATTATTATGTTACTTTTAGGTCCGGGCAGAGAATCAAACCTCTTCAGGCCCATTGCTCTGACCCTCTGAAAACCAAAATGTGCTCCACTCACATGGTCTGTCTGCAAATAAAATGTTGTCGCTGTCGGCAGAAAGCCAGTTATTTTTCAATAAATGTAATAACAAAACAAAAAAACTCTGCTCCAATGGATCTAATGTAGTCATTATTTAGTCAAAAGCTGATAATTTTCATTGGTGAAATTTTTATGAAAACCCACACAGACTTAAATACTTTAACTTAAAAAAAAACCCCACAAATAGCTGATCTACAACGTGTCACATCATGGTACGTTGTGAGCTTGATATTATATATATAAATATGTGAGCGGATATTTTTTTGTACTTTTGTGTAACGAAGTAGGGCATTAATTTACGAGAGAGAGAGAGAGAGAGGAAAAAAAAGAAAACATTAAAAGTTGAAAGGAAATAAAGGGTTTCTGCCTGTAACAAATATCAAGTATTTCAAGCTGTAAAAAAGACAATATACAATGTTCATCACATTTGTAAATAAATAACCAAAATTGAGCATATATCAAATTGGAGCTGGCAAAAGGCTTTACCAGACTTACCATGGGCACTCTGTACAGACCTACCACACTAGAGATGAAGTAATAAACTTACCATGGGCACTCTGTACAGACCTACCAGAGATGAAGTAATAAACTTACCATGGGCACTTTGTACAGACCTACCAGAGATGAAGTAATAAACTTACCATGGGCACTCTGTACATACCCAACACACTAGAGACGGCAATAGAGAGTGTCTGTCTGCAAATAAAATGTTGTCGCTGTCGGCAGAAAGCCAGTTATTTTTCAATAAATGTAATAACAAAAAAAAAACTCTGATCCAATGTAGTCATTATTTAGTCAAAAGCTAAGCATTTTCATTGGTGAAATGTTTATGAAAACCCACACAGACTTAAATACTTTAACTTAAAAAAAAAAAACACAAATAGCTGATCTACAACGTGTCACATCACGGTACGTTGTGAGCTTGATATTATATATATATATATATGTGAGCGGATATTTCTAGTACTTTTGTGTAACGAAGTAGGGCATTAATTTACGAGAGAGAGAGAGGAAAAAAAAGAAAACATTAAAAGTTGAAATAAGGAAATAAAGGGTTTCTGCCTGTAACAAATATCAAGTATTTCAAGCTGTAAAAAAGACAATATACAATGTTCATCACATTTGTAAATAAATAACCAAAATTGAGCATATATCAAATTGGAGCTGGCAAAAGGCTTTACCAGACTTACCATGGGCACTCTGTACAGACCCAACACACTAGAGACGGCGATAGAGTTTGCTGTGCAGCAGGGGCCCACAATCCCCAGCACCGGAGGGGACCCGACACAGCTCTCGTCCAATTCAAACCGCTCCTCTCTCCCGTTGACTAATGACATCGCTGCATGGAGAGCACCTCTCATTTGGAAAAAGTCGTCATAGATCCCATAGCCCAGAGTCACATTGGGCAGCAGGCTGGGGTTTCTGTTGATCTCTGTGATGGCAAACTCCATGATCTGGACAGACCTGAACCCCTTATCGTAAAGACTAACACAAAACATTATATTTGTAGAAATAAACAACATACTAACAAAGCTGTCAAAACAAGTTGCCCTGTTCTCTTGCTTTATTTATATGTTTATTTGACAGGGACAATACAAAAAACATTGTATCAAGTTATACAAACATGAATTGTATGTGGGGTTTCTAGCCAAGGCTAATTTGCGACCCCTGTCCCTGGTTAGGCCTTTCTATATTTACCTACTTGCTATTTGCATGTATGATACTCACAACTCTTCGCTATAATCTGGGTCCAGTTGCCTGGAGGTGAAGTTCACCTCAGGATAGATGACTTTGGAGTGGATCGGAAACAAACCCCCCAGAACAAAGTCTCCAGTCTGGTAATATCTGCTGAGATTAAACAGTGCCTGTAACTCACAAGAAGAGGGAGATGAGGAAGACAAAGCAGTGAATGAAGAGAACAATATCAAGGTCATGTTCAGGTATGAAAGCAGGTGTGTGTCTTGAGAAGCCCTCATGACTCTCCTCGTCTATCTGACCCCCACCTTTCTAAATCCATTGTCCAGTTGTTACGTTTTATACACAGTGCTGTGCCATCCCCTGTGCCAACGTATGCCACTACGTAATCTTTCACAACACCCATGTGGGCAGAGGCAGACGTAGGGGCATGACTTAACATTAGAGTTCTCAACGGGCCTGAAAATTAAGGCCCGGACCTACAGTAACTGGGCCCTACTGGCCCGGCCTGAGGCTCAGCCCTAACAATTACCATACTTTTAGGCTTTTAAATGCCACTTGCCATTTATAATGATGTTTTTTTTTTTGTAGACCAATAGTTTTCAGACTTCAATGTGAGGGCCACTATGAGACACTATAGTACTGTGCGTGCGTGCGTGCGTGCGTGCGTGGGCGTTTGTGTGTGTTTACTTTAACACACTCACTGTGAATTAACAATAAACGATTTTGGCACATTTCGATATAAAGTTACATTATTATACTCTACATCATTGTAGGGGAATTATAAATCTGTATAAAGGTATTAAACAGATACTTTGGACAATCTCATCAAATAAACAAATTTAATTAGAGCGGCTGATTTAGCAAGGCATTGACCCATGTGAGATTTAATTAGTGTTATTGTAAAGTTTGAATCTTATCCTCTAAGGTCTGGATTAATTAAAAACAATGCTGTGTGTGTGTGTGTGTGTGTGTGTGTGTGTGTGTGTGTGTGTGTGTGTGTGTGTGTGTGTGTGTGTGTGTGTGTGTGTGTGTGTGTGTGTGTGTGTGTGTGTGTGTGTGTGTGTGTGGAGCTGCCTACAGATGACATCACTCTGCTGAGGGTCATTTGGGACACGACCCCTCACACCTCTGAAAACATCCCTGATCCTCCACTCTTCCATGTTTTTACATCTCACTTCCCCCTGGAACCTGTGTTTCAGGTCTGTTGCATCATCATGGGCCACTTGAGAATAGTGAATAGTTCCGATTTTTTGACATGATTCAGCTGTATAACATTTTTATATACTGGGTGCCCAATCTACACTGTAAAATCCTCAGTGCTAATTTAACTTTGAGAGTTTGCAATGGAACCAGATGGATCCCACAGGTCCATTTGGTTCTGTTTACACACACAGGCCTGTGAGGGTCCATTTGGACCTCCGGTGTTTCCACCTGTAAAACCCAACACAAACACTTTACAATAATGTTTTAGGAGGGAAAAAAGAAACATACAGTTGTTCAATATTGATTCATATTTCACATTTCACTGTTGTCGGGCAAAAACCTCCTATCTCTATTTTTTCCCGTAAATCAATGCCTTGATACAGTGTCACACCAAAGTATCAAAAGTATCAGATCTGCAAGCTCTAAACGGGGCGCGAAGCGACGTGTTTTGAGCTTGTAGATCTGCTACTTTTGATATTTTTTTATTTGAATCCTGAAAAAATAGAGTTGAAGAAACACAATTTCTAGGTTTTCTCTATCAGTCTCCCAATCCAAAGATAAGTTGTTTCATGCTCTACCATCTTGTCTGTAGGCATATATTCTATAGCCCGAAAATATCTATAGCCCGAAAGAGTCAACTATACAGAATGCGTGCTTCACAAATAATGTTCACACGTGTCTCAATACAAAACACATGCTGTCTAATGGTCCCTGATGGAAGTCCACTAAGACATATTTACGTAGCCGTAACTCTTCCTTGACCTCTGGTAACATGGGGTCTGTAGGCTTCTCCAGAATTTGGATTGGTTCCTTTAAAAACCCTTCTAAAACTCCTGCCCATGCTACACAGGAATCTGAACGCAACACAATCAGCGTAAGGGCGTATGCACTGTATCGAAGACACTCGACAAACACTCGAACCTTTTCTCCTCCAGTTCCAACTCTTCGATCCTGAAAAAGACAATGAGACTTCTAGAGTAACACTTGCTATGCATCCCATGTATGATACATTATAAACAACAGGCCTACTCATAATGAATATTGCTTATAAAAGTATAATTATATGCACTCATAAGGTTAAACTGTAAATATTGATATTTTATGTTTTGCATTGTTGTTTACTAAATAGACCACCGCTCAGCCATTAACTATGAGGTGCTGGAGCTGAATGAAATCAGTGTGAAAGAGAGAAAACAGCAGGCGCACACTCAACAGGTTACTACTTGGCCTCACACCCAGAACTCACCTAACCGCTGCTCATTATAGTTGGGTGGGATGGCTCAGACAGAGTAAAGCCACCTGCAATGGACCTGGTGCCTATTTCACGAAAGCAGAATTAGGGGTTAAGCCTGGATTTAACAGCCCCCCGGACCCCCGTTGACCCCCGTGGACCGGGGACCCCCGGCCGCCAAAAGGCAAGCTTTTCACATGTAGTTCTTCGATTTTAGAAATTAGAAATGTGTTTATAATTCTAATTCCAATATTCACTTAAACTCCTCATGTTTAAGCCTAACTGAATTATAGATTTATGGACTTGTACATAAATTAATTGTATATTTTAGGATGACTTTTGCATTTAATTTGTCGGCAATACTTTGCCACGCTTTCTCCCTGGATCTATATTTATTGCGGCCGTGTTTCCTTTTTTGATTTGTCAAACCTGTCAAACCTGGATTTGGCTTAAATCCAGGCTTATTTAATTCTGCTTTCGTGTAATAGGCCCCTGGTCTTCAAGATACGCAAAGGAAACAGGGACGCCCATGTACCTGTCAGACTACTTCAATAATGTGAAAGACACACAGGCACAACACTAGAGGGAGCTCAACCCAGATTCGGCACAAACATGGGGTCGAATCTGTTCTGCTGCTATGCCACCAAAATGTGGAATGCCCTTCCAAAAAAACATCAAAAAGTGTGACCCCGTACCCTCCATAAAAGACCACCTGTCTGCAATTTGTAAATGGTCCTACAAAATCCCTCTAAGCTTAACACTAGAAATTACCCCCCCCCCTGTTTACTGTACGTATACGGCCATTGCTAGTAGTGTTGATTATGTCTTGTTTATTATTGTATATTGTCTTTAAATGTCTTAATTAATTGAATACACACGACCACAATGGAAACAAGGGCTTTTTGTGTTATCCTTTTAACAGTGATTGTAAATCGTACCTCTGTACTACTTGCAAGCTGTTAATAGAGTATTCAATCAATCAATCAATCAATCAATCAATCAATCAATCAATAAATCAATCAATCAATCAATCAATCAATCAATCAAGCCTGGATGCTTGCATTAAACTCTTAGGTACCTGCACAGTGTTTGAGTTTGCGGCTGCTGTTCTCCCTTTTGACCATGAACATATCACACAAAGGAGGGTATTCAACTTTTCATTAACTTTTATTTATCATACAGATGTTTGCATATCTGACCAGACTGCATACACACCTATTGTTACAAAATATACAGAAAATGTATTATCTTTGCATTTCTGCTTCTATGTTCCGCGACCCATGATGGCTTTCTTAGTGTTTCTCTCAGGTTTCAAAATCATTATACAACACTTTGGTCCAAACAATGCCAACAAAACGCCAAAACTAGATGCTAAAATAGCAAATACCTCCACTACATCTGCATATTTGCCTGGAGAGCTGATATATGCTGGGATGAAGGCTATCCACACGGCACAGAAGATTAACATGCTGAACGTGATTAACTTGGCTTCATTGAAATTGTCTGGGAGATTCCTTGCCATGAACGCTAGGACAAAGCTGAGGAGTGCCAGTAAACCAATATAACCTAGTAACACTGCAAAACCAACTGTTGATCCCACTTGACACTCATAAACTATCTTATCACTGTGGTATTGTGTGTTTTTATGAGGAGTTGGTGAAGCAGACACAAGCCAGGCTGTGCAGATTATTACCTGGATGGAAGTAAGAGCCAGAACTATTCCTCTCTGCTGCATAGCACCGAACAACTTCATAATGTCTGCACCCCCAGGCTTGGAGGCCTTGAACACGGCCAACACCACCATAGTCTTTACCAGGATACACGAGACACACAGCACAAAGCTGATCCCAAATACTGCATGCCTTAGTTGACAGGTCAAGAGGTTGGGGCGGCCAATGAAAAGAAGAGAGCACAGGAAACATAGTTTGAGTGACAGCAAGAGTTGGAAGCTGAGTTCTGAGTTGTTGGCGCGCACCATGGGCGTGTCTCGATAATTGACGAAAATTCCCAGGACAATGGCACAGATAAGTGTGCCTATCAATGAGATGGTTGTCAAGGAGATACCAAGGGCCTCATGGTAGGAGAGGAACTCCATGATCTTAGGGACACAGTGGTCATGCTGGGGACTGGACCAGAAGTCCTCTGGACAACTGGTGCACTCTGTAGAGTCTAACAAAGACATCAAGGTTAAAGGGTCAGACAAGTAAAGTACTGTCGTAAAGGTAACCTACATTGTTACATCCTATCCTACTGTCTGTCTGTCTGTCTGTCTGTCTGTCTGTCTGTCTGTCTGTCTGTCTGTCTGTCTGTCTGTCTGTCTGTCTGTCTGTCTGTCTGTCTGTGACCATTTATCTCCTTAGTGAGTTGACCAAATGATCGGAACTTGCACATGGGCACTGAATTTTCTTGGTTCTTTGCCACAGACTATGGATCTGTAGTGGCAGTTGTAATCCCTTGTCTCAAGTACGCACATAGTTTGGGTGTGAGCATCCCTGGGTATGGACTAGTAATGTAATGTAAACCTGTCTTGTTGCTGATCTCTCCCTCAGAACATGCAATGCAGTCAAAGCAGCAGACAGGTTCTCCTTTCCTTCTGGCCACACGGGTTCCAGGAGAACAGCTCTCACTGCACACTGACCGAGGAGGCTACAGAGGAGATTATCTATGATTAATCTCAGACTAAATTAAATGACATTCACATCATGAGATCAGCATTGGTTATTTTAGAAAGCTGAAGTGACCTTTGTGGATTCAAAGCTCCAGAAGATTCTGTCTTCATCAAGGATGAGTTCTTCATCTCCGGAGGCTGACTTCTTGAACACGCCTACATTTTGAACATTTAAACTTCCATCAGGGAGCCACACCCAGTTCACGATATCCAAGATGGGTAAAGCATCTCCATTCTCATCAAATGATACATCATCCCCAGATGATGTGGTGAAGTTGACTTTTTCCAGGTAATACAAAAGCTAGAAAGTGTGTATACGACAAGGGAATTTAACAATATCAACTCACACACTGCACTTCCCCATGTTTGTGAAACTATATAGCAAGCGATGTCTCTGCTAAACGGCACTAATATGGATGAGTAGTAGCCTCTTATAGCCAGACTATATCACTGCGTGGATATGAGTCTGGTGCCACTATGAGGAAGTTTTTTTCCCAAGGGGGCGGGATCAAAACA
The DNA here is from genome assembly GCF_963280865.1 of Gymnoscopelus braueri. NCBI lineage: Eukaryota > Metazoa > Chordata > Actinopteri > Myctophiformes > Myctophidae > Gymnoscopelus > Gymnoscopelus braueri. The sequence goes on from NC_137604.1 coordinate 12,842,241, forward strand.
ATGACTCTCGACACAATTGGTTAGACCTTCAACCAACTACCAATTACAGTCTCCCATATTTGAATACTGGGCCCTGATTGGTCACCCCAGACTTCGGGAGCAGGAAATGGATTCACGACGGAGCGGTGCCAGACCCAAATCGCAGAGGGCAATTTTATTTTGCACTGGCAGATGCGTCTGGTCCCAGGCTAGATGAGTAGAACAACTACAGTACAGAATAGCCTTCACTTGACCTTAAGGGTTTAAGTTCATGTGCTTTTGAGGTGTAGGTGGATCGCAGAGAGGAGAGAGATAATCTAAAAGAAGAGAAGAGCCCCAAGCGTGCTCAAAAAAATTCCACTCCATTTATCCATGGCAGGTGTTTTTCTCTCACATTTCTAAAGCCTTTTCAACTGCAATGAAAAAAGAAATCTTTGCCTGCGGGTGTCGCTGGTGAGGGATTTTGCCTGCCAATCATCGCCTCTGCTCCGCCCCCCCCAAAGGAAAGGATAGGGGAGGGGAGGGGCGAGGAAGAGAGTGGGCGGGATTAATCGACTGTGACCTCACTGTCGAAGGGCCAAGCTCAGATTACTTTTCAGCCTAATTATTCAGAAAACCCCAGACCACAGAAAATCCACTGAATGTTCAAAGTTCAGATTTTTTAGGTGTATTTGAAGTCATAAAACCCCCCAAAAAACATAAAAAATATAAAAAAGTGAAAATGAATGTCATAGAACCTTTAAGGGTTTAAGTTCATGTGCTTTTGAGGTGTAGGTGGATCGCAGAGAGGAGAGAGATAATCTAACAGAAGAGAACAGCCCCAAGCGTGCTCATCTAGAATGACAAACAACACGTTGTGAAGGCTACATCAAAACAAAGTATAATGATCAATCAAAGCCTATAAGAAATAAGTATGAGGGTCTGACTACATACACAGGCCATCTATCTGAATGTTGTGCATGTGCACTGCAGGTTAGCATGATGACAGTCAATGAAAGGTGTGTTCTATTCACTATATTTCTATAGCAGCTGAGTGCAGACATCAGTGGCCAAATTCTGTAGTTGGCTGTCTGTTTATTGTTAAGTGATGTAAATTACAGTACATTCTGTTAAAAAGGACTTGGTTACACATGATCACATGACATGTCATTTTGTGGTAGCTAATATCAAATAATAGGCTATTAATTGTAGTTAATACATGGTGGCAGTTTGCCTTTACTACAAGAGTTGTATCTTACCTTCCTAAATCTGAAATAATTACAGGGATAGTATATTGCTATTTTAGATTTGTATCTTGTATCTTTTACGAGATTGGAAATTAGATTAAAATTATATTTTGCAAGCAATAATTAGCCAAGAAGTATTGCTTGCACAATGGGAAAATGTCTTTAATATAAAACAAATAATTCACAAGCATGCATATTACGTGTTCATTACAAACTGATAATTAAGTCCCATTGTTTGAGTTCTGCATTGGTTTGAAACGTTACTATAGCAACAAAAAATACAAACAACAAAATAGCCTAATCAGTAAGCTACTTTTGTTCAATTATAATGAGATTATAAGGTTATTTTCCAAATGGCAAATTGTTCTGTACAAGTCTGTTCTCTGAATAGTTTCTCTCTCTCTCTCTCTCTCTCTCTCTCTCTCTCTCTCTCTCTCTCTCTCTCTCTCTCTCTCTCTCTCTCTCTCTCTCTCTCTCTCTCTCTCTCTCTCACACAGATCAGGGAACCAGGCCCAGTTAGCAAACCCAACTACAGAGTAGTTGGGTTTGCTAACTGTCCAATATCTAAAAGTCGGCTCCTCCACCTCTGATCAAAGTTAGGCACTATTTACATGTTATTATTATTCTGAGTCCAAATAGAAAACCTTAACAGAAAGTGTGAATTGATCTTGTATACCTGCCATGGCTGTATTGTCTGCACACTGGCACAGCTGTGCCCAATGAAAGGCCCTCTTCCTGGCTTACACTGCAGCATGTCATGGAGGGCATGGGCCAGAGCATACACAGCCTTGTACACATTATACTCTGCCCTCACGTCAGACATATCCAACAACCATGTTTTTTCTAGGTCCTCTTGTCCAGTACACACTCGGATCTCTACATCATACTCCCCTCCTACATCAACCACATCATCTTGGAGTGGAAATGTACACCAAAATGTCTGCTCCCAAAACAACCTCACCTGAAGACACCATGAAACCATGTGAATTATTAGCAGACATTTACAATTACATTAGCAGACATCAGTTTAAAATTGCAGCTTAAAGGTAGGGTAAGTGATCTCTATTGTGATAATAATCATTGCTATAGAGTGTTTGTTCAGTAACAGTGTTAAATAGCTGTATATTGTGATAGTAATCATTGCTAGTGTTTGTTCAGTAACATTGTTAAATAGCTCTATATTGTGATAGTAATCATTGCTATAGAGTGTTTGTTCAGTAACAGGGGTCGCCCTGTCTCTCCAGCTCTTTAATAAACAGAAAATACATTTTCAGGTAGGTGACAAAAAGTCTGCCAATCAGGAGAGAGCACCCATTCATCAGCTTCAATTTTATAGTGTTCCAGTTCAACATTTTTTCTGCTCATTTATTTGTCACTTCCAATTCCACTTGTTTAATCTGTATCCTGTCTGAGTTCTCTATCCTGATTGGATAAAATTTGCACCCGACCTGAAATTTTTCTGTTTAATAAAGAGCAGGAGAGACATGGAGACCCCTGTTACTAAACAAACACTCTACAGCAATGAGTACTATCAGAATATAGAGCTATTCAACACTTACTTTAACCAAAGAAAATCACTTAAACTACCTTTGAATACTGAATGAAACAAAAGACTCACTACAGTGTTGTCAGGATCATTGTCAGGATGTATTTTCATCAGGAAGTCCCTCAGACCTGGTATGTCTCCACGGTGGACGGCGAGGCCCAGGTGTCCTGTCATGTAGGGCATGAAGTCAGGATGGTGGAGCATAGTGGTTGTCGCAAAGCCAGTCCTGGTCAGCCACTGCAGACCTGTCACATTCTGCTTCATCATCTAATGGGTTGAACAGAATCGTTGGTAAATTCAGATCCCCTATAATCATGAATCCTAAAATCATAGGTATGTATCATAAAGCCCAACCTCCACCACGACATTTTTCAGATGTTGTGCATAATAAATGACCACACGAGCCGTGGATTCCTTCATCACAGTGGCGGTCCTCTGAAAGACGGCCCAGTTCGGGGCCATAACCTCCACGTACGCCAGACATCCCAGGCCAGAGCGGTCAAGCTCTGACCGGAAGGTCCTGGCGATACTGTGGCCTACATCGTCATCATCGACCACCAGTCCTACCCAGATCCACCCAAACCGCATCATTATCTGGAGGATAGCTCGCACCTGATTGGAGGGATATTTAATTAGTCTAGATCAGGGTCATTATAGATAACTAAAAGTAATGGAATAACAAAAAAACTTGAATTAAAAAATTAAAATAATTTAAAAAATACATTTTAGGTAACACATTTCAGGTAATAAAAACGAGGTCTTAACAACAATGATAACCAAGTGAAACTGTGTTGTGCGTAATTACAAAACCAACTAAGACGAACTGAAAGCATAGAGGGAATGTCCTTAGATCTACTATTTTCGCTATTTTTCTGACCTTGTTGAATTTTGCCCTTCACTACCCCACATTACCAAAACAAACACATCTATCGTTCACCGTGAAGGCTCCACTTGGGATTGTTCTAAAGAAGGAGGGGAACTGGTGACGGTCACTCAGACAGGATTAGTCGGCAAAGTAACTGATCTGTATAAAGACAGAAACATCTGGAATATGTTGTTTCATTCCCCAAACGTCCACTGCAAGCAGGATATTATGAGCATTATGAGCACAAGAGAATACAAAAATAAATCCAGTGGGATAATCACCCCCTCGGCCTCTCCCTCTCCCGAAAGCATTTGAAAGGACTCACTAAAATAGGTAAAAGCAGCAGAAAGCAGAACACTTCCATTTCAAATTGTCAAATTGCCTTCAATTGACTGCTAAAAAAAAACATAACTGACGTTGGAATTATCCATTTAAAACAAGAGAAGGAAGCGTCTCACTGGACAGATGCTCTTTGGTGGAACAGGGAGGTAGAAAGACATCCAGGGCACTTCAGACCACAATGAAGACCTGAGAGGTTCGACACGTGTACAGTAGGTCATATCCTTGTTGTCGGGCAGAAAACCTGTTATCTCCATATTTTTACTTTTTCTTTTTTTTCGTATATAAACGCCCTACTTGATCATACTACAGCTTCACACAAAAGCATCAAAGGTAGCAGATCCACAAGCTCGAAACGCGGCGTGAAGCGACACGTTTCGAGCTTGTAGATCTGCTACTTTTGATGCTTTTGAATTTGAATCCTGAAAAGTAACGGTTTTGGACATAATGAGGTTTCCACCCGACAGAGACGATATATTATTTCCACTGGAAGACGGAGTGCCTTGGATTTATTTTCCTTGTTAGTCTGAGGTCTGCTGTTGATGAGGAATTAAACAGTCAGACTTTACAGACAGCAAAGCAGAAAACCTTTAGGAATGACCTACGGGATCTTATGAGACCAGGGACGTGCGTTGTGCACACATGTTGCATTTTGCAACCTTTTTATGGATTGACCAAAGTGATTGATACAGTTTAAGGCAGGGGTGTTCAGCAGGGGGTCCGGGACATCTAGGTGGTCCTCAAGAGTTACTACAAGTAACGCCAAATGTTTGAATGATGGGAACTGTTGTTTTAATTAACCACTTGAACCCTAGCATCCTTACTCTGGGGGGAACATCGAAGAACCCTGGTATAAGGTTACAAAACATGGGGACACACATAGATTATTATGTTACTTTTAGGTCCGGGCAGAGAATCAAACCTCTTCAGGCCCATTGCTCTGACCCTCTGAAAACCAAAATGTGCTCCACTCACATGGTCTGTCTGCAAATAAAATGTTGTCGCTGTCGGCAGAAAGCCAGTTATTTTTCAATAAATGTAATAACAAAAAAAATAAACTCTGCTCCAATGGATCTAATGTAGTCATTATTTAGTCAAAAGCTAATAATTTTCATTGGTGAAATGTTTATGAAAACCCACACAGACTTAAATACTTTAACTTAAAAAACCCCCCCACAAATAGCTGATCTACAACGTGTCACATCATGGTACGCTTGATATTATATATATATATATATGTGAGCGGATATTTTTTAGTACTTTTGTGTAACGAAGTAGGGCATTAATTTACGAGAGAGAGAGAGAGAGGAAAAAAAAGAAAACATTAAAAGTTGAAAGGAAATAAAGGGTTTCTGCCTGTAACAAATATCAAGTATTTCAAGCTGTAAAAAAGACAATATACAATGTTCACATTCACATTTGTAAATAAATAACCAAAATTGAGCATAAATCAAATTGGAGCTGGCAAAAGGCTTTACCAGACTTACCATGGGCACTCTGTACAGACCTACCACACTAGAGATGAAGTAATAAACTTACCATGGGCACTCTGTACAGACCCAACACACTAGAGACGGCAATAGAGAGTGTTGTGGAAACGGGGCCCACAATCCCCAGCACCGGAGGGGACCCGACACAGCTCTCGTCCAATTCAAACCGCTCCTCTCTCCCGTTGACTAATGACATCGCTGCATGGAGAGCACCTCTGATTGTGAAACCGTCGTCATAGATCCCATAGCCCAGAGTCACATTGGGCAGCAGGCTGGGGTTTCTGTTGATCTCTGTGATGGCAAACTCCATGATCTGGACACACCTGAACCCCTTATCGTAAAGACTAACACAAAACATTATATTTGTAGAAATAAACAACATACTAACAAAACTGTCAAAACAAGTTGCCCTGTTCTCTTGCTTTATTTATATGTTTATTTGACAGGGACAATACAAAAAACATTGTATCAAGTTATACAAACATGAATTGTATGTGGGGTTTCTAGCCAAGGCTAATTTGCGACCCCTGTCCCTGGTTAGGCCTTTCTATATTTACCTACTTGCTATTTGCATGTATGATACTCACAAATCTTTGCTATCTGGGTCCAGTTGCCTGGAGGTGAAGTTCACCTCAGGATAGATGACTGTGGAGTGGATCGGAAACAAACCTCCCGTGTGTCCGTGTGTCCGTGTGTCCGTGTGTCCGTCCGTCCGTCCGTCCGTCTGTCACCAGCTAATCTCCGCCACCGTTGGCTTGATCGCAGCGAAACTGTGCACACACACTCCCTGGATGCCAATTCCGAACTTCTGCCCCAAATTTTTCACATGGGCCTTTTATAGCGCCACCAGGAGGCTGATTTGTGCAAAACATATTTTTTGACAGTACTCCTACAGATTTTGTCCAAAAATGAGTCAAATCGGTACACAGTATCTCTATAGTCATTAAACAAAACCTGTCTTTCAGATTTTTCATATTCCATCCTGATTGGCTAAAAATGGCTTCCAAAGTTTGCAGGAGTGCTCCATTTTCAACAAAATGCCTCAAATCACGAACACAGCATGCAATTTCGGTGAAATTTTGCACGCATATTTCCACTATGCCGAGGAAGAAATGCCACTTGAAAATGTTCAAATCAGCCTCATGGTGGCGCTATAACAGGCCAATTCATGTTTTTACCTATCTGCCTTTTATAGCGCCACCAGGAGGCCGACTTATGTAAAACACATTTCTTTATATCACTCCTTCCGATTTTATCCAAATTTCACGCAAATCGGTCCACATGATCTCCATAGTCATGTGATCAAGACGGATGTGTTTGATTTTTCATATTCCATCCTCCTTGGCTAAGATTGACATCTAAAGTTTGCAGTAGTGGCTTGTTTTGAACAAAATGCACATTCAACAAACAACAACACGCACATTCACTCTATGTTGAGGAAAAAATGCCACCCTTTTAACATTGGCCTGTTATAGCGCCACCAGCAGGTCTAATTTAGCAAAAAAAAATGTTGCACAAAATGCCTCAAACCATGAATGCAGTGTCCGATTGCCGTGCAAGGCCTAAGAACAAATGGTACCCTTTAAGCATTGGCCTATTATAGCGCCACCAGGAGGCCACAATAACCTACCTGACCTGGCGGTGACCTGTGCTCCGAGGAGCACTTTTTCTAGTTTAATTCTGCTTTCGTGTAATAGGCCCCTGGTCTTCAAGATACGCAAAGGAAACAGGGACGCCCATGTACCTGTCAGACTACTTCAATAATGTGAAAGACACACAGGCACAACACTAGAGGGAGCTCAACCCAGATTCGGCACAAACATGGGGTCGAATCTGTTCTGCTGCTATGCCACCAAAATGTGGAATGCCATTCCAAAAAAACATCAAAAAGTGTGACCCCGTACCCTCCATAAAAGACCACCTGTCTGCAATTTGTAAATGGTCCTACAAAATCCCTCTAAGCTTAACACTAGAAATTACCCCCCCCCCCTGTTTACTGTACGTATACGGCCATTGCTAGTAGTGTTGATTATGTCTTGTTTATTATTGTATATTGTCTTTAAATGTCTTAATTAATTGAATACACACGACCACAATGGAAACAAGGGCTTTTTGTGTTATCCTTTTAACAGTGATTGTAAATCGTACCTCTGTACTACTTGCAAGCTGTTAATAGAGTATTCAATCAATCAATGAATCAATGAATCAATGAATCAATCAATCAATCAATCAATCAATCAATCAATCAATCAATCAATCAATCAATCAAGCCTGGATGCTTGCATTAAACTCTTAGGTACCTGCACAGTTTTTGAGTTTGCGGCTGCTGTTCTCCCTTTTGACCATGAACATATCACACAAAGGAGGGTATTCAACTTTTCATTAACTTTTATTTATCATACAGATGTTTGCATATCTGACCAGACTGCATACACACCTATTGTTACAAAATATACAGAAAATGTATTATCTTTGCATTTCTGCTTCTATGTTCCGCGACCCATGATGGCTTTCTTAGTGTTTCTCTCAGGTCTCAAAATCATTATACAACACTTTGGTCCAAACAATGCCAACAAAACGCCGAAACTAGATGCTAAAATAGCAAATACCTCCACTACATCTGCATATTTGCCTGGAGAGCTGATATATGCTGGGATGAAGGCTATCCACACGGCACAGAAGATTAACATGCTGAACGTGATTAACTTGGCTTCATTGAAATTGTCTGGGAGATTCCTTGCCATGAACGCTAGGACAAAGCTGAGGAGTGCCAGTAAACCAATATAACTTAGTAACACTGCAAAACCAACTGTTGATCCCACTTTACACTCATAAACTATCTTATCACTGTGGTATTGTGTGTTTTTATGAGGAGTTGGTGAGGCAGACACAAGCCAGGCTGTGCAGATTATTACCTGGATGGAAGTAAGAGCCAGAACTATTCCTCTCTGCTGCATAGCACCGAACAACTTCATAATGTCTGCACCCCCAGGCTTGGAGGCCTTGAACACGGCCAACACCACCATAGTCTTTACCAGGATACACGAGACACACAGCACAAAGCTGATCCCAAATACTGCATGCCTTAGTTGACAGGTCAAGAGGTTGGGGCGGCCAATGAAAAGAAGAGAGCACATGAAACATAGTTTGAGTGACAGCAAGAGTTGGAAGCTGAGTTCTGAGTTGTTGGCGCGCACCATGGGCGTGTCTCGATAATTGACGAAAATTCCCAGGACAATGGCACAGATAAGTGTGCCTATCAATGAGATGGTTGTCAAGGAGATACCAAGGGCCTCATGGTAGGAGAGGAACTCCATGATCTTAGGGACACAGTGGTCACGCTGGGGACTGGACCAGAAGTCCTCTGGACAACTGGTGCACTCTGTAGAGTCTAACAAAGACAGCAAGGTTAAAGGGTCAGACAAGTAAGGTACTGTCCTAAAGGTAACCTACATTGTTACATCCTATGCTACTGTCTGTCTGTCTGTCTGTCTGTCTGTCTGTCTGTCTGTCTGTCTGTCTGTCTGTCTGTCTGTCTGTCTGTCTGTCTGTCTGTCTGTCTGTCTGTCTGTGACCATTTATCTCCTTAGTGAGTTGACCAAATGATCGGAACTTGCACATGGGCACTGACTTTTCTTGGTTCTTTGCCACAGACTATGGATCTGTAGTGGCAGTTGTAATCCCTTGTCTCAAGTACGCACATAGTTTGGGTGTGAGCATCCCTGGGTATGGACTAGTAATATAATGTAAACCTGTCTTGTTGCTGATCTCTCCCTCAGAACATGCAATGCAGTCAAAGCAGCAGACAGGTTCTCCTTTCCTTCTGGCCACACGGGTTCCAGGAGAACAGCTCTCACTGCACACTGACCGAGGAGGCTAAAGAGGATATTATCTATGATTAATCTCAGACTAAATTAAATGACATTCACATCATGAGATCAGCATTGGTTATTTTAGAAAGCTGAAGTGACCTTTGTGGATTCAAAGCTCCAGAAGATTCTGTCTTCATCAAGGATGAGTTCTTCATCTCCGGAGGCTGACTTCTTGAACACGCCTACATTTTGAACATTTAAACTTCCATCAGGGAGCCACACCCAGTTCACGATATCCAAGATGGGTAAAGTATCTCCATTCTCATCAAATGATACATCATCCCCAGATGATGTGGTGAAGTTGACTTTTTCCAGGTAATACAAAAGCTAGAAAGTGTGTATACGACAAGGGAATTTAACAATATCAACTCACACACTGCACTTCCCCATGTTTGTGAAACTATATAGCAAGCGATGTCTCTGCTAAACGGCACTAATATGGATGAGTAGTAACCTCGCATAGCCAGACTATACCACTGCGTGGATATGAGTCTGGTGCCACAACGGAGCGGTGCCAGACCCAAATCGCAGAGGGCAATTTTATTTTGCACTGGCAGATGCGTCTGGTCCCAGGCTAGATGAGTAGAACAACTACAGTACAGAATAGCCTTCACTTGACCTTAAGGGTTTAAGTTCATGTGCTTTTGAGGTGTAGGTGGATCGCAGAGAGGAGAGAGATAATCTAAAAGAAGAGAACAGCCCCAAGCGTGCTCATCTAGAATGACAAACAACACGTTGTGAAGGCTACATCAAAACAAAGTATAATGATCAATCAAAGCCTAGATAAGAAATAAGTATGAGGGTCTGACTACATACACAGGCCATCTATCTGAATGTTGTGCATGTGCACTGCAGCTTAGCACAGTCAATGAAAGGTGTGTTCTATTCACTATATTTCTATAGCAGTGCAGACATCAGTGGCCAAATTCTGTAGTTGGCTGTCTGTTTATTGTTAAGTGATGTAAATTACAGTACATTCTGTTAAAAAGGACTTGGTTACACATGATCACATGACATGTCATTTTGTGGTAGCTAATATCAAATAATAGGCTATTAATTGTAGTTAATACATGGTCTGCCTTTACTACAAGAGTTGTATCTTACCTTCCTAAATCTGAAATAATTACAGGGATAGTATATTGCTATTTTAGATTTGTATCTTGTATCTTTTACGAGATTGGAAATGAGATTACAATTATATTTTGCAAGCAATAATTAGCCAAGAATTATTGCTTGCACAATGGGAAAATGTCTTTAATATAAAACAAATAATTCACAAGCATGCATATTACGTGTTCATTACAAACTGATTATTAAGTCCCATTGTTTGAGTTCTGCATTGGTTTGAAACGTTACTATAGCAACAAAATAGCCTAATCAGTAAGCTACTTTTGTTCAATTTTAATGAGATTATAATGTTATTTTCCAAATGGCAAATTGTTCTGTACAAGTCTGTTCTCTGAATGGTTTCTCTCTCTCTCTCTCTCTCTCTCTCTCTCTCTCTCTCTCTCTCTCTCTCTCTCTCTCTCTCTCTCTCTCTCTATATATATATATATATCTAAAAGTTGGCTCCTCCACCTCTGATCAAAGTTAGGCACTATTTACATGTTATTATTATTCTGAGTCCAAATATAAAACCTTAACCGAAAGTGTGAATTGATCTTGTATACCTGCCATGGCTGTATTGTCTGCACACTGGCACAGCTGTGCCCAATGAAAGGCCCTCTTCCTGGCTCACACTGCAGCATGTCATGGAGGGCATGGGCCAGAGCATACACAGCCTTGTACACATTATACTCTCCCCTCAGGTCAGACATATCCAACAACCATGTTTTTTCTAGGTCCTCTTGTCCAGTACACACTGGGATCTCTACATCATACTCCCCTCCTACATCAACCACATCATCTTGGAGTGGAAATGTACACGAAAATGTCTGCTCCCAAAACTTCCTCACCTGAAGACACACCATGAAACCATGTGAATTATTAGCAGACATTTACAATTACATTAGCAGATATCAGTTTAAAATTGCAGCTTAAAGGTAGGGTAAATGATCTATATTGTGATAATAATCATTGCTATAGAGTGTTTGTTCAGTAACAGAGTTAAATAGCTCTATATTGTGATAGTAATCATTGCTATAGAGTGTTTGTTCAGTAACAGTGTTAAATAGCTGTATATTGTGATAGTAATCATTGCTAGTGTTTGTTCAGTAACATTGTTAAATAGCTCTATATTGTGATAGTAATCATTGCTATAGAGTGTTTGTTCAGTAACAGGGGTCGCCCTGTCTCTCCAGCTCTTTAATAAACAGAAAATACATTTTCAGGTAGGTGACAAAAAGTCTGCCAATCAGGAGAGAGCACCCATTCATCAGCTTCAATTTTATAGTGTTCCAGTTCAACATTTTTTCTGCTCATTTATTTCTCACTTCCAATTCCACTTGTTTAATCTGTATCCTGTCTGAGTTCTCTATCCTGATTGGATAAAATTGGCACACCCCGACCTGAAAATGCATTTTCTGTTTAATAAAGAGCAGGAGAGACATGGAGACCCCTGTTACTGAACAAACACTCTCTACAGCAATGAGTACTATCAGAATATAGAGCTATTCAACACTTACTTTAACCAAAGAAAATCACTTAAACTACCTTTAAATACTGAATGAAAGACTCACTACAGTGTTGTCAGGGTCATTGTCAGGATGTATTTTCATCAGGAAGTCCCTCAGACCTGGTATGTCTCCACGGTGGACGGCGGGGCCCAGGTGTCCTGTCATGTAGGGCATGAAGTCAGGATTGTGGAGTATAGTTTTTGTCGTAAGGCCAGTCCTGGTCAGCCACTGCAGACCTGTCACATTCTGCTTCATCATCTAATGGGTTGAACAGAATCGTTGGTGACGCGCACACTGACTTTGAAGTCGGACGGTCGGACGGTTCTCGAGGTTTGTGAACAACCGGCGGACGTACAGACACACAGACAGACATAGATTTTGCACATTTCTTTGTAAGATGCTTACAATAAATGTGCCAAAAAATAACAACAAATACATTTCCTTGAATACTGCATATCCAAATTCCACCCCATTCTCCCAACAAATTAAACAATATCAACTCAAACACCAATACATGAAATCTTGCCTTGAATACTGTATTATCTAAATTCAGATCCCTTATAATCATGAATCCTAAAATCATAGGTATGTATCATAAAACCCAACCTCCTCCACGACATTTTCCAGATGTTGTGCATAATAAATGACCACACGAGCCGTGGATTCCATGATCACAGTGGCGGTCCTCTGAAAGACGGCCCAGTTCGGGGCCATAACCTCCACGTACGCCAGACATCCCAGGCCAGAGCGGTCAAGCTCTGACCGGAAGGTCCTGGCGATACTGTGGCCTTCATCGTCATCATCGACCACCAGTCCTACCCAGATCCACCCAAACCGCATCATTATCTGGAGGATAGCTCGCACCTGATTGGAGGGATATTTAATTAGTCTAGATCAGGGTCATTATAGATAACTAAAAGTAATGGAATAACAAAAAAACTTGAATACAAAAATAAAAAAAAAATAAAAAATACATTTTAGGTAACACATTTCAGGTATTAAAAACGAGGTCTTAACAACAATGATAACCAAGTGAAACTGTGTTGTGCTTAATTACAAAACCAACTAAGACGAACTGAAAGCATAGAGGGAATGTCCTTAGATCTACTATTTTCGCTATTTTTCTGACCTTGTTGAATTTTGCCCTTCACTACCCCACATTACCAAAACAAACACATCTATCGTTCACCGTGAAGTCTCCACTTGGGATTGTTCTAAAGAAGGAGGGGAACTGGTGACGGTCACTCAGACAGGAGCAGGTGGCAAAGTAACTGATCTGTATAAAGACAGAAACATCTGGAATATGTTGTTTCATTCCCCAAACGTCCACTGCAAGCAGAGAATATGAGCATTATGAGCACAAGAGAATATAAAAATAAATCCAGTGGGATAATCACCCCCTCGGCCTCTCCCTCTCCCGAAAGCATTTGAAAGGACTCACTAAAATAGGTAAAAGCAGCAGAAAGCAGAACACTTCCATTTCAAATTGTCAAATTGCCTTCAATTGACTGATCAAAAAAAACATAACTGACGTTGGAATTATCCATTTAAAACAAGAGAAGGAAGCGTCTCACTGGACAGATGCTCTTTGGTGGAACAGGGAGGTAGAAAGACATCCAGGGCACTTCAGACCACAATGAAGACCTGAGAGGTTCGACACGTGTACAGTAGGTCATATCCTTGTTGTCGGGCAGAAAACCTGTTATCTCCATATTTTTTTTTTTTCGTATATAAACGCCCTACTTGATCATACTACAGCTTCACACAAAAGCATCAAAGGTAGCAGATCCACAAGCTCGAAACGCGGCGTGAAGCGACACGTTTCGAGCTTGTAGATCTGCTACTTTTGATGCTTTTGAATTTGAATCCTGAAAAGTAACGGTTTTGGACATAATGAGGTTTCCACCCGACAGAGACGATATATTATTTCCTTGGATTTATTTTCCTTGTTAGTCTGAGGTCTGCTGTTGATGAGGAATTAACACTCGCATGACTGAGATTTCATTATCCTCCACCATGCCTGAAAAACGATAATTTTGATCCCCAAATCAGGCTATCCTATTGACCACTGTCTCCCCTCTTTGCTCCAGACTAGTTCACACTTTCTCCCCCAAACAGTGGGGGGTTCCATTGTCTTCTAAAGAGCTGAGAGTTGAAAATGGGTTGCCAAATTTTGAGAGAGAAATAAGCAGGCAGGTCTATGAAAGTGTTACTGCATGCGTTGTGCCCTGAGAAAACAGTGAGACATGAAGCAGTAGGCTAGTGTGTATTTCTATCTGTCTCCTATATGTCATCATGATTTGTGATTTGTGTATGTGGGGATCTCATTTTTACTTCCATGCAGTGTTGATTTCGTTAACGAAAACGAAACGAAATATGTTCGTCAACGCACATTTTTCAAAGGACGAAGACGAGACGAGACCACCACCCATATGAATAAACAATAACTGGGACTAAATCATTATGCAATTTCGTTGACTAATAAAGACGAGACGAAAATGTAGTTCACTAAATAAAGACTTAGACTGGACTAAAATCTATGGTCATTTTAGTTCACGAACAAAGACGAGACGATCATATATTTATTATATGATTTTGTCACTCCCTGTCTCCTTTGATGCGCAGCGCAGGGCATGCTGTTCCTCACTCACACACACCCCCTTTTAAAGTTGCAGCCGCGCACGCACACACACACAGAGTCACACCACCGTCAAATGAATGGCAGGAGGATTGATTTTATCCGAAGGCAAGCAATGTGGGAAAAACACAACAACTTGAAGAGACACAAGCGTTCACCACAAAGAGATCGAGTTTTAAGTTAACAAAAGGTTTGGTGGTGGTTGTTTACAACGTAACATTAAAACGTGGTGTTGCGTGTCGGCTTAATGTTCCACCTCTTTGATTTGTCTTATGTGTCACCACGCTGACAGAGGCAGACGCTGACGCCAGCTGCTCCTCTACAAACAGGCTCCTTTTATAATTTTAACACCGTAACTTTTATCCACCTTTTTACTTTGGACCTTTATTCATTCATGTTCACATGGCCATTGGATTTTATTGATTGGATACGCTGATATTAGTGTATTTATGTCACTAGTCGGATTGCAAGCAGTAGCCAGCTTAGCATGTAGCGATAAACTTACACCTGGTGTTTGCACTTTCTCCATTTACAGCCCGTACATCTACACAAACGTTCAGATTTCAAATATAAAGTGCTTACCTCATGGCCAGGGATGTTACAATTCTATTCGGGTAACCCATAAGTACCCATATTTTCCGTATTGTCCAATAAAAAACATTTTAATCCGATCGGTGGCCATTTTCTCTGTATTTTCTCCATGCTTTCAACTACGTGACCCTATCGGTTGGGAGGTGTAATTGCACTCTGATACACTATAACTCTATGAGAAAATGACTGCAAATCGGATTAAAATGCTTTTTATTGAACAATACAGAAGTTACGGGTACTTATACCCACCCGAAGTAAATTGTAACATCCGTGGCCACGGAATAAAAACTTTATATTTGAAATCCGAACGTTTATGTAGATGTACAGGTTGAAGTTTCGTCATGACTGTCATAATATGACCGTCATGTAATGCTGCTTTAAATTTAGTAGCAGCAAGCGAACTATAGTAACTTGTAAACAACCCAGTGTGCAAACTGTGCACAAAACACGTGGGCAGCTATATTATTATTACCATTATAATGTAATTATATATATATAATTATAATAATAATAATAGAAAGACGTGAAAAACAAGCCCAAAGTCGCTTATAATAACAGTCAGGGGATATTAAAAAAATCTTGGAATAAATTCCTTACCAAAAAAATTCTTCACCAATGTGTTTGTAAAGGTGTCTAGTAACACATCTCACAAAGACTGAAATGCAGTCCCCCTAGGAGAATTTTTGACAGCTCCTTAAAGTTGGGGTACCCACCATAACCTTGGTTAAAAAAAAATCCCCAAAAAAATCAAGATTTAATTCTGTTTTAAGTAGCATGTGAGGTGTCAAACTAGGGTGTTTTTATGATTCTGAATCCATTGCAAGCATTTGTTTTGCACCAAAACCACTCCTTGGGCTAAAAACGGCCCAATCTCAATGGGCTTTTTACACAAAAAGTATACCTGGAAAAGGATGGCTATGGCCGTTTTTAGCCCAAGGAGTGGTTTTGGTGCAAAACAAATGCTTGCAATGGATTCAGAATCATAAAAACACCCTAGATTTTTTTTGGTAAGGAATTTATTCCAAGATTGGAAAATATTCTGCTAATATCCCCTGACTATAAGCAGACATGGCAACATAGACTCGCATAGACTCGCTGCGTATGCTCGTCTACGGGCCGCTCTGCGGGGGGTCTGGAGGTGTCGACTGCTCTTGCCTGGGGGAGAGAGGGGGAGAACGGTCAATTTAGCCGAAATATAACGGCTGGGATGGTATATATGGTATATATTTCATATTTATAATACGTTTCAGAAGAAAAAAAAAAACGGAGATGATTTGAAACAAATATTTAGGAAAAGTCATGAAAGGGGAACTTTCTCAGAGCTTCATGAGAGAAGATAATCCACTTTAAATTCTCAAAATCGGTCATATTGATGGCTTAGTCATGCAAGTGTTAAACAGTCAGACTTTACAGACAGCAAAGCAGAAAACCTTTAGGAATGACCTACGGGATCTTATGAGACCAGGGACGTGCGTTGTGCACACATGTTGCATTTTGCAACCTTTTTATGGATTGACCAAAGTGATTGATACAGTTTAAGGCAGGGGTGTTCAGCAGGGGGTCCGGGACATCTAGGCGGTCCTTAAGAGTTACTACAAGTAACGCCAAATGTTTGAATGATGGGAACTGTTGTTTTAATTAACCACTTGAACCCTAGCATCCTTACTCTGGGGGGAACATTGAAGAACCCTGGTATAAGGTTACAAAACATGGGGACACATAATAGATTATTATGTTACTTTTAGGTCCGGGCAGAGAATCAAACCTCTTCAGGCCCATTGCTCTGACCCTCTGAAAACCAAAATGTGCTCCACTCACATGGTCTGTCTGCAAATAAAATGTTGTCGCTGTCGGCAGAAAGCCAGTTATTTTTCAATAAATGTAATAACAAAACAAAAAAACTCTGCTCCAATGGATCTAATGTAGTCATTATTTAGTCAAAAGCTGATAATTTTCATTGGTGAAATGTTTATGAAAACCCACACAGACTTAAATACTTTAACTTAAAAAAAACCCCCACAAATAGCTGATCTACAACGTGTCACATCATGGTACGTTGTGAGCTTGATATCGATGGCCAAAATGCAAAACCTCCTAAGTGCAAATTTCATGATTTTCGGATTTCACTGTGGATGAGGACTATAGGCTGTGCTGCACATGCTCAGTCTGTCTGCAAGATAGTCCCGCCCCTCATTTTGTCAGAAAAAGTCATTTGACTAAAACCTCCTATCTTGTTCAGTGCCAATTAGTGCTAAAATGTTGAAGCGCAAAACCTCTTATCTGCACCAGAACTAGTTGAGCAGCAGACAGAGCTGAAACTTGGGAATTCTATGTTATGTAGACCGTCTAAATGTCTTTCAGTTTGTAGTAATCAATTATTTTCAAAAAAAAAAAGTGTCTTCCACCCTTACTAGTTAAGTATTTGTTAGTAACTGTCAAGTTAATTGCATTGCCTTGTTGATTGCTAATGATTAGTGTCAGGAGGTGAAACTTTTATCACACCAAGAGTGTGAGTTGATCAAAAATGTTAATGGTATTACTTGTTAGAGTACTGTAGAATGTCTTGATCTCAAAATGAGCATAAAAAAAGCATTATTTAACAACATAATGTTTGTTTGTAAGCCTAACTATTTCTAGGTAAAAACCTCCTATGTGCATCTATGTAGATAGGAGGTCATTTTTAGGTATAGATAGGAGGTTTTGGCATTGAACATTTTGAACTTGTGGTTAGAGGTTGTCATTGCTGCTTAGATGTGAACGTCCATGTCGTGATTTTTTAATAATTGCAGATCAAAATCACACGTGAACACCGTGGCAGCCAACAAACCTGTGAGAATATTGTGGTGTGTTGGTTGGAGGGTATAGGGTATGGGGGTGGGATGGGGTTTGGAGTTATGGGGTGTGGGAGGTGTGGGGTGGCGGTTGGGGGGTTATGGGGTGGGGGGTGCATGAGGGTTTGGGTGGGTGGAGTTTGGGGGTTGTGGTGTGCTGGTTGGGGGCATGGAGATCGGGGGTTCTGGGAGTGGGGGTAATGGGTTGGGTGGGATTTGGGGGTATGAGGGTATGGAGTGGGATGGGGTTTTGAGTTATGGGGGTTGAGAGGTGTGGGCTGGCAGTTGGGGGTATGGGATTTGTGGGAGTGGGGGAGTATTGCAGGTGGTGGAGTTGGGGGTATAGGGTATGGGGGGGATTATGTTGAGGGGGGCATAGGCCAGTTAGGTCGGATCATATAGGATTGGGTCTTTGCGATGCGATGCAAGAGTGTGGTCTTGACAACACCAACTCGGGACTCCTGAAGTGGGATGGGGGTTTGAGTTATGGAGGCGGAGATGTGTGGGCTGGCAGTTGGGGGGATGGGGTTTGTGGGAGTGGGGGAGTATTGCAGGTGGTGGAGTTGGGGGTATAGGGTATGGGGGGGGGGGTATGTTGACGGGGGCATGGGCCAGTTAGGCCGGAGCATATAGGATAGGGTCTTTGCGATGCGAGTGTGGTCTAGCCAACACCAACTCAGGACTCCTGAATCGCTGCCCTCCACACTCTCCTATCCAGCATCAGGGTCTTGATCAGGGTCTTGAGCTCTACAGTGTTGTTAGCTAAGCTGTTACGCCGAAGTTCATCTACGTAGGGTGGTGCACTTATTGTCTTTCCTGGCTTTGCCCTGGGTTGGCTCCCATAGTGTCAGTTTGCTTGCCACTAGTTATGGGTGCCTGACGCAGTGCCCTGCCTCATCCTTCTCTCTCTGACTTTGTCTGTGACCCATGGTAAGTTACCGTAGAGGACCACATTTCTGATGTGGTCCGTCCATGTGACTAGTGCCATTCGTAGCATTCTTGTGTAGACTCCATCCAAGGCCCTTTCCTGTTGTGCTGTGACGGTCCATGTCTCAGCCCCATACAGCAGTACTGACACTGTAGCTATACGAACAGCCGCCTCTTGAGGTCTTCTCCCATGTCTGATTTCCACACTCTCCTCATCCCATGCAAGGCATTCTAGTCAAGTACCCCCTGGACCTTCAGGTCCTATTCCATTGAAGCAGTCCAGGCCCAAGTTATTTGAAGTCCTGGACTGCCTCGAGTAGCTTGTCTCCATCATTTGAACCATCTTCTCAGGAACTCAGTAGGCCTAGAGAATGTTCATCAGTTTCCCCCGGTGGATGGTGCCAAAAGCCTTTTGGAAGTCATGAAGGTGATCACCACTGAAAGATTCCGCTCCCTTACTCCTTCCAGTATCCTCCTCAGCACCAGTATCTGCCCGCCTGCTGTTCGCTCCGGGCGGAAGCCGTTCTGCGAGTTTCTCAGTACAGGGTCTGAGATGGGTCTAAAACCTGCGACTTGTGAGCTCAGGCTAATGCCTTGGAGGTGTCTGTCTTGGTGAGGTCGCCTGACTTTGGTACTGGATTGATGATCATTTTGCGCCACAGCTTCGGCAGCTCGCTAGACGTGTGTGCTTGATAAAATCCAACACCACCTCGTCTATGGGCACATACATCACTCCATCCTCCCTTCAGCTCTTGCCTCACTTGATAGTAGCCTTGGCCCTCTGGTACTCATCCATGGTGAATGATCTGTCTTCCATGACCTTCCCATACCAGACGGGAACATCGGATCATCCTCTTCTTCGGTTGAAGGAGGATTTCCTAGGAGTGTTTTGAAGTGCTGGTACCATGTTTCAACTCGTTCCTCTGCGCTTTCTCCCCAGAAGTCTGAGAAGAGCTTCTGCCAGAAACATCATTGATGAGCTTCCAGTTCTTGCCATGCTTCTGGTTAACATGCACCTCTTTAATGTCCCTGATCTTTTGGGTCAGCTCCTGTTGTTCCAGTTGCATACACGTGGTATAGCTCCTCCTTCTTCCGCTTATATTCCTCCCTCAGACCCTCTCCCTTTTGGTCAGCGAAAAAAGTCCCTGTGTGCTGCTCTCATCTCCTCCCTGGCATTGGTGATTCTAGGGTCAAGGCATCCGTCTTTCCTCCTTGCTTATAGGCTCTTTAAGACATTCAATGATCTTACATACTATTCCACTGTCCACACTGGACACAAGGTTGGTGATCCAGTTGTATGAGTTAGGGGAGTTGGAGGGCATGAGGGTTTAGGTGGGTGGGGTTTGGGGCATGTGGTGTGCTGGTTGGGGGGAATGGGGGTTGTGGGAGTGGGGAGGTATTTCAGGTGGTGGAGTTGGGGGGTAGAGAGTATAGGGGGGATTATGTCGAGGGGTGCCTGGGGCAGTTGTTTTGTAGTCCACCTAATTGTATTCCTGTTGTCCTTTTTGTAAATTTTATTTGTAAGCACTTTTATTTTAGGTTCTTGCTGGGGACTGCAAATTTTTTGTGAGCATTGCCCTGCACATTTTTTGTTTTTGTTGAATAAAATAAAAAAGCATTCAATGCAACTCAGTGGTGTGTTACGCTGTATACGCTGTATACAGTGCAGATTGTTTTGGGGAAAAGCGTATACAGTCTACCATTTAATCCATTGAAAACGCGCTAGCGTATACCCACGACCACGCGCATCTCGTGCAGGGAATGATTATCGTATACCTCCGGGAAAAAAACTAGACCACACCACTGATGCAACTGTTTGCAGCTGTAAATGTATGTATTTACAGCCAGTATTATTTGTCATTATTTAGTTATGCAATCACTTAACATTGAAGTGTAAAAGCTCCTATCTGCAGAATTATCCAGGAAAAGTGGGGAAAAACCTCCTATCTGCATTTGCTATATGAAATAAGTGTAATTAACATATAATAATGTAATATAGTCCAGACATCCAGAAACGGTGTATTATGTGATGGGTTTCATAAAAAAATAGCATTGTGCAAAAAAAATACAACATTTTGTAGTTTTCTTTTTCATTTTCCCAACAATGAACATTTTTCAGATAGGAGGTTTTGCGTTTTGGCCATCGATATTATATATATAAATATGTGAGCGGATATTTTTTTGTACTTTTGTGTAACGAAGTAGGGCATTAATTTACGAGAGAGAGAGAGAGAGAGGAAAAAAAAGAAAACATTAAAAGTTGAAAGGAAATAAAGGGTTTCTGCCTGTAACAAATATCAAGTATTTCAAGCTGTAAAAAAGACAATATACAATGTTCATCACATTTGTAAATAAATAACCAAAATTGAGCATATATCAAATTGGAGCTGGCAAAAGGCTTTACCAGACTTACCATGGGCACTCTGTACAGACCTACCACACTAGAGATGAAGTAATAAACTTACCATGGGCACTCTGTACAGACCTACCAGAGATGAAGTAATAAACTTACCATGGGCACTTTGTACAGACCTACCAGAGATGAAGTAATAAACTTACCATGGGCACTCTGTACATACCCAACACACTAGAGACGGCAATAGAGAGTGTCTGTCTGCAAATAAAATGTTGTCGCTGTCGGCAGAAAGCCAGTTATTTTTCAATAAATGTAATAACAAAAAAAAAACTCTGATCCAATGTAGTCATTATTTAGTCAAAAGCTAAGCATTTTCATTGGTGAAATGTTTATGAAAACCCACACAGACTTAAATACTTTAACTTAAAAAAAAAAAACACAAATAGCTGATCTACAACGTGTCACATCACGGTACGTTGTGAGCTTGATATTATATATATATATATATGTGAGCGGATATTTCTAGTACTTTTGTGTAACGAAGTAGGGCATTAATTTACGAGAGAGAGAGAGAGAGGAAAAAGAAAACATTAAAAGTTGAAATAAGGAAATAAAGGGTTTCTGCCTGTAACAAATATCAAGTATTTCAAGCTGTAAAAAAGACAATATACAATGTTCATCACATTTGTAAATAAATAACCAAAATTGAGCATATATCAAATTGGAGCTGGCAAAAGGCTTTACCAGACTTACCATGGGCACTCTGTACAGACCCAACACACTAGAGACGACGATAGAGTTTGCTGTGCAGCAGGGGCCCACAATCCCCAGCACCGGAGGGGACCCGACACAGCTCTCGTCCAATTCAAACCGCTCCTCTCTCCCGTTGACTAATGACATCGCTGCACGGAGAGCACCTCTCATTTGGAAAAAGTCGTCATAGATCCCATAGCCCAGAGTCACATTGGGCAGCAGGCTGGGGTTTCTGTTGATCTCTGTGATGGCAAACTCCATGATCTGGACAGACCTGAACCCCTTATCGTAAAGACTAACACAAAACATTATATTTGTAGAAATAAACAACATACTAACAAAGCTGTCAAAACAAGTTGCCCTGTTCTCTTGCTTTATTTATATGTTTATTTGACAGGGACAATACAAAAAACATTGTATCAAGTTATACAAACATGAATTGTATGTGGGGTTTCTAGCCAAGGCTAATTTGCGACCCCTGTCCCTGGTTAGGCCTTTCTATATTTACCTACTTGCTATTTGCATGTATGATACTCACAACTCTTCGCTATAATCTGGGTCCAGTTGCCTGGAGGTGAAGTTCACCTCAGGATAGATGACTCTGGAGTGGATCGGAAACAAACCCCCCAGAACAAAGTCTCCAGTCTGGTAATATCTGCTGAGATTAAACAGTGCCTGTAACTCACAAGAAGAGGGAGATGAGGAAGACAAAGCAGTGAATGAAGAGAACAATATCAAGGTCATGTTCAGGTATGAAAGCAGGTGTGTGTCTTGAGAAGCCCTCATGACTCTCCTCGTCTATCTGACCCCCACCTTTCTAAATCCATTGTCCAGTTGTTACGTTTTATACACAGTGCTGTGCCATCCCCTGTGCCAACGTATGCCACTACGTAATCTTTCACAACACCCATGTGGGCAGAGGCAGACGTAGGGGCATGACTTAACATTAGAGTTCTCAACGGGCCTGAAAATTAAGGCCCGGACCTACAGTAACTGGGCCCTACTGGCCCGGCCTGAGGCTCAGCCCTAACAATTACCATACTTTTAGGCTTTTAAATGCCACTTGCCATTTATAATGATGTTTTTTTTTTTGTAGACCAATAGTTTTCAGACTTCAATGTGAGGGCCACTATGAGACACTATAGTACTGTGCGTGCGTGCGTGCGTGCGTGCGTGGGCGTTTGTGTGTGTTTACTTTAACACACTCACTGTGAATTAACAATAAACGATTTTGGCACATTTCGATATAAAGTTACATTATTATACTCTACATCATTGTAGGGGAATTATAAATCTGTATAAAGGTATTAAACGGATACTTTGGACAATCTCATCAAATAAACAAATTTAATTAGAGCGGCTGATTTAGCAAGGCATTGACCCATGTGAGATTTAATTAGTGTTATTGTAAAGTTTGAATCTTATCCTCTAAGGTCTGGATTAATTAAAAACAATGCTGTGTGTGTGTGTGTGTGTGTGTGTGTGTGTGTGTGTGTGTGTGTGTGTGTGTGTGTGTGTGTGTGTGTGTGTGTGTGTGTGTGTGTGTGTGTGTGTGTGTGTGTGTGTGTGTGTGTGGAGCTGCCTACAGATGACATCACTCTGCTGAGGGTCATTTGGGACACGACCCCTCACACCTCTGAAAACATCCCTGATCCTCCACTCTTCCATGTTTTTACATCTCACTTCCCCCTGGAACCTGTGTTTCAGGTCTGTTGCATCATCATGGGCCACTTGAGAATAGTGAATAGTTCCGATTTTTTGACATGATTCAGCTGTATAACATTTTTATATACTGGGTGCCCAATCTACAATCTACACTGTAAAATCCTCAGTGCTAATTTAACTTTGAGAGTTTGCAATGGAACCAGATGGACCCACAGGTCCATTCGGTTCTGTTTACACACACAGGCCTGTGAGGGTCCATTTGGACCTCCGGTGTTTCCACCTGTAAAACCCAACACAAACACTTTACAATAATGTTTTAGGAGGGAAAAAAAGAAACATACAGTTGTTCAATATTGATTCATATTTCACATTTCACTGTTGTCGGGCAAAAACCTCCTATCTCTATTTTTTCCCGTAAATCAATGCCTTGATACAGTGTCACACCAAAGTATCAAAAGTATCAGATCTGCAAGCTCTAAACGGGGCGCGAAGCGACGTGTTTTGAGCTTGTAGATCTGCTACTTTTGATATTTTTTTATTTGAATCCTGAAAAAATAGAGTTGAAGAAACACAATTTCTAGGTTTTCTCTATCAGTCTCCCAATCCAAAGATAAGTTGTTTCATGCTCTACCATCTTGTCTGTAGGCATATATTCTATAGCCCGAAAATATCTATAGCCCGAAAGAGTCAACTATACAGAATGCGTGCTTCACAAATAATGTTCACACGTGTCTCAATACAAAACACATGCTGTCTAATGGTCCCTGATGGAAGTCCACTAAGACATATTTACGTAGCCGTAACTCTTCCTTGACCTCTGGTAACATGGGGTCTGTAGGCTTCTCCAGAATTTGGATTGGTTCCTTTAAAAACCCTTCTAAAACTCCTGCCCATGCTACACAGGAATCTGAACGCAACACAATCAGCGTAAGGGCGTATGCACTGTATCGAAGACACTCGACAAACACTCGAACCTTTTCTCCTCCAGTTCCAACTCTTCGATCCTGAAAAAGACAATGAGACTTCTAGAGTAACACTTGCTATGCATCCCATGTATGATACATTATAAACAACAGGCCTACTCATAATGAATATTGCTTATAAAAGTATAATTATATGCACTCATAAGGTTAAACTGTAAATATTGATATTTTATGTTTTGCATTGTTGTTTACTAAATAGACCACCGCTCAGCCATTAACTATGAGGTGCTGGAGCTGAATGAAATCAGTGTGAAAGAGAGAAAACAGCAGGCGCACACTCAACAGGTTACTACTTGGCCTCACACCCAGAACTCACCTAACCGCTGCTCATTATAGTAGGGTGGGATGGCTCAGACAGAGTAAAGCCACCTGCAATGGACCTGGTGCCTATTTCACGAAAGCAGAATTAGGGGTTAAGCAAAGGAAACAGGGACGCCCATGTACCTGTCAGACTACTTCAATAATGTGAAAGACACACAGGCACAACACTAGAGGGAGCTCAACCCAGATTCGGCACAAACATGGGGTCGAATCTGTTCTGCTGCTATGCCACCAAAATGTGGAATGCCCTTCCAAAAAAACATCAAAAAGTGTGACCCCGTACCCTCCATAAAAGACCACCTGTCTGCAATTTGTAAATGGTCCTACAAAATCCCTCTAAGCTTAACACTAGAAATTACCCCCCCCCCCCTGTTTACTGTACGTATACGGCCATTGCTAGTAGTGTTGATTATGTCTTGTTTATTATTGTATATTGTCTTTAAATGTCTTAATTAATTGAATACACACGACCACAATGGAAACAAGGGCTTTTTGTGTTATCCTTTTAACAGTGATTGTAAATCGTACCTCTGTACTACTTGCAAGCTGTTAATAGAGTATTCAATCAATCAATCAATCAATCAATCAATCAATCAATCAATCAATCAATCAATCAATCAATCAATCAATCAATCAATCAATCAATCAATCAATCAATCAAGCCTGGATGCTTGCATTAAACTCTTAGGTACCTGCACAGTGTTTGAGTTTGCGGCTGCTGTTCTCCCTTTTGACCATGAACATATCACACAAAGGAGGGTATTCAACTTTTCATTAACTTTTATTTATCATACAGATGTTTGCATATCTGACCAGACTGCATACACACCTATTGTTACAAAATATACAGAAAATGTATTATCTTTGCATTTCTGCTTCTATGTTCCGCGACCCATGATGGCTTTCTTAGTGTTTCTCTCAGGTTTCAAAATCATTATACAACACTTTGGTCCAAACAATGCCAACAAAACGCCGAAACTAGATGCTAAAATAGCAAATACCTCCACTACATCTGCATATTTTCCTGGAGAGCTGATATATGCTGGGATGAAGGCTATCCACACGGCACAGAAGATTAACATGCTGAACGTGATTAACTTGGCTTCATTGAAATTGTCTGGGAGATTCCTTGCCATGAACGCTAGGACAAAGCTGAGGAGTGCCAGTAAACCAATATAACCTAGTAACACTGCAAAACCAACTGTTGATCCCACTTGACACTCATAAACTATCTTATCACTGTGGTATTGTGTGTTTTTATGAGGAGTTGGTGAAGCAGACACAAGCCAGGCTGTGCAGATTATTACCTGGATGGAAGTAAGAGCCAGAACTATTCCTCTCTGCTGCATAGCACCAAACAACTTCATAATGTCTGCACCCCCAGGCTTGGAGGCCTTGAACACGGCCAACACCACCATAGTCTTTACCAGGATACACGAGACACACAGCACAAAGCTGATCCCAAATACTGCATGCCTTAGTTGACAGGTCAAGAGGTTGGGGCGGCCAATGAAAAGAAGAGAGCACAGGAAACATAGTTTGAGTGACAGCAAGAGTTGGAAGCTGAGTTCTGAGTTGTTGGCGCGCACCATGGGCGTGTCTCGATAATTGACGAAAATTCCCAGGACAATGGCACAGATAAGTGTGCCTATCAATGAGATGGTTGTCAAGGAGATACCAAGGGCCTCATGGTAGGAGAGGAACTCCATGATCTTAGGGACACAGTGGTCATGCTGGGGACTGGACCAGAAGTCCTCTGGACAACTGGTGCACTCTGTAGAGTCTAACAAAGACAGCAAGGTTAAAGGGTCAGACAAGTAAGGTACTGTCCTAAAGGTAACCTACATTGTTACATCCTATCCTATCCTACTGTCTGTCTGTTTGTCTGTCTGTCTGTCTGTCTGTCTGTCTGTCTGTCTGTCTGTCTGTCTGTCTGTCTGTCTGTCTGTCTGTCTGTCTGTCTGTCTGTCTGTCTGTCTGTCTGTCTGTCTGTCTGTCTGTCTGTCTGTCTGTCTGTCTGTCTGTCTGTCTGTCTGTAACCATGTATCTCCTTAGTGAGTTGACCAAATGATCGGAACTTGCACATGGGCACTGAATTTTCTTGGTTCTTTGCCACAGACTATGGATCTGTAGTGGCAGTTGTAATCCCTTGTCTCAAGTACGCACATAGTTTGGGTGTGAGCATCCCTGGGTATGGACTAGTAATGTAATGTAAACCTGTCTTGTTGCCGATCTCTCCCTCAGAACATGCAATGCAGTCAAAGCAGCAGACAGGTTCTCCTTTCCTTCTGGCCACACGGGTTCCAGGAGAACAGCTCTCACTGCACACTGACCGAGGAGGCTACAGAGGAGATTATCTATGATTAATCTCAGACTAAATTAAATGACATTCACATCATGAGATCAGCATTGGTTATTTTAGAAAGCTGAAGTGACCTTTGTGGATTCAAAGCTCCAGAAGATTCTGTCTTCATCAAGGATGAGTTCTTCATCTCCGGAGGCTGACTTCTTGAACACGCCTACATTTTGAACATTTAAACTTCCATCAGGGAGCCACACCCAGTTCACGATATCCAAGATGGGTAAAGTATCTCCATTCTCATCAAATGATACATCATCCCCAGATGATGTGGTGAAGTTGACTTTTTCCAGGTAATACAAAAGCTAGAAAGTGTGTATACGACAAGGGAATTTAACAACATCAACTCACACACTGCACTTCCCCATGTTTGTGAAACTATTTAGCAAGCGATGTCTCTGCTAAACGGCACTAATATGGATGAGTAGTAGCCTCGCATAGCCAGACTATATCACTGCGTGGATATGAGTCTGGTGCCACTATGAGGACGTTTTTTTCCCAAGGGGGCGGGATCAAAACAATGACTCTCGACGCAATTGGTTAGACCTACAACCAACTACCAATTACAGTCTCCCATATTTGAATACTGGGCCCTGATTGGTCACCCCAGACTTCGGGAGCAGGAAATGGATTCACAACGGAGCGGTGCCAGACCCAAATCGCATAGGGCAATTTTATTTTGCACTGGCAGATGCGTCTGGTCCCAGGCTAGACGAGTAGAACAACTACAGTACAGAATAGCCTTCACTTGACCTTAAAGGTTTCATGACGTTCAGTTTTACCACACATTAAAAGTCTTTGTCATGGTCCTTCAAACGTGTATAGAAAGTTTTAACAAAAAATTCCACTCCATTTATCCATGGCAGGTGTTTTTCTCTCACATTTCTAAAGCCTTTTCAACTGCAATGAAAAAAGAAATCTTTGCCTGCGGGTGTCGCTGGTGAGGGATTTTGCCTGCCAATCATCGCCTCTGCTCCGCCCCCCCCAAAGGAAAGGATAGGGGAGGGGAGGGGCGAGGAAGAGAGTGGGCGGGATTAATCGACTGTGACCTCACTGTCGAAGGGCCAAGCTCAGATTACTTTTCAGCCTAATTATTCAGAAAACCCCAGACCACAGAAAATCCACTGAATGTTCAAAGTTAAGATTTTTTAGGTGTATTTGAAGTCATAAAACCCCCCAAAAAACATAAAAAATATAAAAAAGTGAAAATGAATGTCATAGAACCTTTAAGGGTTTAAGTTCATGTGCTTTTGAGGTGTAGGTGGATCGCAGAGAGGAGAGAGATAATCTAACAGAAGAGAACAGCCCCAAGCGTGCTCATCTAGAATGACAAACAACACGTTGTGAAGGCTACATCAAAACAAAGTATAATGATCAATCAAAGCCTATAAGAAATAAGTATGAGGGTCTGACTACATACACAGGCCATCTATCTGAATGTTGTGCATGTGCACTGCAGGTTAGCATGATGACAGTCAATGAAAGGTGTGTTCTATTCACTATATTTCTATAGCAGCTGAGTGCAGACATCAGTGGCCAAATTCTGTAGTTGGCTGTCTGTTTATTGTTAAGTGATGTAAATTACAGTACATTCTGTTAAAAAGGACTTGGTTACACATGATCACATGACATGTCATTTTGTGGTAGCTAATATCAAATAATAGGCTATTAATTGTAGTTAATACATGGTGGCAGTTTGCCTTTACTACAAGAGTTGTATCTTACCTTCCTAAATCTGAAATAATTACAGGGATAGTATATTGCTATTTTAGATTTGTATCTTGTATCTTTTACGAGATTGGAAATTAGATTAAAATTATATTTTGCAAGCAATAATTAGCCAAGAAGTATTGCTTGCACAATGGGAAAATGTCTTTAATATAAAACAAATAATTCACAAGCATGCATATTACGTGTTCATTACAAACTGATAATTAAGTCCCATTGTTTGAGTTCTGCATTGGTTTGAAACGTTACTATAGCAACAAAAAATACAAACAACAAAATAGCCTAATCAGTAAGCTACTTTTGTTCAATTATAATGAGATTATAAGGTTATTTTCCAAATGGCAAATTGTTCTGTACAAGTCTGTTCTCTGAATAGTTCTCTCTCTCTCTCTCTCTCTCTCTCTCTCTCTCTCTCTCTCTCTCTCTCTCTCTCTCTCTCACACAGATCAGGGAACCAGGCCCAGTTAGCAAACCCAACTACAGAGTAGTTGGGTTTGCTAACTGTCCAATATCTAAAAGTCGGCTCCTCCACCTCTGATCAAAGTTAGGCACTATTTACATGTTATTATTATTCTGAGTCCAAATAGAAAACCTTAACAGAAAGTGTGAATTGATCTTGTATACCTGCCATGGCTGTATTGTCTGCACACTGGCACAGCTGTGCCCAATGAAAGGCCCTCTTCCTGGCTTACACTGCAGCATGTCATGGAGGGCATGGGCCAGAGCATACACAGCCTTGTACACATTATACTCTGCCCTCACGTCAGACATATCCAACAACCATGTTTTTTCTAGGTCCTCTTGTCCAGTACACACTGGGATCTCTACATCATACTCCCCTCCTACATCAACCACATCATCTTGGAGTGGAAATGTACACCAAAATGTCTGCTCCCAAAACAACCTCACCTGAAGACACCATGAAACCATGTGAATTATTAGCAGACATTTACAATTACATTAGCAGACATCAGTTTAAAATTGCAGCTTAAAGGTAGGGTAAGTGATCTCTATTGTGATAATAATCATTGCTATAGAGTGTTTGTTCAGTAACAGTGTTAAATAGCTGTATATTGTGATAGTAATCATTGCTAGTGTTTGTTCAGTAACATTGTTAAATAGCTCTATATTGTGATAGTAATCATTGCTATAGAGTGTTTGTTCAGTAACAGGGGTCGCCCTGTCTCTCCAGCTCTTTAATAAACAGAAAATACATTTTCAGGTAGGTGACAAAAAGTCTGCCAATCAGGAGAGAGCACCCATTCATCAGCTTCAATTTTATAGTGTTCCAGTTCAACATTTTTTCTGCTCATTTATTTGTCACTTCCAATTCCACTTGTTTAATCTGTATCCTGTCTGAGTTCTCTATCCTGATTGGATAAAATTTGCACCCGACCTGAAAATTTTCTGTTTAATAAAGAGCAGGAGAGACATGGAGACCCCTGTTACTAAACAAACACTCTACAGCAATGAGTACTATCAGAATATAGAGCTATTCAACACTTACTTTAACCAAAGAAAATCACTTAAACTACCTTTGAATACTGAATGAAACAAAAGACTCACTACAGTGTTGTCAGGATCATTGTCAGGATGTATTTTCATCAGGAAGTCCCTCAGACCTGGTATGTCTCCACGCTGGACGGCGAGGCCCAGGTGTCCTGTCATGTAGGGCATGAAGTCAGGATGGTGGAGTATAGTTTTTGTCGTAAGGCCAGTCCTGGTCAGCCACTGCAGACCTGTCACATTCTGCTTCATCATCTAATGGGTTGAACAGAATCGTTGGTGACGCGCACACTGACTTTGAAGTCGGACGGTCGGACGGTTCTCGAGGTATGTGAACAACCGGCGGACGTACAGACACACAGACAGACATAGATTTTGCACATTTCTTTGTAAGATGCTTACAATAAATGTGCCAAAAAATAACAACAAATAAATTGCCTTGAATACTGCATATTCAAATTCCACCCCATTCTCCCAACAAATTAAACAATATCAACTCAAACACCAATACATGAAATCTTGCCTTGAATACTGTATTATCTAAATTCAGATCCCCTATAATCATGAATCCTAAAATCATAGGTATGTATCATAAAGCCCAACCTCCACCACGACATTTCCCAGATATTGTGCATAATAAATGACCACACAAGCCGTGGATTCCATGATCACAGTGGCGATCCTCTGAATGACGGCCATGTTCGGGGCCATAACCTCCACGTACGCCAGACATCCCAGGCCAGAGCGGTCAAGCTCTGACCGGAAGGTCCTGGCGATACTGTGGCCTAAATCGTCATCATCGACCACCAGTCCTACCCAGATCCACCCAAACCGCATCATTATCTGGAGGATAGCTCGCACCTGATTGGAGGGATATTTAATTAGTCTAGATCAGGGTCATTATAGATAACTAAAAGTAATGGAATAACAAAAAAACTTGAATTAAAAAATGATAATAATTTTAAAAATACATTTTAGGTAACACATTTCAGGTAATAAAAACGAGGTCTTAACAACAATGATAACCAAGTGAAACTGTGTTGTGCGTAATTACAAAACCAACTAAGACGAACTGAAAGCATAGAGGGAATGTCCTTAGATCTACTATTTTCGCCATTTTTCTGACCTTGTTGAATTTTGCCCTTCACTACCCCACATTACCAAAACAAACACATCTATTGTTCACCTCGAAGGCTCCACTTGGGATTGTTCTAAAGAAGGAGGGGAACTGGTGACGGTCACTCAGACAGGAGCAGGTGGCAAAGTAACTGATCTGTATAAAGACAGAAACATCTGGAATATGTTGTTTCATTCCCCAAACGTCCACTGCAAGCAGAGAATATGAGCATTATGAGCACAAGAGAATACAAAAATAAATCCAGTGGGATAATCACCCCCTCGGCCTCTCCCTCTCCCGAAAGCATTTGAAAGGACTCACTAAAATAGGTAAAAGCAGCAGAAAGCAGAACACTTCCATTTCAAATTGTCAAATTGCCTTCAATTGACTGATAAAAAAAAACATAACTGACGTTGGAATTATCCATTTAAAACAAGAGAAGGAAGCGTCTCACTGGACAGATGCACTTTGGTGGAACAGGGAGGTAGAAAGACATCCAGGGCACTTCAGACCACAATGATGACCTGAGAGGTTCGACACGTGTACAGTAGGTCATATCCTTGTTGTCGGGCAGAAAACCTGTTATCTCCATATTTTTACTTTTTCTTTTTTTTCGTATATAAACGCCCTACTTGATCATACTACAGCTTCACACAAAAGCATCAAAGGTAGCAGATCCACAAGCTCGAAACGCGGCGTGAAGCGACACGTTTCGAGCTTGTAGATCTGCTACTTTTGATGCTTTTGAATTTGAATCCTGAAAAGTAACGGTTTTGGACATAATGAGGTTTCCACCCGACAGAGACGATATATTATTTCCACTGGAAGACGGAGTGCCTTGGATTTATTTTCCTTGTTAGTCTGAGGTCTGCTGTTGATGAGGAATTAAACAGTCAGACTTTACAGACAGCAAAGCAGAAAACCTTTAGGAATGACCTACGGGATCTTATGAGACCAGGGACGTGCGTTGTGCACACATGTTGCATTTTGCAACCTTTTTATGGATTGACCAAAGTGATTGATACAGTTTAAGGCAGGGGTGTTCAGCAGGGGGTCCGGGACATCTAGGTGGTCCTCAAGAGTTACTACAAGTAACGTCAAATGTTTGAATGATGGGAACTGTTGTTTTAATTAACCACTTGAACCCTAGCATCCTTACTCTGGGGGGAACATCGAAGAACCCTGGTATAAGGTTACAAAACATGGGGACACATATAGATTATTATGTTACGTTTAGGTCCGGGCAGAGAATCAAACCTCTTCAGGCCCATTGCTCTGACCCTCTGAAAACCAAAATGTGCTCCACTCACATGGTCTGTCTGCAAATAAAATGTTGTCGCTGTCGGCAGAAATCCAGTTATTTTTCAATAAATGTAATAACAAAAAAAATAAACTCTGCTCCAATGGATCTAATGTAGTCATTATTTAGTCAAAAGCTAATAATTTTCATTGGTGAAATGTTTATGAAAACCCACACAGACTTAAATACTTTAACTTAAAAAACCCCCCCACAAATAGCTGATCTACAACGTGTCACATCATGGTACGCTTGATATTATATATATATGTTACAGTATGATTGGAGAACCAGTATGATTGAAGAAAGCGCGCTCGTTTTTACCACCCACCCAGCACTAGAGGGAGCCACAAGCCAGGCTTGTGCACAAACATATATGGCCACACACACACACACACACACACACACACACACACACACACACACACACACACACACGCTCATGCTTTTTTTGGTTTATTGAAAGCAGGACTCGGCGCGCCTCCGTCATGGACAAGCGTGTGCGTGTGAACGCGTGTTCAGCGTTCCCCTCATAGATATTATGGTTCCCCTAGCGTAGCTTCCTGGTTGCTATGTGGGGGGGAACAACAAAAGACAGGTCCGCTCGGCGCATCAAAGCCCCGCCTCTCCGCGTTCTCCTTCTCCTCCTCGGAGGAGGAGGAGAAGGAGAGAAGGAGAGGACGGGACGGTTTATTACACGAGGAGGAGGAGGAGGAGGAGGCTCCTCTTCCTCGCGAGCCTCGCGTAATAAACCCACGCCTCGCAGCGCCGCGTCCTCCTTCTCCTCCTCGCGAGCCTCGCTAATAAACCCTGTCTCGAAAAGCCCCGCCTCGCCCCGAAGGAGCCCCGTGCCTAAAAACGAGCGCTCTGTCTTCAATCGTACTGGTTCTCCAAACGTACTGTGACATATATATATATGTGAGCGGATATCTTTTAGTACTTTTGTGTAACAAAGTAGGGCATTAATTTACGAGAGAGAGAGAGAGAGGAAAAAAAAGAAAACATTAAAAGTTGAAAGGAAATAAAGGGTTTCTGCCTGTAACAAATATCAAGTATTTCAAGCTGTAAAAAAGACAATATACAATGTTCATCACATTTGTAAATAAATAACCAAAATTGAGCATAAATCAAATTGGAGCTGGCAAAAGGCTTTACCAGACTTACCATGGGCACTCTGTACAGACCTACCACACTAGAGATGAAGTAATAAACTTACCATGGGCACTCTGTACAGACCCAACACACTAGAGACGGCAATAGAGAGTGTTGTGGAAGCGGGGCCCACAATCCCCAGCACCGGAGGGGACCCGACACAGCTCTCGTCCAATTCAAACCGCTCCTCTCTCCCGTTGACTAATGACATCGCTGCATGGAGAGCACCTCTGATTGTGAAACCGTCGTCATAGATCCCATAGCCCAGAGTCACATTGGGCAGCAGGCTGGGGTTTCTGTTGATCTCTGTGATGGCAAACTCCATGATCTGGACAGACCTGAACCCCTTATCGTAAAGACTAACACAAAACATTATATTTGCAGAAATAAACAACATACTAACAAAACTGTCAAAACAAGTTGCCCTGTTCTCTTGCTTTATTTATATGTTTATTTGACAGGGACAATACAAAAAACATTGTATCAAGTTATACAAACATGAATTGTATGTGGGGTTTCTAGCCAAGGCTAATTTGCGACCCCTGTCCCTGGTTAGGCCTTTCTATATTTACCTACTTGCTATTTGCATGTATGATACTCACAAATCTTTGCTATCTGGGTCCAGTTGCCTGGAGGTGAAGTTCACCTCAGGATAGATGACTGTGGAGTGGATCGGAAACAAACCTCCCGTGTGTCCGTGTGTCCGTGTGTCCGTGTGTCCGTCCGTCCGTCCGTCCGTCCGTCCGTCTGTCACCAGCTAATCTCCGCCACCGTTGGCTTGATCGCAGCGAAACTGTGCACACACACTCCCTGGATGCCAATTCCGAACTTCTGCCCCAAATTTTTCACATGGGCCTTTTATAGCGCCACCAGGAGGCCGATTTGTGCAAAACATATTTTTTGACAGTACTCCTACAGATTTTGTCCAAAAATCTCGCAAATCGGTACACAGTATCTCTATAGTCATTAAACAAAACCTGTCTTTCAGATTTTTCATATTCCATCCTGATTGGCTAAAAATGGCTTCCAAAGTTTGCAGGAGTGCTCCATTTTCAACAAAATGCCTCAAATCATGAACACAGCATGCAATTTCGGTGAAGTTTTGCACGCATATTTCCACTATGCCGAGGAAGAAATGCCACTTGAAAATGTTCAAATCAGCATCATGGTGGCGCTATAACAGGCCAATTCATGTTTTTACCTATCTGCCTTTTATAGCGCCACCAGGAGGCCGACTTATGTAAAACACATTTCTTTATATCACTCCTTCCGATTTTATCCAAATTTCACGCAAATCGGTCCACATGATCTCCATAGTCATGTGATCAAGACGGATGTGTTTGATTTTTCATATTCCATCCTCCTTGGCTAAGATTGACATCTAAAGTTTGCAGTAGTGGCTTGTTTTGAACAAAATGCACATTCAACAAACAACAACACGCACATTCACTCTATGTTGAGGAAAAAATGCCACCCTTTTAACATTGGCCTGTTATAGCGCCACCAGCAGGTCTAATTTAGCAAAAAAGAATGTTGCACAAAATGCCTCAAACCATGAATGCAGTGTCCGATTGCCGTGCAAGGCCTAAGAACAAATGGTACCCTTTAAGCATTGGCCTATTATAGCGCCACCAGGAGGCCACAATAACCTACCTGACCTGGCGGTGACCTGTGCTCCGAGGAGCACTTTTTCTAGTTTAATTCTGCTTTCGTGTAATAGGCCCCTGGTCTTCAAGATACGCAAAGGAAACAGGGACGCCCATGTACCTGTCAGACTACTTCAATAATGTGAAAGACACACAGGCACAACACTAGAGGGAGCTCAACCCAGATTCGGCACAAACATGGGGTCGAATCTGTTCTGCTGCTATGCCACCAAAATGTGGAATGCCCTTCCAAAAAAACATCAAAAAGTGTGACCCCGTACCCTCCATAAAAGACCACCTGTCTGCAATTTGTAAATGGTCCTACAAAATCCCTCTAAGCTTAACACTAGAAATTACCCCCCCCCCCTGTTTACTGTACGTATACGGCCATTGCTAGTAGTGTTGATTATGTCTTGTTTATTATTGTATATTGTCTTTAAATGTCTTAATTAATTGAATACACACGACCACAATGGAAACAAGGGCTTTTTGTGTTATCCTTTTAACAGTGATTGTAAATCGTACCTCTGTACTACTTGCAAGCTGTTAATAGAGTATTCAATCAATCAATCAATCAATCAATCAATCAATCAATCAATCAATCAATCAATCAATCAATCAATCAAAAAATCAATCAATCAATCAATCAATCAATCAATCAATCAATCAATCAATCAAGCCTGGATGCTTGCATTAAACTCTTAGGCACCTGCACGGTGTTTGAGTTTGCGGCTGCTGTTCTCCCTTTTGACCATGAACATATCACACAAAGGAGGGTATTCAACTTTTCATTAACTTTTATTTATCATACAGATGTTTGCATATCTGACCAGACTGCATACACACTAGGGGTGGGACGATATATCGATATATCGATATATCGCGATACTTTCTCCTGCGATAAATAATCGATATCCTCCCGATATCCTTCCTACTCTGTATTTGTGTAATGATGATTTTGAACTGTTTGGTGCTATTTTATGTGTTGAATACAAGGACTATCGTGATATATCGTTGGTGAATTTTCATGCAATATATCGTGATATCGCAATATATCGATATTTTCAGATATCGTGATATATCGTTGGTGAAATTTCATGCAATATATCGGCATTTTCAGATAACGTGATATATATTGTTATGGTGGGCCTAATATCGTGATACATATCGTATCGCGAGGTACCCATGTCGTCCCACCCCTAATACACACCTATTGTTACAAAATATACAGAAAATGTATTATCTTTGCATTTCTGCTTCTATGTTCCGCGACCCATGATGGCTTTCTTAGTGTTTCTCTCAGGTTTCAAAATCATTATACAACACTTTGGTCCAAACAATGCCAACAAAACGCCGAAACTAGATGCTAAAATAGCAAATACCTCCACTACATCTGCATATTTGCCTGGAGAACTGATATATGCTGGGATGAAGGCTATCCACACGGCACAGAAGATTAACATGCTGAACGTGATTAACTTGGCTTCATTGAAATTGTCTGGGAGATTCCTTGCCATGAACGCTAGGACAAAGCTGAGGAGTGCCAGTAAACCAATATAACCTAGTAACACTGCAAAACCAACTGTTGATCCCACTTTACACTCATAAACTATCTTATCACTGTGGTATTGTGTGTTTTTATGAGGAGTTGGTGAAGCAGACACAAGCCAGGCTGTGCAGATTATTACCTGGATGGAAGTAAGAGCCAGAACTATTCCTCTCTGCTGCATAGCACCGAACAACTTCATAATGTCTGCACCCCCAGGCTTGGAGGCCTTGAACACGGCCAACACCACCATAGTCTTTACCAGGATACACGAGACACACAGCACAAAGCTGATCCCAAATACTGCATGCCTTAGTTGACAGGTCAAGAGGTTGGGGCGGCCAATGAAAAGAAGAGAGCACAGGAAACATAGTTTGAGTGACAGCAGGAGTTGGAAGCTGAGTTCTGAGTTGTTGGCGCGCACCATGGGCGTGTCTCGATAATTGACGAAAATTCCCAGGACAATGGCACAGATAAGTGTGCCTATCAATGAGATGGTTGTCAAGGAGATACCAAGGGCCTCATGGTAGGAGAGGAACTCCATGATCTTAGGGACACAGTGGTCACGCTGGGGACTGGACCAGAAGTCCTCTGGACAACTGGTGCACTCTGTAGAGTCTAACAAAGACAGCAAGGTTAAAGGGTCAGACAAGTAAGGTACTGTCCTAAAGGTAACCTACATTGTTACATCCTATGCTACTGTCTGTCTGTCTGTCTGTCTGTCTGTCTGTCTGTCTGTCTGTCTGTCTGTCTGTCTGTCTGTCTGTCTGTCTGTCTGTCTGTCTGTCTGTCTGTCTGTCTGTCTGTCTGTCTGTGACCATTTATCTCCTTAGTGAGTTGACCAAATGATCGGAA
The DNA here is from genome assembly GCF_963280865.1 of Gymnoscopelus braueri. Classification (NCBI taxonomy): domain Eukaryota; kingdom Metazoa; phylum Chordata; class Actinopteri; order Myctophiformes; family Myctophidae; genus Gymnoscopelus; species Gymnoscopelus braueri. The sequence continues at coordinate 12,880,444 of NC_137604.1, forward strand.
CTTGCACATGGGCACTGACTTTTCTTGGTTCTTTGCCACAGACTATGGATCTGTAGTGGCAGTTGTAATCCCTTGTCTCAAGTACGCACATAGTTTGGGTGTGAGCATCCCTGGGTATGGACTAGTAATATAATGTAAACCTGTCTTGTTGCTGATCTCTCCCTCAGAACATGCAATGCAGTCAAAGCAGCAGACAGGTTCTCCTTTCCTTCTGGCCACACGGGTTCCAGGAGAACAGCTCTCACTGCACACTGACCGAGGAGGCTAAAGAGGAGATTATCTATGATTAATCTCAGACTAAATTAAATGACATTCACATCATGAGATCAGCATTGGTTATTTTAGAAAGCTGAAGTGACCTTTGTGGATTCAAAGCTCCAGAAGATTCTGTCTTCATCAAGGATGAGTTCTTCATCTCCGGAGGCTGACTTCTTGAACACGCCTACATTTTGAACATTTAAACTTCCATCAGGGAGCCACACCCAGTTCACGATATCCAAGATGGGTAAAGTATCTCCATTCTCATCAAATGATACATCATCCCCAGATGATGTGGTGAAGTTGACTTTTTCCAGGTAATACAAAAGCTAGAAAGTGTGTATACGACAAGGGAATTTAACAATATCAACTCACACACTGCACTTCCCCATGTTTGTGAAACTATATAGCAAGCGATGTCTCTGCTAAACGGCACTAATATGGATGAGTAGTAGCCTCGCATAGCCAGACTATACCACTGCGTGGATATGAGTCTGGTGCCACAACGGAGCGGTGCCAGACCCAAATCGCAGAGGGCAATTTTATTTTGCACTGGCAGATGCGTCTGGTCCCAGGCTAGATGAGTAGAACAACTACAGTACAGAATAGCCTTCACTTGACCTTAAGGGTTTAAGTTCATGTGCTTTTGAGGTGTAGGTGGATCGCAGAGAGGAGAGAGATAATCTAAAAGAAGAGAACAGCCCCAAGCGTGCTCATCTAGAATGACAAACAACACGTTGTGAAGGCTACATCAAAACAAAGTATAATGATCAATCAAAGCCTAGATAAGAAATAAGTATGAGGGTCTGACTACATACACAGGCCATCTATCTGAATGTTGTGCATGTGCACTGCAGCTTAGCACAGTCAATGAAAGGTGTGTTCTATTCACTATATTTCTATAGCAGTGCAGACATCAGTGGCCAAATTCTGTAGTTGGCTGTCTGTTTATTGTTAAGTGATGTAAATTACAATACATTCTGTTAAAAAGGACTTGGTTACACATGATCACATGACATGTCATTTTGTGGTAGCTAATATCAAATAATAGGCTATTAATTGTAGTTAATACATGGTCTGCCTTTACTACAAGAGTTGTATCTTACCTTCCTAAATCTGAAATAATTACAGGGATAGTATATTGCTATTTTAGATTTGTATCTTGTATCTTTTACGAGATTGGAAATGAGATTACAATTATATTTTGCAAGCAATAATTAGCCAAGAATTATTGCTTGCACAATGGGAAAATGTCTTTAATATAAAACAAATAATTCACAAGCATGCATATTACGTGTTCATTACAAACTGATTATTAAGTCCCATTGTTTGAGTTCTGCATTGGTTTGAAACGTTACTATAGCAACAAAATAGCCTAATCAGTAAGCTACTTTTGTTCAATTTTAATGAGATTATAATGTTATTTTCCAAATGGCAAATTGTTCTGTACAAGTCTGTTCTCTGAATGGTTTCTCTCTCTCTCTCTCTCTCTCTCTCTCTCTCTCTCTCTCTCTCTCTCTCTCTCTCTCTCTCTCTCTCTCTCTCTCTCTCTCTCTATATATATATATATATATCTAAAAGTTGGCTCCTCCACCTCTGATCAAAGTTAGGCACTATTTACATGTTATTATTATTCTGAGTCCAAATATAAAACCTTAACCGAAAGTGTGAATTGATCTTGTATACCTGCCATGGCTGTATTGTCTGCACACTGGCACAGCTGTGCCCAATGAAAGGCCCTCTTCCTGGCTCACACTGCAGCATGTCATGGAGGGCATGGGCCAGAGCATACACAGCCTTGTACACATTATACTCTCCCCTCAGGTCAGACATATCCAACAACCATATTTTTTCTAGGTCCTCTTGTCCAGTACACACTGGGATCTCTACATCATACTCCCCTCCTACATCAACCACATCATCTTGGAGTGGAAATGTACACCAAAATGTCTGCTCCCAAAACTTCCTCACCTGAAGACACACCATGAAACCATGTGAATTATTAGCAGACATTTACAATTACATTAGCAGATATCAGTTTAAAATTGCAGCTTAAAGGTAGGGTAAATGATCTATATTGTGATAATAATCATTGCTATAGAGTGTTTGTTCAGTAACAGAGTTAAATAGCTCTATATTGTGATAGTAATCATTGCTATAGAGTGTTTGTTCAGTAACAGTGTTAAATAGCTGTATATTGTGATAGTAATCATTGCTAGTGTTTGTTCAGTAACATTGTTAAATAGCTCTATATTGTGATAGTAATCATTGCTATAGAGTGTTTGTTCAGTAACAGGGGTCGCCCTGTCTCTCCAGCTCTTTAATAAACAGAAAATACATTTTCAGGTAGGTGACAAAAAGTCTGCCAATCAGGAGAGAGCACCCATTCATCAGCTTCAATTTTATAGTGTTCCAGTTCAACATTTTTTCTGCTCATTTATTTCTCACTTCCAATTCCACTTGTTTAATCTGTATCCTGTCTGAGTTCTCTATCCTGATTGGATAAAATTGGCACACCCCGACCTGAAAATGCATTTTCTGTTTAATAAAGAGCAGGAGAGACATGGAGACCCCTGTTACTGAACAAACACTCTCTACAGCAATGAGTACTATCAGAATATAGAGCTATTCAACACTTACTTTAACCAAAGAAAATCACTTAAACTACCTTTAAATACTGAATGAAAGACTCACTACAGTGTTGTCAGGGTCATTGTCAGGATGTATTTTCATCAGGAAGTCCCTCAGACCTGGTATGTCTCCACGGTGGACGGCGGGGCCCAGGTGTCCTGTCATGTAGGGCATGAAGTCAGGATCGTGGAGTGTAGTTTTTGTCGTAAGGCCAGTCCTGGTCAGCCACTGCAGACCTGTCACATTCTGCTTCATCATCTAATGGGTTGAACAGAATCGTTGGTGACGCGCACACTGACTTTGAAGTCGGACGGTCGGACGGTTCTCGAGGTATGTGAACAACCGGCGGACGTACAGACACACAGACAGACATAGATTTTGCACATTTCTTTGTAAGATGCTTACAATAAATGTGCCAAAAAATAACAACAAATACATTTCCTTGAATACTGCATATCCAAATTCCACCCCATTCTCCCAACAAATTAAACAATATCAACTCAAACACCAATACATGAAATCTTGCCTTGAATACTGTATTATCTAAATTCAGATCCCCTATAATCATGAATCCTAAAATCATAGGTATGTATCATAAAACCCAACCTCCTCCACGACATTTTCCAGAAATTGTGCATAATAAATGACCACACGAGCCGTGGATTCCATGATCACAGTGGCGGTCCTCTGAAAGACGGCCCAGTTCGGGGCCATAACCTCCACGTACGCCAGACATCCCAGGCCAGAGCGGTCAAGCTCTGACCGGAAGGTCCTGGCGATACTGTGGCCTTCATCGTCATCATCGACCACCAGTCCTACCCAGATCCACCCAAACCGCATCATTATCTGGAGGATAGCTCGCACCTGATTGGAGGGATATTTAATTAGTCTAGATCAGGGTCATTATAGATAACTAAAAGTAATGGAATAACAAAAAAACTTGAATACAAAAATTAAAAAAAATTAAAAAATACATTTTAGGTAACACATTTCAGGTATTAAAAACGAGGTCTTAACAACAATGATAACCAAGTGAAACTGTGTTGTGCTTAATTACAAAACCAACTAAGACGAACTGAAAGCATAGAGGGAATGTCCTTAGATCTACTATTTTCGCTATTTTTCTGACCTTGTTGAATTTTGCCCTTCACTACCCCACATTACCAAAACAAACACATCTATCGTTCACCGTGAAGTCTCCACTTGGGATTGTTCTAAAGAAGGAGGGGAACTGGTGACGGTCACTCAGACAGGAGCAGGTGGCAAAGTAACTGATCTGTATAAAGACAGAAACATCTGGAATATGTTGTTTCATTCCCCAAACGTCCACTGCAAGCAGAGAATATGAGCATTATGAGCACAAGAGAATATAAAAATAAATCCAGTGGGATAATCACCCCCTCGGCCTCTCCCTCTCCCGAAAGCATTTGAAAGGACTCACTAAAATAGGTAAAAGCAGCAGAAAGCAGAACACTTCCATTTCAAATTGTCAAATTGCCTTCAATTGACTGATCAAAAAAAACATAACTGACGTTGGAATTATCCATTTAAAACAAGAGAAGGAAGCGTCTCACTGGACAGATGCTCTTTGGTGGAACAGGGAGGTAGAAAGACATCCAGGGCACTTCAGACCACAATGAAGACCTGAGAGGTTCGACACGTGTACAGTAGGTCATATCCTTGTTGTCGGGCAGAAAACCTGTTATCTCCATATTTTTACTTTTTTTTTTTTCGTATATAAACGCCCTACTTGATCATACTACAGCTTCACACAAAAGCATCAAAGGTAGCAGATCCACAAGCTCGAAACGCGGCGTGAAGCGACACGTTTCGAGCTTGTAGATCTGCTACTTTTGATGCTTTTGAATTTGAATCCTGAAAAGTAACGGTTTTGGACATAATGAGGTTTCCACCCGACAGAGACGATATATTATTTCCTTGGATTTATTTTCCTTGTTAGTCTGAGGTCTGCTGTTGATGAGGAATTAACACTCGCATGACTGAGATTTCATTATCCTCCACCATGCCTGAAAAACGATAATTTTGATCCCCAAATCAGGCTATCCTATTGGCCACTGTCTCCCCTCTTTGCTCCAGACTAGTTCACACTTTCTCCCCCAAACAGTGGGGGGTTCCATTGTCTTCTAAAGAGCTGAGAGTTGAAAATGGGTTGCCAAATTTTGAGAGAGAAATAAGCAGGCAGGTCTATGAAAGTGTTACTGCATGCGTTGTGCCCTGAGAAAACAGTGAGACATGAAGCAGTAGGCTAGTGTGTATTTCTATCTGTCTCCTATATGTCATCATGATTTGTGATTTGTGTATGTGGGGATCTCATTTTTACTTCCATGCAGTGTTGATTTCGTTAACGAAAACGAAACGAAATATGTTCGTCAACGCACATTTTTCAAAGGACGAAGACGAGACGAGACCACCACCCATATGAATAAACAATAACTGGGACTAAATCATTATGCAATTTCGTTGACTAATAAAGACGAGACGAAAATGTAGTTCACTAAATAAAGACTTAGACTGGACTAAAATCTATGGTCATTTTAGTTCACGAACAAAGACGAGACGATCATATATTTATTATATGATTTTGTCACTCCCTGTCTCCTTTGATGCGCAGCGCAGGGCATGCTGTTCCTCACTCACACACACCCCCTTTTAAAGTTGCAGCCGCGCACGCACACACACACAGAGTCACACCACCGTCAAATGAATGGCAGGAGGATTGATTTTATCCGAAGGCAAGCAATGTGGGAAAAACACAACAACTTGAAGAGACACAAGCGTTCACCACAAAGAGATCGAGTTTTAAGTTAACAAAAGGTTTGGTGGTGGTTGTTTACAACGTAACATTAAAACGTGGTGTTGCGTGTCGGCTTAATGTTCCACCTCTTTGATTTGTCTTATGTGTCACCACGCTGACAGAGGCAGACGCTGACGCCAGCTGCTCCTCTACAAACAGGCTCCTTTTATAATTTTAACACCGTAACTTTTATCCACCTTTTTACTTTGGACCTTTATTCATTCATGTTCACATGGCCATTGGATTTTATTGATTGGATACGCTGATATTAGTGTATTTATGTCACTAGTCGGATTGCAAGCAGTAGCCAGCTTAGCATGTAGCGATAAACTTACACCTGGTGTTTGCACTTTCTCCATTTACAGCCCGTACATCTACACAAACGTTCAGATTTCAAATATAAAGTGCTTACCTCATGGCCAGGGATGTTACAATTCTATTCGGGTAACCCATAAGTACCCATATTTTCCGTATTGTCCAATAAAAAACATTTTAATCCGATCGGTGGCCATTTTCTCTGTATTTTCTCCATGCTTTCAACTACGTGACCCTATCGGTTGGGAGGTGTAATTGCACTCTGATACACTATAACTCTATGAGAAAATGACTGCAAATCGGATTAAAATGCTTTTTATTGAACAATACAGAAGTTACGGGTACTTATACCCACCCGAAGTAAATTGTAACATCCGTGGCCACGGAATAAAAACTTTATATTTGAAATCCGAACGTTTATGTAGATGTACAGGTTGAAGTTTCGTCATGACTGTCATAATATGACCGTCATGTAATGCTGCTTTAAATTTAGTAGCAGCAAGCGAACTATAGTAACTTGTAAACAACCCAGTGTGCAAACTGTGCACAAAACACGTGGGCAGCTATATTATTATTACCATTATAATGTAATTATATATATATAATTATAATAATAATAATAGAAAGACGTGAAAAACAAGCCCAAAGTCGCTTATAATAATAGTCAGGGGATATTAAAAAAATCTTGGAATAAATTCCTTACCAAAAAAATTCTTCACCAATGTGTTTGTAAAGGTGTCTAGTAACACATCTCACAAAGACTGAAATGCAGTCCCCCTAGGAGAATTTTTGACAGCTCCTTAAAGTTGGGGTACCCACCATAACCTTGGTTAAAAAAAAATCCCCAAAAAAATCAAGATTTAATTCTGTTTTAAGTAGCATGTGAGGTGTCAAACTAGGGTGTTTTTATGATTCTGAATCCATTGCAAGCATTTGTTTTGCACCAAAACCACTCCTTGGGCTAAAAACGGCCCAATCTCAATGGGCTTCTTACACAAAAAGTATACCTGGAAAAGGATGGCTATGGCCGTTTTTAGCCCAAGGAGTGGTTTTGGTGCAAAACAAATGCTTGCAATGGATTCAGAATCATAAAAACACCCTAGATTTTTTTTGGTAAGGAATTTATTCCAAGATTGGAAAATATTCTGCTAATATCCCCTGACTATAAGCAGACATGGCAACATAGACTCGCATAGACTCGCTGCGTATGCTCGTCTACGGGCCGCTCTGCGGGGGGTCTGGAGGTGTCGACTGCTCTTGCCTGGGGGAGAGAGGGGGAGAACGGTCAATTTAGCCGAAATATAACGGCTGGGATGGTATATATGGTATATATTTCATATTTATAATACGTTTCAGAAGAAAAAAAAAAACGGAGATGATTTGAAACAAATATTTAGGAAAAGTCATGAAAGGGGAACTTTCTCAGAGCTTCATGAGAGAAGATAATCCACTTTAAATTCTCAAAATCGGTCATATTGATGGCTTAGTCATGCAAGTGTTAAACAGTCAGACTTTACAGACAGCAAAGCAGAAAACCTTTAGGAATGACCTACGGGATCTTATGAGACCAGGGACGTGCGTTGTGCACACATGTTGCATTTTGCAACCTTTTTATGGATTGACCAAAGTGATTGATACAGTTTAAGGCAGGGGTGTTCAGCAGGGGGTCCGGGACATCTAGGCGGTCCTTAAGAGTTACTACAAGTAACGCCAAATGTTTGAATGATGGGAACTGTTGTTTTAATTAACCACTTGAACCCTAGCATCCTTACTCTGGGGGGAACATTGAAGAACCCTGGTATAAGGTTACAAAACATGGGGACACATAATAGATTATTATGTTACTTTTAGGTCCGGGCAGAGAATCAAACCTCTTCAGGCCCATTGCTCTGACCCTCTGAAAACCAAAATGTGCTCCACTCACATGGTCTGTCTGCAAATAAAATGTTGTCGCTGTCGGCAGAAAGCCAGTTATTTTTCAATAAATGTAATAACAAAACAAAAAAACTCTGCTCCAATGGATCTAATGTAGTCATTATTTAGTCAAAAGCTGATAATTTTCATTGGTGAAATGTTTATGAAAACCCACACAGACTTAAATACTTTAACTTAAAAAAAAACCCCACAAATAGCTGATCTACAACGTGTCACATCATGGTACGTTGTGAGCTTGATATTATATATATAAATATGTGAGCGGATATTTTTTTGTACTTTTGTGTAACGAAGTAGGGCATTAATTTACGAGAGAGAGAGAGAGAGAGGAAAAAAAAGAAAACATTAAAAGTTGAAAGGAAATAAAGGGTTTCTGCCTGTAACAAATATCAAGTATTTCAAGCTGTAAAAAAGACAATATACAATGTTCATCACATTTGTAAATAAATAACCAAAATTGAGCATATATCAAATTGGAGCTGGCAAAAGGCTTTACCAGACTTACCATGGGCACTCTGTACAGACCTACCACACTAGAGATGAAGTAATAAACTTACCATGGGCACTCTGTACAGACCTACCAGAGATGAAGTAATAAACTTACCATGGGCACTTTGTACAGACCTACCAGAGATGAAGTAATAAACTTACCATGGGCACTCTGTACATACCCAACACACTAGAGACGGCAATAGAGAGTGTCTGTCTGCAAATAAAATGTTGTCGCTGTCGGCAGAAAGCCAGTTATTTTTCAATAAATGTAATAACAAAAAAAAAACTCTGATCCAATGTAGTCATTATTTAGTCAAAAGCTAAGCATTTTCATTGGTGAAATGTTTATGAAAACCCACACAGACTTAAATACTTTAACTTAAAAAAAAAAAACACAAATAGCTGATCTACAACGTGTCACATCACGGTACGTTGTGAGCTTGATATTATATATATATATATATATGTGAGCGGATATTTCTAGTACTTTTGTGTAACGAAGTAGGGCATTAATTTACGAGAGAGAGAGAGGAAAAAAAAGAAAACATTAAAAGTTGAAATAAGGAAATAAAGGGTTTCTGCCTGTAACAAATATCAAGTATTTCAAGCTGTAAAAAAGACAATATACAATGTTCATCACATTTGTAAATAAATAACCAAAATTGAGCATATATCAAATTGGAGCTGGCAAAAGGCTTTACCAGACTTACCATGGGCACTCTGTACAGACCCAACACACTAGAGACGGCGATAGAGTTTGCTGTGCAGCAGGGGCCCACAATCCCCAGCACCGGAGGGGACCCGACACAGCTCTCGTCCAATTCAAACCGCTCCTCTCTCCCGTTGACTAATGACATCGCTGCATGGAGAGCACCTCTCATTTGGAAAAAGTCGTCATAGATCCCATAGCCCAGAGTCACATTGGGCAGCAGGCTGGGGTTTCTGTTGATCTCTGTGATGGCAAACTCCATGATCTGGACAGACCTGAACCCCTTATCGTAAAGACTAACACAAAACATTATATTTGTAGAAATAAACAACATACTAACAAAGCTGTCAAAACAAGTTGCCCTGTTCTCTTGCTTTATTTATATGTTTATTTGACAGGGACAATACAAAAAACATTGTATCAAGTTATACAAACATGAATTGTATGTGGGGTTTCTAGCCAAGGCTAATTTGCGACCCCTGTCCCTGGTTAGGCCTTTCTATATTTACCTACTTGCTATTTGCATGTATGATACTCACAACTCTTCGCTATAATCTGGGTCCAGTTGCCTGGAGGTGAAGTTCACCTCAGGATAGATGACTCTGGAGTGGATCGGAAACAAACCCCCCAGAACAAAGTCTCCAGTCTGGTAATATCTGCTGAGATTAAACAGTGCCTGTAACTCACAAGAAGAGGGAGATGAGGAAGACAAAGCAGTGAATGAAGAGAACAATATCAAGGTCATGTTCAGGTATGAAAGCAGGTGTGTGTCTTGAGAAGCCCTCATGACTCTCCTCGTCTATCTGACCCCCACCTTTCTAAATCCATTGTCCAGTTGTTACGTTTTATACACAGTGCTGTGCCATCCCCTGTGCCAACGTATGCCACTACGTAATCTTTCACAACACCCATGTGGGCAGAGGCAGACGTAGGGGCATGACTTAACATTAGAGTTCTCAACGGGCCTGAAAATTAAGGCCCGGACCTACAGTAACTGGGCCCTACTGGCCCGGCCTGAGGCTCAGCCCTAACAATTACCATACTTTTAGGCTTTTAAATGCCACTTGCCATTTATAATGATTTTTTTTTTTTTGTAGACCAATAGTTTTCAGACTTCAATGTGAGGGCCACTATGAGACACTATAGTACTGTGCGTGCGTGCGTGCGTGCGTGGGCGTTTGTGTGTGTTTACTTTAACACACTCACTGTGAATTAACAATAAACGATTTTGGCACATTTCGATATAAAGTTACATTATTATACTCTACATCATTGTAGGGGAATTATAAATCTGTATAAAGGTATTAAACAGATACTTTGGACAATCTCATCAAATAAACAAATTTAATTAGAGCGGCTGATTTAGCAAGGCATTGACCCATGTGAGATTTAATTAGTGTTATTGTAAAGTTTGAATCTTATCCTCTAAGGTCTGGATTAATTAAAAAACAACACTGTGCGTGTGTGTGTGTGTGTGTGTGTGTGTGTGTGTGTGTGTGTGTGTGTGTGTGTGTGTGTGTGTGTGTGTGTGTGTGTGTCTGTGTGTGTGTGTGTGTGTGTGTGTGTGTGTGTGTGTGTGTGTGTGTCTGTGTGTGTGTGTGTGTGTGTGTGTGTGTGTGTGTGTGTGTGTGTGTGTGTGTGGAGCTGCCTACAGATGACATCACTCTGCTGAGGGTCATTTGGGACACGACCCCTCACACCTCTGAAAACATCCCTGATCCTCCACTCTTCCATGTTTTTACATCTCACTTCCCCCTGGAACCTGTGTTTCAGGTCTGTTGCATCATCATGGGCCACTTGAGAATAGTGAATAGTTCAGATTTTTTGACATGATTCAGCTGTATAACATTTTTATATACTGGGTGCCCAATCTACACTGTAAAATCCTCAGTGCTAATTTAACTTTGAGAGTTTGTAATGGAACCAGATGGATCCCACAGGTCCATTTGGTTCTGTTTACACACACAGGCCTGTGAGGGTCCATTTGGACCTCCGGTGTTTCCACCTGTAAAACCCAACACAAACACTTTACAATAATGTTTTAGGAGGGAAAAAAAGAAACATACAGTTGTTCAATATTGATTCATATTTCACATTTCGCTGTTGTCGGGCAAAAACCTCCTATCTCTTTTTGTTCTCCGTAAATCAATGCCTTGATCACACTACAGTGTCACACCAAAGTATCAAAAGTATCAGATCTGCAAGCTCTAAACGGGGCGCGAAGCGACGTGTTTTGAGCTTGTAGATCTGCTACTTTTGATATTTTTTTATTTGAATCCTGAAAAAATAGAGTTGAAGAAACACAATTTCTAGGTTTTCTCTATCAGTCTCCCAATCCAAAGATAAGTTGTTTCATGCTCTACCATCTTGTCTGTAGGCATATATTCTATAGCCCGAAAGATATCTTGTCAACTATACAGAATGCGTGCTTCACAAATAATGTTCACACGTGTCTCAATACAAAACACATGCTGTCTAATGGTCCCTGATGGAAGCTTGATGTCCACTAAGACATATTTACGTAGCCGTAACTCTTCCTTGACCTCTGGTAACATGGGGTCTGTAGGCTTCTCCAGAATTTGGATTGGTTCCTTTAAAAACCCTTCTAAAACTCCTGCCCATGCTACACAGGAATCTGAACGCAACACAATCAGCGCAAGGGCGTATTCACTGTATCGAAGACACTCGACAAACACTCGAACCTTTTCTCCTCCAGTTCCAACTCTTTGATCCTGAAAAAGACAATGAGACTTCTAGAGTAACACTTGCTATGCATCCCATGTATGATACATTATAAACAACAGGCCTACTCATAATGAATCATAATATTGTATATTGCTTATAACAGTATAATTATATGCACTCATAAGGTTAAACTGTAAATATTGATATTTTATGTTTTGCATTGTTGTTTACTGCACTGTTGTTTATCCAGCTGTTTGAGTGTTGAATGGAAAGAAGCCTTTGGCTTTTTTGTGTCTCTTCCATTTGGCGTTGTTTTCCCCTTCTTTTCATTTTTTTCAATCAATTTACAATTTATGCATTTAGCAGACGCTCTTAATCCAGAGTGATTTACAGTAAGCAAGGTAAACACATACATCAAATGCATAGAGACAGTGTAGTGCCTCAGTAATCTAGGATCATAGGTAAGCCAAGAACCTATCATCAGTCTAAACAGTATAATATCAGAATGCATGGTCGTCAAGGCTATAGGACAAGTTCTACGGCAAGTGTTACGGGCTAAAGTGGAGTCTGAATATTGGTGCTTCGAGTAAAGTAAAACTAAATTCATAAAAGTTTGAATTCATACAAAACATTTATGCTTGCACGTTCAGGAATGCAATAACTTTTGATCAATAATTGATCAAAATTGATCAATAATTGATCATTATAGTTTGACTGTCACTGTAAGTGGTAATTGTAAATTATTTACAATTACCACTTACAGTGACAGTCAAACTATAATGCATTGTAATAGTGATTATACCATATACAATAATTATAATTATTTATAATAAAGTATGATCCTTGCCAAAACATTGCACGTGAGTGTCCAGCAATTATGAAGTATTAAAATATTTGAACTCACCAGTCATTATTATGCTTTGTAATGTGTAATGATTGTTGTGATGAGGATTCATTAACACTATTAACTATAATTTCACACTTTTATAAGCAGATTATAAGGCATTCCAAATATGTTATATATGTTATAGACATGGGATGATAGCAATTGTTACCGCTGGTATGTTGATGTTAATTGTGTCTGCATTTATTGTCTATACAATATTTAGTAGGCTAGTTATAGTTATGTCTGAATATATTATGTCAGGTTTAAAATAAATAAAATTATGACAGAAAATGGAAATATTATTAGGGCTTTATTCCTATCACTTTGTAGCTAAACTCAGACTAAAATGGTGAAAACCTATTAATCATTATGGGAACAGCTTTGCCTTCTTTAAATTGATATTCTTTGACGTTAAAGTAGCTACTATAAAACTAAATGAAATGTTACAATATTCCAAAACATGAAGAACAACATGCAGTACACAACTATTAACTGCCTGCTCATATGACTCCCACTGATTGTGTAATTAACCCAAAACCAACTGCTTTGTGAAAACCTGAACCTATACAGCAGTGGTGGAAGCTATTGTACTTAAGCCAAAGTATGGTAGCAATACCATAACATAGACATACTTTAAAGGTTCTGTATTCAAAACTGTACTTGAGTAAAAGTACAAAAGTACTGTCTTCAGTACCAAAGTAAAACAAATACTCTATGCAGAATGGCCCATTTTACAATCTTACAATTGGATTGTACTTAGTAACGCATTAATGTGTTTATCACTTTAACGTTGCCACTTTTATTTTATGTTTTTATTTATTATTTCTTAAAAAAATTCCTACATTTTCAAAGATCTGCGGTCTGCAACTCACCTCGGTATGAGGGACAACTCACCTCGGTATGAGGGACATGTGAAACATGTGAAACATGTGTAAAAGAATCATGGGGAAACAGTCAGAACATCCTACAAACATCAAGGCCACATGTGATTGTTATTTCATTGTTATTGTTGTCATGACCTACAGTGGGTGACTGTGGTCGAGGTTGTTGACACATTACAGAACACAAACATTATTTTGATATGAAAGCATTTGCTAGTGTATGTTAAGTAGAATTCTCAAATTCTGCCCGAACATTACCGACATTTTTGGGCCGGGCCAGGCCCAAAATCCTTGCTAATTAGTCAGGCCTAGCTGAAGAAGAGGGGAAAAAAAGGATCTATGACCCCCAAAAAACTGCCTTTCAACTTTCAACTGCCCCTAGCGGCCTAACGGTAAGGCCAACGGAAATGGCAATGGATTTGTTGAATGCAGCTCAAAGTGAGCTTTACTCATGTATCTAGTTTGTCCCCGTCCGACCTTCCTAGCCTGTGTTATTAAAGAAAAACGGGCAACAATGGTCAAAACTCAATCGAAAATTGCTTGTTTGATGCGTGACTTTGAGGACTTCAAGCATAAAATGACACCTTTTTCAAGTTTTTCAGGTTTTATGGCCTAAAAGTATGGTAATAGGGCTGGCAAAGTTCGCTTGGGTGGGGGAGTGATTTGGGGGGCGTGGCCAAGATTCACCATGTTGGTTGGGTCACTACCAGTCTACAGACCCATCCAACAGGGTACACTACTATATAGCTAGTACACACAGCGGTACATCCAAAGAATTACATCAACAATGTTAAAAGCCAACTGCAAAAACAAACTTTCAAATGTATAAAATGTATAATCTTTTGAAAATAGCAGATCTACAAGCTCAAAATGCTTGTAGATCGGCTATTTTCAAATGGCCGAAATGTATGGGCTGAAGTGGTTACTGTATGTTTTGTAATAATAATCAAAATCTACAAAGTAACCACTGTAAGTCAACGTCACATGAAGGTGTCTTATTTGAAAACAAGGTACATTTACAGGTTACTATGTGTATAAAAAAGGAACCTCATCAGGCTCAAAGAGGAGTAAAATGGTCTCTGCCCATCCATATTATAATGTGATCATTAACACGTGAGGCAACTGGTGATCTGATCATCATCATCAGGATTCGGTTATATTTGCATTGAATGAAAGCACTGCATAATGATAGAATGGCCTATGCATTTTAGCCATGTGAAAGAATTCGGTTCTATTTGCATATAATCATTTTATGTAGAAAGACTATGTATTTTATTTGAAAACATGTACAGGTTACTATGTACATAAAAAGGGAACAGATAATGTATCTACAGAGCATAACCTCATATCTGCTTTTACTATGCAGAAGGGTACTATTACAAATAGTTTCAGAACCACACTGGTGCACAAGTTAGTCAGATCACAGCATGCTCAGACAACTTTGTCAAGGATTGTCATGTCCTGCCCACTCCTGGTTTATGCTAGCCTGATTATCAGCCTGTTTGGAACCAGGCTAGGTGTATGCATCAGAGTGATGGGTACCCTACCATTTAATATATGGTACTTGTTGCGTATAGTGCCTATAACCCTCTCTACATGGATCCTGAGGTGTGCTATCTTGCGTGTTTCTTCCACGTCTTTTTCTGTCATCTGGGCTGTCAGACAACCAAGCCATGCATCGTCTCTTTGTTACGTCGGGAGACCTGGCTGGCTTCCATTTGGGAATGCGGTGAAAAGTTAGTCCGTTGTCCATTTTAGCCCCTTTATTCTCAACTTGTCGATGGTGAGAAGCCATGGAACAGTTTTCATACAACAATTCATTCCCATTTTGGCGAAACACTGCTGAAAGAGCACTAACTAGCAGGCTACTATTAGCGAACCTCCGAGTGAAGGGAGATGTCGACCCCACCGACCGGGGGCGGGGCTAGCCGCAGCCGTGGAGTGACACCAGCCTTGCCAGCCCTATTGTTCTGGCCGGACCGAGCCACAGGCCGGCCCAGTAGGAAGTGAAATGGTGGATATGATATGTTGCGCACCGGAGCGCACTAGCCTATTAGTTTGTATTGGCCAGTGCACTCAGTGCTGTATTTCCGAACGCACCCTAGATAACCCAATGTTCCCTTTATAGATATATGTATGTATATGGATTAATATTCATAAAACCCACAGACAGACTTTTATTTAAAAGCAGATCTACAAGCTCGCAAAGCATCATGGTGCAACACTTTGTGAGCTTGTAGATCGGCTATTTTCACTACTTTTATGGGACACTGTTGTACAACGCACAAAGCAACCTTCTGTACAGGCAGTGAGAGTGATGTGAGATTTTTTAAATATATTTTATACATCTGAAAAGTTGTGAAACATTCATTAGTAGCCAATAAACATACCCGTTATTTTACATCAAAACATGTTTTGTGCATGGCCCTCAAACCTCTTATCATAATGATTGGGCAATGCAACCCCCTTGTCTGAAGGTCTGAATAGTGGACAACTGGACAAAGTATTGAATGAAATGAAGTGATTGTGACACTTTGGCGTTGCCATGTCTGCTTATTATAAGCGACCTTGTTTTAAATTAAGTTGTTTGTAAATATTGGTAGTTGTGGTTTGCTTTTTATTTGTTGTGATCTTGTAAATCGGCTATTTTCAAATATCCGATGCATTTAGGATTAAAGTACTCATGTGGCCTATAATAGTCACTTATTTTGGGCTTGTTTTCATAGACCTGTTTGATTATTTCTCTTGCAGAATCTGGCAACTTTGGTCGCAATTGAGAGAGAGAGAGAAAAATAATGAGTATCCTCTGTTCTCTAATTATTGTTCTTCAGTGGTGGAAGAAATACTCAGATATTTTACTTAAATAAAAGTAGCAATACCACAATATAAAAATACTCTGTTACAAGTAAAAGGCCTCTGTTAAAAATGTTATTGAGTAAAAGTACAAAGTGTTGGCATCAAAATATACTCAAAGTACCAAAAGTTAAGGTAAAATGTTTGAAAATGGCATTGTGAAAATTGTGAGCTTGTAGATCAGCTATTTTCAATTAGCCTATGTATAAAATAGGGCCATTCCCACCAGAATAAGGATGCTAGGGTTCAAGTGGTTATTTAAAACAAACAGTTCCTATCATTCAAACATTTGGCGTTACCTGTAACTCTGAGGACCCCCTAGAGGTCCCGGACCCCCTGTTGAACACCCCTGCCTTCAATACAGCAATGCACTGCTATAAAAAAAAGTGCCTTTTGAATACTTGGGAGTATTTTCTTTGAGTATATACTTTGTGGAATTAGGCATATGTTTAATAATGGTATTAATGTTACGCTTCTGACGATCTCCTCAAATAAACAATTAAAATCAGAGTCTGATTAAGCGAGCCATTGAAGCGTGTGTTGTTTAATGAAGTGTTATTGTTATTGTTTCAACCTCGTGCCGTTTAAACATCCTCTAAGGGCTGAGTTCATTAAAAAACATGTTCATTAAAAAACATGTTCATAAAAGAATTAAAAACAAATAAAGATGTTTGTGTCGCTGTCTGTATATTTGACCTCACTCACCTTAGGGTACTCTGACAGTGTATGTTAACGGTCTGTAACTCTGAGAGTGTACAAATGGAACCAAATGGACCCTTACAGATCTGTAACTCTGAGAGTGTACACATGGAACCAAATGGACCCAAACACTTCTGTAACTCTGAGAGTGTACACATGGAACCAAATGGACCCTTACATGTCTGTAACTCTGAGAGTGTACACATGGAACCAAATGGACCCTTACGGGTCTGTAACTCTGAGAGTGTACAAATCTCAGACCCTTACGGGTCCATTTGGTTCCATTTGTACACTCTCAGAGTTGAATTAACACTGAGGATTCTATCGTGCAGACTGGGGGTCCCAAAGTGAAAGGAAATGGTATCAAATTGACGGTCCCGTGGTCTAATTCATTTCATTGCTGTCGGATGGAAACACTGTATATCCACAACTTTGTTTTAAATGGTTAAAATAGCCAATCCACAAGCTCACAGTGACATAGATTATGTAGCAGATGTCTGAAGTCATAAACGGGCGACCCGGCCTGCTGGAGAAAGCAGTATGTTCTGCACTGAGATCAGCCAAAAGTTCTACTCCCTCACTACCTGTAGGGTTGTGAGTTTAAATCCCACTGTGAACCAAAACATTATTGTTTTTTCATCATCATCATCACCAAAAATAGCACATCTACAAGCTCAGAACGCGTCACAATGATGCGTTGTAGAGCTTGTAGATCAGCTATTTTAGCTATTTTCGAAACATTTTGAAGAATTTTGGACTGTTCCTTTCACATTCTAAGCATTTTGGTTGAGTGCGAGCATGCGTGCATGCATATGCGCGCGCGCGCGCGTGTGTGTGTGTGTGTGTGTGTGTGTGTGTGTGTGTGTGTGTGTGTGTGTGTGTGTGTGTGCGTGCGTGTGAAACAACAGAAAAATAGCACACACTCAATGTAGCTCAATTTGAAGCTGTAGGCAGACAGACAGATAGACAGACAGACAGACAGACAGACAGACAGACAGAGACAGACAGACAGACAGACAGACAGACAGACAGACAGACAGACAGACAGACAGACAGACAGACAGACAGACAGACAGACAGACAGACAGACAGACAGAGACAGAGACACAGACACAGACACAGACACAGACAGAGAGACAGACAGACAGACAGACAGACAGACAGACAGACAGACATAGAGACAGACAGACAGACAGACAGACAGACAGACAGACAGACAGACAGACAGACAGACAGACAGACAGACAGACAGACACACAGAGTGAGAGACAGACAGACAGACAGACAGAGACACGGAGTGAGAGACAGACAGAGACACAGAGTGAGAGACAGACAGACAGACAGACAGAGACACAGAGTGAGAGACAGACAGACAGACAGACAGAGACACAGAGTGAGAGACAGACACAGAGACAGAGACACAGAGTGAGAGACAGACAGAGACACAGAGTGAGAGACAGACAGAGACACAGAGTGAGAGACAGACAGAGACATAGAGACACAGAGTGAGAGACAGACAGAGACACAGAGTGAGAGACAGACAGAGACACAGAGTGAGAGACAGACAGAGACACAGAGTGAGAGACAGACAGAGACACAGAGTGAGAGACAGACAGAGACACAGAGTGAGAGACAGACAGAGACGCAGAGACACAGAGTGAGAGACAGACAGAGACACAGAGACACAGAGTGAGAGACAGAGTGAGACACAGAGTGAGAGACAGACAGACAGACAGACAGACACACATATTGAGAGACAGACAGAGACAGAGAGACACAGAATGAGAGACAGACAGAGACACAGAGACAGAGAGACAGAGAGACAGAGAGACAGAGAGACAGAGAGACAGAGACAGAGAGACAGAGAGACACAGAGACACAGAGACACAGAGACAGAGAGACAGAGAGACAGAGAGACACAGAGACACAGAGACAGAGAGACAGAGAGACAGAGAGACACAGAGACAGAGAGACACAGAGACAGAGAGACACAGAGACAGAGTGAGAGAGAGACAGACAGACAGACAGACAGACAGACAGACAGACAGACAGACAGACAGACAGACAGACAGACAGACAGACAGACAGACAGACAGACAGACAGACAGACAGACAGACAGACAGACAGACAGACAGACAGACAGACAGACAGAGACACAGAGTGAGAGACAGACAGACAGACAGACAGAGACACAGAGTGAGAGACAGACAGAGACACAGAGTGAGAGACAGACAGACAGACAGAGACACAGAGTGAGAGACAGACAGAGAGACAGAGACAGAGAGTGAGAGACAGACAGACAGACAGACAGACAGACAGACAGACAGACAGACAGACAGACAGACAGACAGACAGACAGACAGAGACACAGAGTGAGAGACAGACAGACAGAGACACAGAGTGAGAGACAGACAGACAGACAGACAGAGACACAGAGTGAGAGACAGACAGACAGACAGACAGACAGACAGACAGACAGACAGACAGACAGACAGACAGACAGACAGACAGACAGACAGACAGACAGACAGACAGACAGACAGACAGACAGACAGACAGACAGACAGACAGACAGACAGAGACAGACAGAGACACAGAGACAGAGACAGAGACACAGAGACAGAGACACAGAGTGAGAGACAGACAGAGACACAGAGTCACAGGCAGACAGACAGATAGACAGACAGAGACACAGAGACAGAGACAGAGACAGACAGAGACAGAGACAGAGACACAGAGACAGAGACACAGAGTGAGAGACAGACAGAGACACAGAGTCACAGAGTGAGAGACAGACAGAGACACAGAGTGAGAGACAGACAGAGACACAGAGTGAGAGACAGACAGACAGACAGACAGAGACACAGAGTGAGAGACAGACAGAGACACAGAGTGAGAGACAGACAGAGACACAGAGTGAGAGACAGACAGACAGAGACACAGAGTGAGAGACAGACAGAGACACAGAGTGAGAGACAGACAGAGACACAGAGTGAGAGACAGACAGAGACACAGAGTGAGAGACAGACAGAGACACAGAGTGAGAGACACAGAGTGAGAGACAGACAGAGACACAGAGAGACAGACAGAGAGACAGAGAGACAGACAGAGAGACAGAGAGACAGAGAGACAGACAGACAGACAGACAGACAGACAGACAGACAGACAGACAGACAGACAGAGACACAGACAGACAGACAGACAGACAGACAGACAGACAGACAGACAGACAGACAGACAGACAGACAGACAGACAGACAGACAGACAGACAGCCAGACAGACAGACAGACAGACAGACAGACAGACAGACAGAGTGAGAGACAGACAGACAGACAGACAGACAGACAGACAGACAGACAGACAGACAGACAGACAGACAGACAGACAGACAGACAGACAGACAGACAGACAGACAGACAGACAGACAGACAGACAGAGAGACACAGAGACACAGAGACAGAGAGACACAGAGACAGAGAGACAGAGAGACACAGAGACAGAGAGACACAGAGACAGAGAGACAGAGAGACAGAGAGACACAGAGAAAGAGACAGAGACAGAGACAGAGAGACACAGAGTGAGAGACAGAGAGACAGACAGACAAAAAGCAAAGTGCAATAATAGCACAATAAGACATGGAAATGGAATAGATTGAAATTGAGACAAAGCTATTGACAGGAATCGAACGCTCGACCTTCGGACTCACAGGCTGAGACACGACCTGTAGTGCTACAGCTTCGTCCAGGCTGAAGTTGTCTGTTGAAGATCATAAATTTTTGCCTTCTCTCATGAACCAAGCCCCTGGCTGAAACTGGTGAAAGTAGCTGATCTACAAGCTCAGAAACACGTTGCTATCTGAAGAGTTGTGAGATTGTAGATCGGCTATTTTCACAATGAAGTACGTCATACATTGAAAAAACATACTCTCAAATAAGCATTTCATGTTATCTTTACCGTTTGCACATGTATTCATTGATCAGTCATGTTTTTTGCAATTCAACTTAAATGAGTCTGCATCAAGTGAGGCTTGAACCGGCAACCTTGCGGTCGTGTGGCACTCACTTAAGGGAGAAGCCATTGGACCAACAGATAAAATCTGTGAAAAAATAGATCACAGAGATGATACAGTTTCACGCAAATAGCTGAAAAATCCTGGGTTTAAGTGTTTTTCAAACTGCTTAAAATTGCAGACAATCTAAGGGCGGAGTGAGAGACATGGAAACGGAATAGATTGAAGAGAGAGAGAGATGGAAGCAGAATGGATTGATTGGACGTCTCAACCTATTGCCATTAACAGGAATCAAACCCTCATCCTTCGGATTGACAGGCTGCAACACTACCTATAGTGCTATAGCTTTGTCCAGGCTGAGGTTGTCTGTTGAAGATTCTGTTGAAGATAAAAGTGAACCAGTGAAAGCAGCCGATCTACAAGCTCAGAAACACGTTGCTATCTGAAAAGTTTTGAGATTGTAGATCGGCTATTTTCAGAATGAAGTATGTCATACATTGCAAAAACATACCCTCTCAAATAAACATTTCATGTTATCTTTACCCTTTGCACATGTATTCATTGATACATTCATGTTTTTTGCGATTCAACTTAAATGAGTCTGCATCAAGTGAGGCTTGAACTAGCAACCTTGCAGTCATGAGGCACTCACTTAAGGGAGAAGCCATTGGACCAACAGACAAGACCTGTGAAAAAGAGATAACACAGCAGCCGATCTACAAGCTCAGAAACACGTTGCTATCTGAAAAGTTGTGAGATTGTAGATCGGCTATTTTCACAATTTTGTCATATATTGCAAAAAATACTCTCTCCAAGAAGCATTTCATGTTATCTTTAACAGTTGCGCATGCATTAATTGATACAGTCATGTTTTGTGCGATACAATTGAGAAGTAGCCAGCAAGAGTTGAGGCTTGAACTGGCGACCTTGGATCCAGAGGCTGATGCTGAAGCAAGACGCCATTGGACCAACAGACCAGAACCAGTGAAAAAAGAATTCACACTAACACTAACACTAAGATCACTCGTTCACAAACCATTTACCAATAGAGAAATTGTATGTCTCCTCGAAACCGAAACCAGTGAAAGCAGCCGATCTACAAGCTCACAAAACGTTGCTATCTGAAAAGTTGTGAGATTGTAGATCGGCTATTTTCACAATGAAGTACGTCATACATTGAAAAAACATACTCTCAAATAAGCATTTCATGTTATCTTTACCGTTTGCACATGTATTCATTGATACAGTCATGTTTTTTGCAATTCAACTTAAATGAGTCTGCATCAAGTGAGGCTTGAACCGGCAACCTTGCGGTCGTGAGGCACACGTTTAAGCGAGAAGCCATTGGAGCAACAGACAAGAATCTGTGAAAAAGGAGATCACACAGATGATACAGTTTCACGCAAATAGCTGAAAAATCCTGGGTTTAAGTGTTTTTCAAACTGCTCAAAATTGCGGACAATCTAAGGGCGGAGCTTACTGGTCAACGTGATACATGTGTTCCTCATGAGTCAAGGCACATGTGTAAGCAGGTTTAATGGCTGTCGGCCAAACGAGGCATGACTTTTACCTGTTTAAAGTTTGCACTTTCAAAAAATCGCTATAGCGCCCCCCTTTGACCAATTGGAGTAAGATTGGTTTCAGTAATATTTGGAATGACCCTCAACATTAACGCAAAGTTTCAAAGAAATGTGAGTCTGTATGTGTGTGTTAGGGGCAGATGAATAATTGTCATAAAACTGCAATATTCATTGGCTCATTAAAGCTTCATTTTTTCACTTATGGAAAATCTTTTGCACAGGTTTTTCGGCATAGGTCCAAAGTTCATGTGTAAAACGTTTCGTGCAGATTGCTCAAAAATCCCAGGAGGAGATAGGTTTTAACTGCTTTTCATATAATTCAAAATGGTGGGAGATCTAAAGGTCAGAGGTCAAAAGTCAGAGGGTTAAAGTTGTTCATCATGAGTAGACGCATGTGTGTATTGAAGTTTTATGGCTGTAGGTCAAACAGGGCATGAGTTGTACCTGTTCAAAGTTGGCATTTTCAATTGAGTGCTATAGCGCCACCTTTTGACGAAAGATTGTGAGATTTATTTCTTGATAGTTTTTCACCATCTACCATATGGCCGAGTTTCGTAAAAAGCGACAGCACGGTTCACCCAGAACTGCGAAAAGTGGCGGAAACAGAAGAATACGTACAATATTAAAACAGGTCCAGAGCTGAGCTCTGGCCCCGTAACTAGAAAAAGTGCTCCTCGGAGCACAGGTCTCCACCAGGTCAGGTAGGTATTGTGGCCCCCTGGTGGCACTATAATAGGCCAATGTGAAAAGGGTGCCATTTTTTCCTAGGCCTTGCACGGCAATCGGACACTGCGTTCATGATTTGAGGCATTGTGTTCCAAAAATGTGTTTTGCAAAATCAGACCTGTTGGTGGCACTATAACAGGCCAATGTTTAAAGGGTGGCATTTGTTCCTCAACATAGTGTGAATGTGCGTGCAAAGTTTGACCGCAATCGGACGCTGTGTTCATGATTCGCGGCATTTTGTTCCAAACAAGCCACTACTGCAAACCTTAGATGTGAATCTTAGCCAATCAGGATGGAATATTAAAAATCAAACAGATCCATCTTGATCACATAGAGATCATGCGTACCGATTTGCGTGACATTTGGATAAAAATGGTAAGGAGTAGTATAAAATAATGTGTTTTACATACAGTAAGTCGGCCTCCTGGTGGCGCTTTAAAAGGCAGATGTGAAAAAGGCAGGGCAAAGGTTTTTCCTTGACTTATAGGGAGTGTGCATTCAAAGTTTTACACAGATCGGTGCAGTTATAGGTAAAAACACTAATCGTCCTGTTATAGCGCCACCATGAGGCTGATTAGAAAAAATGCAAGTGAATGGATAAAGGACAACTCATGAAGGATAAGATATTTTTATTGAATCTAAAATGAGCAATATATTTATTATGGTTTGGCAATTAATTGGATCTGCTTTTAGGTACTCTGATAAAGCGCATCTCCCAACCATAGGGACTCTGAATCCCCTGTACATAAACAGCAGATCCAAAACGATAGGTGGTAGCTGGGGTGGTGGAGGGTGAGCAGATTTTTTTTTTTAGCAAGACAGAGAGAGCAGCATTAGCAGAGTAGTGCAAATTTCCAGTTAAATAGGGTCTGAGAATGAAATGAGTGTGTGATTGGATGAGTGGATGTGAACGTGGAGCTGAAGCAACCGAGTGACCAGCTCACTGACAAAGATGCCGGCAGCGAGGACGAGGAGCATGACCACGAGGGTCAGGCCACGCCGTACCACCAGCTGTCTGCATGACAGAGCCACCCCCACTGTTGTGGCAGCTGCCACGCCCTCGCCCTGACTCGAATCAAGCGCTCCTGATACCACGTCCGCCTTCTGAGAGGTCAGAGAAACAATTGCAGTGGCCAACGCCTCCTCCAGGGGTATGATAGAATGCTCTGATTGAGGGAGAAGCAGAGATGGGGAACAAAAAGGTGTCACGAGAGTGAAGCTTCCCAGTGCCGAGAGGCAATTATTTGGGGTTGACCGCTGTTGCTCAGAGTGCGGTTTAATAGCGCAAACATGTGATGTTCCTTAAAGGAGTAGTTCACCCAAAAAATTACTCATTTACTACAATTACACACCCCATGAAGCATTGAATTCATGGAGATTTTTTTGTTTTTGTCACATTCCTAAGCCAATAATTTGATTTCCAGCGGAAATATGCTAATGGTTCCGGTTTGAGTCTCCTACCGGAAATACGCCTGGTCATCAAATTATTGGCTCAGGAATGTGTCAAAACCAAAAATATCTCCATGAATTCAAGGCTCCTTGGGGTGTGTAATTGATAGAAAATAAGTAATCTTTTGGGTGAACTATTCCTTTAAGGGAGATGCTGGTTTAGCCACCAGAAGTGGTACATTAATCCTGATGATGGAGGCTTATTTTGTTGTGAACTGTGAGGAGCATTTCAAAACAATTCCACAAAAATCAAAAGTTTGTGCAGAGAGAGGTGTGTCAGGAATAGGAAAATGTAGTTGACTTGCTTTTATTTCCGATCCCAAACATCTCTTTCCCCTCAGTGATTGGGACTCCTGCTCTCTCCAACGCCTAATTACAATATGTAAAATGTCAGTCCAAAAGCATCTCATCCAAGTAAGTTGAGTGTTTTAATAAGTATTGTAACTGTATCGTAATGATAACATAATAATAAAATGTAATGTAAGGAAAATCAAATCTATGAGTCATGACATTCATCCATGGACAGGGAATACCATAGGTGTAGGCCAGGCACCTACCTCTACAGTGGCCCTTTTCCAGTCCAGTTTACATAGGTAAACTATTAAAAGTATGGACATCAATGTGACAGAGGTGAAAAGTCCCAACCACAGCCCTGCAACAGATAGGGTACCAATAAGGACAGAATGATTGAATCTAGTACAGTGACTCAGTATGTGCACTCTCTCCAAGCACAGCTGTACTGACTCACTACTGTCTGTTTCTACTTAGGACTGTGGATAATAACTGACATGCAAAGAAAGTTAGTACTGATCAGATATATCGACTGAACCTGTTCACCTTTGTGTATCATGGCTGCTGTAAAGACTGAATTTCCCCCCGCGGTATCAATCAAGTGCAATCCATCTACCCATCTATCTAAACCACACTGATTCTACTTTTCTATTCCCAGGTATTACTTGTCTATTCCCAGGTCATTTCTAGTTTTAGCAGTAACAGGGTCCACAGGAAATCAGCTGAGAACCACCAGTTATGGCTAGTTTGGAAGCACAACCCTTTCGACAAGTGTCAAAGTGTGCAAAGTGTCGAGTGATGAAGTATAAATTAGCCTTTACTTACTGCAGTCATTCTCAAACATACTGTATGCATGTCAAGGACCCACAATAGTTTGTGCCAAGGACACCGCAAGAGAAGATTTGTCAACACTTGTCAACATTTTTCGAATTTAACAGCTCAAGCTTGTAGATCAGCCATTTTCGGATAGCCGGAAAATAATATGGGCATAAGTGCCCTATATTATCCCCCAAGGCTCCCTGGGGGTCCCCAGACCCCACCTTGAGAACCAGTGACTTATTGGACCTCTGCCATATACACTGTTCATCTCTACTCACCTACAATGCCCATTTTGACAGGGAACATTAGGACCACTCCAATGGGGAAGCCGATGAAGTAGAAACTGATGAGGTTAACTAGTGCACCGACACTCTGCTTCCCTGCTCCTCTAACAACCCCTCCAGCCACAGCCTGTGAAGATTTAATACATATGAATCCAAATGCCAATCTATATATCCATTCTTGAGAATTGGGACAAATAATGTCCTACCGAAACATTTCAAATTATTATTTATTAACACACTAATTTAAAAAAAGTTTGGTGAAAGTATATTCTTGAATATACTCTCTATATATAGATTTATATATATATTAATTACACAAGATTCAAAAGCAGAGACATGGATTCCCCCCAAACCCACCCCAGCAAACTGAACCCTGTACATGACCATGCAATGACCAGAACTAAAAGAAGACATTATACAACTGGTATATCCCTCACCGAAGTGGCATCAGACAGATGGATAAAACCATACATTATCATGACATCAGCAACCCTCGTAACAACATCTCTGAAAGAAAAGCAAAGACATTAGCATTGTCCATCTTAAAATATATACACATATGTTTTAGAAAATGTGAAAAGAAAATACACTGAAAGGGAGAAATATAGCTAAAATATATGCAGTAAACTGGGTACCCCCCCCACTAACATACAAATGGAGCAGTGTTTTTATTTTGATTGACTAAGCTATTGATAGATGCACTAACACTATTAGACATATAAATTAGTTATAAACTGTATTTGATGTACCATATCTGTTTTTTTGCTGGTAATGTTTGTAAACATTGCAGTGATAAATACTTGTATTTGATGGGTTAAGAATATAACACTAATGTATATGTTCAAAGTGTCATACTTGGTGCCAGACCAAGTATGACATAAGGATAAGGATAATTCCTTTTAACAGGTTGTTCATGAAAGTCCTTGCGGTCTTGTTTCCAATGAGAACCTGTGAGCAATTAGGGGTTAAGAGTCTTGCTCAGGGACAAATTTCATTACATCGACACATATGCTGGCCTGGCCTGGAATTGAAGCTGGGGCAACCAGGGCCTCTGGCTCCCTAGGCGGGCTCACTATTCAATTTCAATTCAATTCAATTCAAAGGGCTTTATTGGCATGAGAAAACATACGTTTACATTGCCAAAGCAGAAAGCATAATACAACAATACAGCAATACAATCAAAACAAAAAATAACTAACCACTCAGCTATGGCCACCCCTAAACTGACACTAGGATGAGTTTGTACACTGAAAAGGAGTAAAACATGACTGAAGCAAAATGACAGGCACACGTTAACTGTTAATATTTATTACCTTTTGAGGTTAATATGAATTGCATAATGGTATTATGGAGGAATGACTACGTGCGGCTTGCATGGCCTGTAATCTGCCTGTAAACGTCCACTGAACACATGTACATTTCGGGTGTTTATTGTGAACCTAGAACCAAGCCATCCAGGCTCCTGGTGAATCATGACCATAAAACGTTGTATTCTGTGTCAAAGAATATTAGAAAACTGCCAAACAAAGGGTTGGCTATTTATTAAATATGCGATATCATATAATTAAATATTCAATTATTATTTCACACAGAATAAAATGTTTTATGGTCATGATTCACCAGGAGCCTGGATGGCTTGGTTCCAGGCTTAAAATAATTGATATAAATATTTTCTGAAATCTCTATGGGAAAAATGTATGGGCTTTCGATCTGTGGCACCACAACATGGCACTGCTATGCCCTATAGTGAGAGAGAGAGAGAGAGAGAGCGTACCACCACAAAAGTGTAGCCACTAAATGCTCTGATTGCACAAGGGGCAGCCACACTGAGGAACAGGACAAATCCCGATGCTTGCATTATAAGCTGTAGCCTTTGATTGCATTTGAATACAACCAAATTTGATACACATACTGTAAGTAGGCTTTCACCCACATCTTACTGATTATAGAGAATGTATTGACAATCACAATCTCTTCATTCAAGTGCTGCCAAGCAGTGTTACGCAATAACTCTGCTGCCGCACCGAAGCGCTTGGACGCTATACCTGACGTTTGCATCATACACTCTATAGCCTTTGATTGCCTTTCAATAAAACCATATTTGATCAGATAGACATAATTATCACCCACATGTTACGGATTATAGAGAATGTTATATTGTTGTAATCCGTTCTTGATTTCCTGCGCAACGTGTTAATCAAACTCAAGTGTGTGTTTGGAGCGAATGGCATGCATAGCGCAG
This sequence comes from Gymnoscopelus braueri, assembly GCF_963280865.1. NCBI lineage: Eukaryota > Metazoa > Chordata > Actinopteri > Myctophiformes > Myctophidae > Gymnoscopelus > Gymnoscopelus braueri. The sequence goes on from NC_137604.1 coordinate 12,909,005, forward strand.
CTCTTTAAATAGACTATAATCTTATATAAACACAATTGACACAAGGAATTGACACTCTCACTTCTGAAATGCCACCTACATTGTGAGTGGAACATGAGTCTTTCATTGCTTATCAGCATTAACCCTCCCTCCGGAAATCTCATTTGTAATTTCTTTCAGGAGTGAGTCTGGCATGATCGCCCATTCGGCAATTTGGCTGTGGGCTGGAGTTGGGCGGGAGTAATACCGTTGACTGACAACCCCTTCAGCCAATCAGCAGTGTTCCCCTTCAGCCAGTGCATTTTTACCACCTCCAGACTAATGTGACGCAACGGGACTTTTGAGACGGCCATGCCCAAAATAGGTTGTCTTATTCGGATACATGCGTGTCACTGCCCGCCCCTGCCGGTTCTCTGATTTAAAAAAAATAAATAGGCTCTGTCATGATTAATTGACCACATATATGAAGTTAAACAACTAAATTCTATCCAAACGATGTCTTAAAAGTAAATTCCGTGCCTCAAAATAGAAGTTTGAGAGCGTTTTGAAGTTTAAAAGAGAGTAGAAAACACTGCGGTCAAAAAAGATGGCTGCCGTTCGTGTTTGGTCGGCTGCACTCAGGCTGCACTCGGTTCCATTCGGGCTCACTCGAACTCGCCACCTGATTGGCCAACTTTCGCTGTCAATCACAGAACGATGATCGACGACGCTGATAGGCTCGTCCATTTGGTGAACGGGCTAGAAAAGCCCAGACAAGCCTTCAGGCCAGACTCCTTCCTGAAATCAAATGGAAATGAGATTTTCCGGAGGGAGGGGCTTTACCAGGCTATATCAGCATGAAATGCGTGCGTAATGTCCGCCTCCCGACACTTGATTTTCTTTTCATTTGATAGAGGGATAATAAAAACATGATTGATACACTGAATGAAAATAGACACTTCAGATTATAGAGAACTTTGAATTATAGCAATCGCCTGAGAATTGGCCGAGTATGGCCAGGTTAAACTACCGGTGTCCTACAACCAAGATTTATTTTTCCCGCACCGAAAATAGCAGAGCTCACAAAGTGCATCTGCGACGCGTTGTAAACTTGTAGATCTGCTATTTTTGGCGCACGATGCAACAAAGTAAATTAGGCTTAAGAAACTGCAAATAATCGGCCGACGTTTACTTGGGACCCCAGTGTTTATTTGGACCGGCGTTTAATACGCAAAATGGGGTCAGACCCCGGTGGCTATTAGGTTCCCGGCGGCTATTTGCTGCCGGGCTACTGTTTGGGGAAATACGGTAAGTACAGTATATAGGTGTTAAGTGATAAAGAGACACCAAAGTAAGAATGTACTCACTGCTCTGAGGTGAAAATATATCCTACAATGTCTTTAGTGACTCCAAGAACGATCCCGACACAACATGAGACTATAACTGAATTGGGGAAAATAAATACATACACAGTACATTAGTAATGGTGGCCAAAGCATGGAAGAATACTTACTGACACTCTAAACTAAGGATTTAGAGGACATCCTTTGTCAATAGGATGTTGATGTAATAAACAAAAATAAGACATTTGCAGAAGTTCGGTTCATACAACAGCACTTAGTATTACATATTAACCGGCCAAAGACTAAAGGTTAATATATACTTTGTCAAACAACCCTTTCAAAAAGTTAAGTATTTTCAGTTGAAAATAGTAAAACAAAAACAAGATGCTAAACACAAAAACTCAAAGGACCACAATGTAAATATGCTATTGAACTTTGTACTTTATTATTTAGAAAAAATGTACAAATGCATATGTTTAAGCATTTTTGTCAATAAAGAAGTCAATCAAACAATGTTTACTGAAAATAATGGATTGATTGGCTAATGACACTGTTTTACGATAACATATAAATTAAACTTGAACCACAATTGGTATACTATGTTGTATGATGGTGTCGTGCAGTGAAAATAGCCAATCTGCAAGCTCACATGAACGTTTTGAGGTTGTAGATCATCTATTTGAGCTAATTTTGAAAATTGTTGAAAATGTTCGCCTACAGTATAATGAAATGCAGAAAATAGCCTGGGCTCCAGGTTTAAAGTGGTCATGGTCTTTTTCATGGATACCACTTCACACAGAACAGGAGCATTGAATGCCTGCCATTAGTAGCTTTATTGCAGTCGTGCATAAGCGCATTTCATTGATGCAGTGGTCCGTACTTGTGCAGATGAAGGATACCTTGGCAGACAGCTTGGCCTGCTCCATGTTACCAGCACCAAGAGCATTCCCAACACGCACACTGGCTGCTACAGAGAATCCACTTGGGAACTGTGGGAAATGATGAAGTAAATTTTTTTTATGTCAATAACATAATGTTACATAATGTAACAACATAATATATTACATTCTCTTTCACACAGCTTCACATACTGTATATCTAAAATATATTTGTGAAACTATATTTCCATAGCCCAAAATGCGTTTCCAAATAAATGTATCGTGTGCAATGCTGTAGGCCGACGTTTAAAAGAATAAGACCTTTATTGCTTCATTTGTCTATTTCCTGTTCATTGTGTCCATTTTCAGTATTTCTACCCATACATTGTCTGCAAACTATATCTATATACAGTGCTACTTCTCCTAGAAAACATATTATCTCTCATCATGGATAAACATGACTGTATTGGAAATTTGGAGTTACCATGTAAGCAGCAGTTACCAGCTGATAAACAATAGAGTGAGCGGCCAGCTCAGTTTCACTTATGACTCCGGCCAGGAAGCCTCCAATCTCAAACAACCACAACTCCAGGCACAGCATGAGCATGCTGGGGATGGCTAGCTTGATGAATGGTCCCCACTCCTGAAGACATTCAGTTGACCACCCTAGGGGTCAGACGGTCATGGGTCACACTCTTATTTAAGTTAATAAACGGTATTATATTGTGTAACTTTACACTGAAACAGAAGGCAGTCCACATTCTAAACAGAAAAGGACCCTGGATACTGTAACAGTCAAATAAACTGTATTTCCCTTTAAGCTGCATTACTGTTTACAGCATGCATACGTGCATGTGTGTGTATATCAATACTGTTAGCATGCACCTGATGTCATGCATGTGTCATGCTAAATAAATGTCATGACCAGTAACATTACAATACAACCAGATGACTTTCCTCAGTATGGAATGAATGATTGGAATGAACTCAGTCAAATATGAAATGCCTGCATATCACTTTTTGTAACAGAGTGCTCAGTATAGAGAAGTGTAGAGTTTGCATGTTTTAAAAATGGGGGGTAAGTGAGTGAGCGAGTGAGTGAGCAAGTGAGTCAGTCAGTCAGTCAGCATAATTGAGTATTATTTTGGAGTAGTTGTGAAAATGATGATGACGTTGTGGTGTACTTAGGTGAACAGAGCGCATCGAGTGTAGTCCCTGCCCAGTCCGTGGCCAGCAGCAGTAAACTGAGCACAGTACGTTAGTGTTGGGCAGCAGTCATCCCATAGCTTGCGGGGCTGTAACCATGGCGACGGCTGTAACCGCCCATAGCCCAAACTCAGAATCTCATAAAAAACTTGACATAAAAATGTTAATAAACAGCTTACATTTTGGGAAAGTAAAAAAACGGGCGTCGTTATTTGGTGCATATGCTAATGGCCAATGGCCGTGTGCAAATTCAGATCAATTGCTCCAGCCATTGAGGAGAACCGAACATAGCAGACTCTGCCTGTCCACAGAGGTTTCCTTAATTAGGATGTAGGATATAGATGGGAGACACATCTCACCTCCCCATGTGGCCTTGTGTAGCCTCCTCCAGCAAATGTAAACGTACAGGAACACAGCCAGGGCATACTGTGTGATAGTATTAGCTGCAGCAGATCCACTTCAACAGGGATGAAGAAGAGCCAAAAAGTTTAGTGCAGTGAGTGAACTCTGTGGCATTACAGGGATCCCCCACACAGTAAAATCCTGCAGTTCATTTAAAAGCTGCAATCCATAGGATTTATGTCCTTCTGGGGGTTTGAACGCAGGGCTTGAGGATTGTACTGTGCACCTGCCACCTACTATATGCCGGGTATGATGCAATGTATGATTGATTGACTTAAACCTTTTTAAAGAATGATATCAATGGCGATATTGACTAATAGCATTGATTGATTGATTGAAATTTTCATTAGGCAAAAGAATGTAAAACAACACAGTTACATTTATAATGCTTTTGTCTAAAAGGTCCGGCCAAAAAAGTCCTTGCGGACTTGTTTCCGTTGGGGTCCTTGAGTTAATTTCATAGACATATATAGTAGCAACCAAACAGTTCAAAAATCAACATGAAGATACAGATAATACAGAAAAAATACCACTATGTACAAAAAAAGCATTTAAAAAATATATGTACAAAAAAAAACAAAAAAAAGGGGGGGGGAGCATGGAAAAATAAAAATTATATACAAAAAAAAGCATGAGGAAATACAAAATATGTACAAAAAGAGGAGGGGGGGGGGTCGTCTGTCTACAGGGAAACTGGTACTAGCTCCTCTTTCGGCCTCCAGAAAGATGGGTTTTTAGGGCTGTTTTGAATGAGCCCAGCGAACTGCATTTTTTGAGGGATGGGGTTAGACTATTCCATTCCTTGGTGGCTGTGCTATAGAAGGAGAATTTGCCCATGTTTGTTTTATGGGTGGGTGGTACCAGATTGTTGTTTACGCTCCCTCTAGTTTCGTGGCTGTGGGTGTCACTAACTTTTTCGAGGTATTTATACAGATATGCGGGTATAGGGGGCATATCGGGCAAATCTGCATTTACAATTTTGAAGACCAGACCCATTTTTAGTTGTTTAACCCTGTCTTCCACCCTGAGCCAGCCTAGGCTGGCAAAGTGAGTGGGAGAGAGGTGGGTCATGGGCCCCAGTCCGAGAAGTAGTCGGATCAGTTTGTTTTGGGAGGTTTGAAGCTTAGTCTGCAGTGACACTGAGGTGTTGGAGTACCAAGAGGAGCTAGCATAGTCAAAAAGGGGCTGAATCAGGGCCCCTGAGAGGGTCCTGAGGGCCTGAGGGTTGACAAAAGAGGAAACTCTGCCCATAAATCTGGTTCTCTGGTTTACTCCTTTGACCACCTTTGTTGCCATGCTTTCACCTGACAGGTATTTGTCAAGAATACATCCCAAATAGGTAATTTGGGATGTATATATATATATATATATATATATATATATGTAATAGCAACATCAAACAAGGCTCTAAAGGCTATTCATAGTTTGTCACATGACCCTTTTAACAGTTTTTTCACTCTACAAAAATGATGTACTGTTTATGGAAGCCCATTTCTGCCTCTTAATAGAAATAACCTTTTTATTCATATTAAGAGGCAGAAATGGGCTTCCCTGAATTGCCCTGAGTTGTTTTCTCGCAATTGTGACTTATAACTAAGAATTCCCCAAAGTCCTTCAGGGCGTTCCAGGGGGTCCCAGCTGAACGATTGATATTTAGAATCCAAATGGATCCTTATGGGTCCATTTGTACAATCTCAGAGTTAAATGAACACTGAGGACTTTACAGTGTAGATTGGGGTCTCAGAGATACCCTCGTATCAAACGAGGGTTTAATTGTGGTCTAATACATATCCTTGAAATTAAAAAGAGAACCAGTGTTCTGTTAAGTGATGTGAAGGTACTGCATGGACTGTACAGTAGGTGTATGGGTACATGTTAGCAGGGGCGTCAATCTGTCTTCGCGCGCGAGGGACCGCCGACTTCGCGCGCGTGCACGTTTTTTTTTTTTGCGGTTCTGGGCGGATTGGGTTCGTTTTTATCGCGGTTCTGGGCGGATTGGGTTCGTTTTTTTTCCAGTTTTTGGTTTCTTTATTTTGGTTTTAGGGTTAGGATTAGGAGTTAGGTTAGGGTTATGTTATTTAATTCATATTTTTGCCTGATTTTACCAATTAATTATCACAAAAAACAATTTCTGCCTAATAAAATATTCAAACAAAATGGGTTTATACTAATGTAAAAATTTTGGTTATATGGCGGATTTGATGATAAACTCCCATTAGTTTGAGTCGTGGCGGGGGTCTATCACTCTCTGTTTCTTTTTCCTCGGTAGCTTTCACTGTTTTAAAATACTTGCTTAAATCTGCACACTTTGCAGCTAGCACAGATAGCTCTTGTATCCTCTCGTGTCTCGTTATGTTGTTGAGCTCTTTCCCCAAATTCTACTTGTAAACAAACCGTGAAAAACCACATGTTGGATGTTGCTGTGTGCCGGTGTCACTGTTTACAATACAAGAACGCATCGTCCCAAAACACACTCGCCCCGGGTATATCTCGCGGTCTCGAACGGCGAAAAAAATTGTGTTTTCACCGTGCAGTGAGGAAGAATGCCGTGCGTTGGACCAAACCATTTTGGGATTTACACGGGGGGGGGGGATAAATTAGTGTTTATTAGTGCATGTCATGATTTCAAAAGCGGGTTCGGATTCTATTAACTTAAATTAAAAAAGTATTTTTGAATTATCCTAAATTACTTGGGGGGGGGGTCCAATCTGACTTGGGGGGGTCCAATCCGAAGCTAGGGGGGGACAAAACCCCCCCGCCCCCCCCGGGATTGACGCGCATGCTTGTTAGACAATGCATAGTGTCCAAAATCACTCACTGCTCTCACTATACTGTACTGTATACTGCCATTTTGTAGTGTTGTCGGAATGTCTAGTGAGAATGTTTAGACCAGTATTCACCTGTTTCCTAGGCTGTGTGTTTTCCACTTCCTGTCGATTTCATTGGATATCATTGGTCATCTGACCAGTTTCATTGGATTTCATTGGATCAAATCGACAGGAAGTGGAAAACACACAGCCTAGGAAACAGGAGAATAGTGGACTCATCGTACCCCAGAATGGCATGTTTTCATTGTGCGACAGCAATGACGTAAATAACATAGGCCAGAGAAAAAAAATATATATATTTTTTTACTGTAGTACCCTACATCGAGTAATGAATGAGTAAATGAAGCCATAGAGGAGGAGAAACTTACACGACACCCATGTCCAGAGGATAGAGCAAGATATAGTTGATAAGTGCGTTAAGGAGATTCCCCACAGCTCCAGTTATCACCTGAGGCCATATGATGCCCTGCAAATAACAAACACCCTGCTTTTAAGATCACTTAGCTGTTTTTTTAGTTTTTGGCACTGCATTTCAGACACTGCATTCATGATTTGAGGCATTTTGTTCCAGAAATGTGTTTCGCTAAATTAGACCTGCTGGTGGCGCTATAACAGGCCAATGTGAAAAGGGTGGTATTTCTTCCTCGGCCTAGTGGGCAAAATTTCACGGAAATCACACACTGCGTTCATGATTTGAAGCATTTTGTTCAAAACGGACCTATCATGCAAACTTTGGAAGCCAATGTTAGCCGAATAGGATGGAATATGAAATGTCGGACACATCCGTCTTGATCACATGAAAAATGTGTTTTACAAAAGTCAGCCTCCTGGTGGAGCTCTAAATGGCAGATGTGAAAAATGCAGGGCAGAGGTTCGGCTTTGGCATCCAGGGAGTGTGTGTGTGCACAGTTTCACAGCGACCGGGCCAACGGTGTCGGAGATTAGCTGTCCACAGACAGAAGGACACACACACGGACTTTTTTTTTTGCGGGGCTCCCCCAAGTTAGCCCGGCAAAAAAAATGTTTTTTTTTTTTTTTTTTTTTTCAATAGAAAAAAAAAACCGAGGAGGGAGTATTAATATATTAAAGTATTCTGGCGCAGCTGTTCACCCCCCCCACCTGCGTGACCCCCCCCCCCCCCCCACCGGGACCCCCCCCGGACCCCCCCCCCCAGGCCCAAGGTGTCACTCATAATAATTTTATATTTTGCGCTTTGACACAGAGCGGTTGAGATTTCATTAAGCCAGATCTTTGTCAATTTTACTTGAATTCTTATCATTTTAATGTTTATATGATCTGTAAAATGTAGATTTTCATTTGGTAGCAGTCATGCATTTATTGTAATTTATTATAATGTATTTCTTATTTTCTGTCATTTATTTCCACGCACGTAACATTATCTGTCTGTCTGTCTGTCTGTCTGTCTGTCTGTCTGTGTGTGTGTGTGCGTGCGTGTGCGCACAGACAGACAGACAGACATCTTTCCTCTACAAATGAGACTAACAAGTCAGTCGAATCCCATGCTATAAGCTTGTAGATCTGCTGTTTTTGAAAGCATCAGAATCACGTGCGCGTGGAGGGAGCGCACACGCGCGCAATATTAAAGTCTTCTGGCGCAGCTGTTCACCCCCCCCCCCCCCCCCCACCGGGACCTATCTATCTATCTATATATCCATCTATCTATCTATCCATCTATCCATCTATCTATCTATCATTCATCTGTCACAAGGCTTTTCAGCCCAAGGACCCCCTAGCTGCCGTCCACTCATCAGTGGGCTGATTGGCACAGTATTAAAGCAACGCACCTCCAAACACAGTTAGCTGTCTGTCTCTCCACACTGGTCTATTATCAGTCCAGGCTGGCCTGTTGGGCCCGCCTGTGTTCTCATCGCGCATTAGCGCAGGTATGTCTCTCCATCTTGCTGTTTATGCAATTGTCTTATGCTGCGTAGTGCATGGTCTTGAACTTGACCATGAGCGTTTGTGTCCTTTGTAGCCCTGGTGTGTCAACCCATCTTGTTGGCGTTTTGCGCCGGGCGTGCAGTGCTTCATGCTGCACAACGGGTACGTTGGTGGTCCTCCTTCTCCGCAGTATAGCAAGTTAATTTCAGGCACTATAATAACCATGGCCCTTTATTATTACAGTTTGTCTCCTACCGGTGTTCGCCGCTGCAGGCAGTCCATTGTGGCTTACGCCTTTGCTGCACCGCGGTACGTGACTGTCTCTCTCTGCTCCTGTCACCCGTCTTAATGAATATTAGTATTATACTGTAAATGGTAGAATGACACGGCCGTTTGTCCTTTCGGGCACCGTGATACTCCACTGCTGCTTTGCGGGTTTCCAATAACCCACGCATTAAGAACCCTCTCACACTGATAATCCATTCTGAGGTTCCCCTCCAGCTGAGCTTATGCCCTTATATGGGTGAACGTATTCTTTTCTGACGCATTGGTCCACACTCTCAGGCTCACAGCCAGCCTCCCTGTTTATTTTGTTTTAGTGTTATTGCTTATTTTGTTATTGTTTATTTAGTGTTGTTTCTTTGGTTTGGTTTATTTTCATGAGATTGTAGGCCTACAGACGGCATTCTATTATAACTTGCAGCACTGGCCCTATAGGCAAATAGATTTTATTAAGTGCATTGCCCGATTGTTTTTTTCTTATTAAATGTTTTGTTACTTTTATTATTGATGAGATTACCCTGTTACCATTATTACAATAAAGCTTTTTGTACTTTTTACTTTTCTGCCTTTTTATAATTGTACAACGAACTTGTGTGAGGAGTAATATATGTTCAGGTGGTTGGTTTACATTATAAATATTTCCTGGGGTGCTACTCCCCAGGTGTTGGCTATATTATATAATTATTCATACCGCCCTGCTACACTTGCATGCATGTATGAGGTGGGTTAATAATTATTTGAATAAAAGTATATTTTCAGCTCATTCTGTTCAGTCCATAAATGTTGTGTTCAGAATAATAAAAAACATAGTGTCATTATTATTATTATTATTATTATTATTATTAGTAGTAGTAGTATTAAGTTATTATTACTACTACTATTATGCTATTATTACTGTTATTATTATTATTATTATTAGTAGTAGTAGTAGTAGTAGTAGTATTAAGTTATTATTATTACTACTACTATTATGCTATTATTACTGTTATTATTATTATTATTATATTTGTCAGTGTGTTTGTGTGTGTCAGTAAAAAAGGCCAGTAGAGAGAGAGAGAGAGAGAGAGAGAGAGAGAGAGAGAGAGAAAGAGAGAGAGAGAGAGAGAGAGAGAGCATGTGTCTCTACAGAGAGAGAGAGCGCACTGGGGTAGAGCGAGCATGTGTCTCTACAGAGAGAGAGAGCGCACTGGGGTAGAGCGAGCATGTGTCTCTACAGAGAGAGAGAGCGCACTGGGGTAGAGCGAGCATGTGTCTCTACAGAGAGAGAGAGCGCACTGGGGTAGAGCGAGCGTGTGTCTCTACAGAGAGAGAGAGCGCACTGGGGTAGAGCGAGCGTGTGTCTCTACAGAGAGAGAGAGCGCACTGGGGTAGAGCGAGCATGTGTCTGTACAGAGAGAGAGAGAAAGAGAGAGAGAGAGAGAGAGCGTATTTGGGTAGAGTGACTAAATTAACGTGAATTAATGTATCCCCTAGCTGCTAGATTGATATTTAGATCTTAGTTGGTTCAGAGAAACGTGGCACATTTATCAGTACTGATTAATAATAATTATAATATTATAGATAATAATATAATCATTTAATTCCGAGATGAACTCGATAGATAGAGATAGATAGATATATAGATAGATATATGGGCAAAAGTGACGGTTTTAAGTAACGTCAGGGTTAACTGCGTGTGTTTGTTTGTGCATTATGGCCGCTGACTTTTGAGACAGACAGACAGACAGACACCCAGGCTGTGGTAGATCGGTGGTAGACGTCTGTCTGTCTGTCAAGTTGTGAGCTTGTAGATCGGCTATTTTCAAGCCTATAAAATATGTCTGGAGTGGTTAATATGGCTAATAGTTGACATCTGCAACTGCAAAGTAGCCTAACTACTAGGACTAAAGTGTAGTTAGTTACTTTCATAACTGGCTGAAGTGGACAGTGGTGGAGAAAGTACTCAAAGGTTTTACTTAAGTAAAACATTTGAGTACTTTTTCCACCACTGATGCGTATATTACTTCATGTGAGATGTGACGAGATGTGGGTTAATTAACGAGAAAACATCTGAGGAACCTGAGCATGTGAGCGTCTCTGAGAGTAGGCCTACGTGATTACTGACCCGTCAATCAACGTGCGCGCATTAATAATGATAATAGCATGATAATAATATTTTTTTTATTATTCTGAATACAATATTAATGGACTGAACCTGAATGGTAATAACAAATGACGTTGTGGTCTTGGTCTGATGAACAGCTGCGCCAGAAGACTTTAATATTGCGCGCGTGCGCGCTCCCTCCTCGCGCACGTGATTCTGATGCTTTCAAAAACAGCAGATCTACAAGCTCATAGCATGGGATTCGACTTACTTGTTAGTCTCATTTGTAGAGGAAAGATGTGTGTCTGTCTGTCTGTGCGCACACGCACACACACACACAGACAGACACGCACACACACAGACAGACAGACAGACAGACAGACAGACAGACAGACAGACAGACAGACAGACAGACAGACAGACAGACACCAAAAAATAGCCAATCTACGAGCTCTGTAGCGCGATAGATAGATAGACAGACAGACAGACAGACAGACAGACAGACAGACAGACTAGACAGACTAGACAGACAGACAGACAGACAGACAGACAGACAGACAGACAGACAGACAGACAGACAGACAGACAGACAGACAGACAGATAGATAATGTTACGTGCGTGGAAATAAATGACAGAAAATAAGAAATAAATTATAATAAATTACAATAAATGCATGACTGCTACCAAATGAAAATCTACATTTTACAGATCATATAAACATTAAAATGATAAGAATTCAAGTAAAATTGACAAAGATCTGGCTTAATGAAATCTCAACCGCTCTGTGTCAAAGCGCAAAATATAAAATTATTATGAGTGACACCTTGGGCCTGGGGGGGGGGTCCTGGGGGGGTCCCGGTGGGGGGGGGGGGGGGCACGCAGGTGGGGGGAGGTGAACAGCTGCGCCAGAATACTTTAATATATTAATACTCCCTCCTCGTTTTTTTTTTCTATTGAAAAAAAAAAAAAAAAAAACTTTATTTTTTGCCGGGCTCCCAAACTTGGGGGAGCCCCACAAAAAAAAAAAAAAAAAAAAAAAAATTATATATATATATTTTTTTTATATCTATTTTTCGGAATGGCAGGGTTTATTTCAAATTTTCAAAACCCCCCCACTCCTACACCCCCCCATTCCGAAAAAAAAATTCGGAGTGGGGGGGTGTAGGAGTGGGGGGGGGGGGTTTTCGGAATGGGGGTGTGTATAAGTGGGGGGGTTTAGGAATGCGGGGGTGTACCCGGAATATGAAATGTCGGACACATCCGTCTTGATCACATGAAAAATGTGTTTTACAAAAGTCAGCCTCCTGGTGGAGCTCTAAATGGCAGATGTGAAAAATGCAGGGCAGAGGTTCGGCTTTGGCATCCAGGGAGTGTGTGTGTGCACAGTTTCACAGCGACCGGGCCAACGGTGTCGGAGATTAGCTGTCCACAGACAGAAGGACACACACACGGACACACACACGGACGGACGGACGGACGGACGGACGGACGGACGTGCAAAACATACTCTCTCGCCAAGCTTTTTGGCCTGGCGGAGACAATAACATCCATTCCAAGCCAACATACTGTATAACTTTTCTTTTTTAAGAAAGCAGAGATCTGTGCGAATACAGATATAATGAATCATTAATTAACATTAATTACTATCAATAATATGTCAATTTACAATTTAGGCATTTTGCAGACATTCTTAACCAGAGCTACTTACAATAAGCAAGGTAAAACATCAAATGCACAGAGACAGTGTAGTGCCTCAGTAAACTTGGACCACAGGTAAACCAATAACCTCGCATCAGTCTAAACAATATAAAAATTATAATCTGTATATTGAACTATAGGATACCAAGTAAACAATGGACCTAGTATCTGTCTAAATAACATGCTATCTAGAATCTGTGGCGTCATAGACCGCACCTGATTTTGAAGATATCGCCCCTGCAGCTGGTACATGAAGGCAGCCTGTGAAAGAAAGCCACAAAAATAGCAGAGTTGAATGGGCATAAACAAAACATTAGGTATTAGAAATGAGTATACTGGGAGTGAACTCGACTCACTGGCAGAGCTGGCATGAAGATCATCACATACAGCTGGGCAAGTCTTTATGGCAAACGGACATAAAGGTAAGTTGTAATGACAGCAAGGACATGCAATCGTGGCTTCACTACATACAGTAGGACATGTAACTTCTGGACTACATCTATGCCATTTATTTGGCAAAAATTGTATGAAAGTATCAACAACTTGCAGTGTTGTGTGGTAATCTGTCCAGTGCAGGAGTCATCACCATGGCAGCTCGTGATGGACATTTTCATCAACATTTTATTTTTGCCACGGACATGCAAAATGATCATTTTACCTAAAACATATCGGCCTGGCCCTAAATGTATTATAATGGACTCCTAATCTGTCATAGGGTCAATTGCAATGTGCTGCACATTTTAAAACAATAGTATGTCTGCATTAACTACTGAGCCACTTAACCACCCAAAATAGTGAGTCTCATCAATACAGACAGTGTTTCCATGGCAAAAGGGCCACTTAGCTGCAATGGTGAGTGGGTGCGTATTATACATCACTAGAGGCCCTACGTGTGCCCGGCCCCCTAGCCGCGCACAGGGCTCTAGGGCTCGCTTATTTTGGGGTTCCAAAATCGTGGGATAAAAATTCCCCCCCCCCAAAAAAAAATACATGGAGGACCCCTGGGGGTCCGCAGACCCCCTGGGAGTCTTGGGACCCCCGCAAAACATCGCAGAGCCCCGTGAAACATCGCGGACCACTTCAGCTGTTGTTGTTTTTTCATGAAGGTGGTTGCTTGTTTCTGGCGCACTGACCTGTCTGCTTGTCTGACCCCCCAACGTGGCAACCCAGATGCCGACTCGGTGTTGTTGTTAGCGGCTGCGTTGAGACACTGGCGTGTTTTAATGTTTTGTGTGGGATGTAGGCCTACATGACATATTACACACACACACACACACACACACACACACACACACACACACACACACACACACACACACACACACACACACACACACACACACACACACACGGTGCAAGGGGTAACACGCTCCCGCGCAGGAAGGGAGAAGCTGCAAGCGGCTATGATTAGCTCTGTGTTTTTTCATGAAGCTGCCCACGCATGTGCAGTTGCAACCTAGCTGCGACCTAACTGCGACCTAACACACAACGTCCGCGCATGGGCAGATATGACGATTGTATTATAGGATATGGCTATTATAGAGATTGCTGTCTTTTCAAAGGACAGTGTTACTTGTCTTGAGAACAGATAGAGATCAAGTTCTACCAGCTAAACCATTTGTTTGGCTTGGCAAGGTAGCTTCAATTGTTGTGGATTCCATTAAGGTGATCAGGTATTCTCTGTTGATGAGAAAGTCCAAGGAATGCAAATGTAACGATGGAAAAAAGACACACCCTACAAGCTACACTTGATTTGTTTTGATTTACTAGACATAATAATTAAATGTTAAATGCTTCTCACGGAAACGTCAAGGATAAAATGCCAATGGAACACTGGAACAAGGAAACTTGAGAGACAAAAAAGATATGTGGGCCTAGATGATGAGTGATTAATGAAGGGCATGCCAGGATATTTATTGAATGCAGTGTCACAATAGTTTAATTCGAAAGCATCTAACTTTGATCAGAGGTGAGCTTACTTTTAGGTTGGAGGAGGACCTATAGGCTGTGGATGGAGGGGTACCATGGATTATGATTGTGCAGTGTTATTTTAGTTGTTATTGTCATTATTGGGCACTTTGAAACACTGTCACTCAACTATCGACAACCAGCTTTACTTGTCCATGTCTGCCCTCCTTTGCCAGCTTGGTAGCAAATAGCTCCTTCTGAACAGATGACATGCCTTCTGTTTTTGCTCTTTTCCTGCACCATTTTTTCACTGTGGTCCCTCACATGCCGTTGACTGTAATTATTTCATTGTCTGACCACACCACATGCACTCCATGAATCTGTTGTCTTAAAAAAAGAGGGGAAAAAAGGTGTTTCTCCAACAATGGATTGAAAGGACATTTTGCAATTTTCGCAGAATTGAGGCAACTATTAGCAATCATTTTTTCTAGCTTTCTTGTTGTCTTCACCTCATGCAATTGTGTTTACAGGTATAATGTGCAACACTACAAATCTCCTGCAACATATTAATGAGCATGTTACTTTACGAGTCGCCGAAGTTATTCAAACACATTTTAATATGTTTTTACGTTATAATGAAAAAAATATAGACTATATTTTGAAAAAAATAATAATATATAGATAAAAAATTAGCACACGGACATAGTCATGTCTTGCCACGGACACGTTTGTCCGTGGACGGACATGTTAATGACCCCTGGTCCAGTGTAATGCTGACATGTAACCAAATAATCCCAGATGTATTCTTATTCTATATATTATCATCTTACTTTATTTTATGACATCTAATCAAATCACATACCCAGTCTTTATGTGCTCTGGGTGTTGGGGAGATACAAGGTCAGAGAGGGGGATAAGGATCTCTGCAAATGCACTGCTGTATCAACCCTATAGGGTTACATGGCAGCTAACCAATCAGTGCCACTGCGCCCTGAACTGGCACTGTGAGTGAGCTCATTGTGCTGAACCATGTCAAGTCAAGCAGCCATGTCAAAAGTCAACCCCGGTCCCCGAAACACAGTTGCTCTGGGTGGTAGAATTCATGGCTGGGTTTCATTCTGGTACAAGGGAATCAAAGCACAGAGCAGAGAAACAGTCTCCCTCTACTATTCACAGAATGGCTGTGTAATGGTGAGGCTTATTAGCCATTTCAGGCCGCGACCCCCCCAAAATAATCATATTTGAACTGGGGACCCCACACCCTGACAAGCACTTGGAATTGTAGGCATTACTTTGACTCAGATACATTTGACAGATAAATATTGTGAAAATAGCCTATAAGCTCATAACGCCTCGTACTGCGAGGCGTTGTGAGCTTGTAGATCAGCTATTTTCACAACGTTTGCTTCTTTGTTACGTAATATTTGACAATTTGGCCATTTCTTTTTTAAAAAGGGTCTTAAAAGTCGATCAATTGTAACTTTAGAAATATGCAGATACCCTGTATACACTTATACTGTATGTTGGTGTGTTTACTGGTGATTGAGAAAACAATGTTGCACATTAAGCTAATCATCTGCGGACCCCCCAAAATAATTTGGAAACCCCCCCAGTCTGGGAACCACTGCTGTAGTGTGATGTATGTGAACATCTGTGTGTGTGTGTGTGTGTGTGTGTGTGTGTGTGTGTGTGTGTGTGTGTGTGTGTGTGTGTGTGTGTGTGTGTGTGTGTGTGTGTGTGTGTGTGTGTGTGTGTGTGTGTGTGTGTGTGCGTGCGTGTGTAGGGCTGACCGGGCGACCTCAGAGCTCTGTCTGGCTGCCAGCAGTATGGGCTGGGTGTTCAGGAGGAGCGCCCAGCAGGGGAAACAGGCTAGCAGCAGAATGAGGACCCCTCTTTGGAGAATCACTCCTACACGCTTCAGGTTACCACTCCCATACGTCTGCATGGAAGAAACACAGTACAGTCGGTCATGACACGTGTCAACGGATTTGTAGAACTTTTTCAAATCACACAAGATAACGTGAATTACTGTGGGCATGCTTCCATCAGCTAAGCTGAAGCAAGTCGATTCCTCAAAGAACTTTGTCATCTCACCTCGAGAGAGGAAGTTTTATTGATCCAAAACGTCATGATACACAAAAACTCTCAGATGGAAATATGGATGGAGTAATGACATTATGCAGAATAGCTATTTTTGTCCTCTTTCTATTGTTGCTTCTATCTACACATTGTCTACTGAAGAAAAAAGTGCATAATGTTATTCACACATTCTTAACCACTTAAGTCTATATACTTTTATGACTACCGTAATAGTTACATGTTGCAACACGTTGAGCTTATAGCTCTTCTATATGTGAACAAGTTTTAAATGTTTTGCATTCTCAAAACAGGGATAGCAGGTTGAAAGCGGTTAATGAGTGTGATATTAAAGTGAGTGTGAAAACAAATACAAGAAGTATATTTTATTACCTGAGATATTAGAGTATCAAAGGCCAATGCCAAACCGGAGCCAATGGATATACCAGTGACGTTAATCACCTAGATTGAACATTTGGGTAGAAATTTAAATCCGGTCCAGGCACAATTAATGAATAATTTCAATTATTTATTTCCTCAGAAGCCCAACAATGAAAGATTGCACTAAGAATGTGGCAAATATGTGTTTTAACCAGAATGTAGTTAGACTACCATAAATCCTCTAATAGTAACCTCTATTCAATTAAAAGCCTCTCTATTAATGACCGGGGGCGCCGTTCAAAAAAGCAATTAAAAGCCTCCCTTCCATTACAAGCCGTGCCTGAATTACAAGCCTTTTTTTTCCCTACTTTTTTTTAAAGTCTTAAGAGGGCGCTAGACACGTCTCTCGCCTCTATGGCTACTACCTGCCGTCGGTTCAAATCACCGTGACACAGAGTAATATATAGGACAACATTTAAGTAAAGTAGCCTACTTTAGTAAATGTACTTAGTTACTTCTGCAGACGAGCTGCGCAGCTCCGTTCACTGATGCCTCCAATAGATGGGTTTCCGCGCGACGTCATCACAGAGCAGAGTGCGCAATCTGCGCATGCTTGGGGTAGAACGAACCAGAAGCGCCCTTCACTCTGTTGTTTTGTTCGGGATTTAGATAGGCATAATGCTGCTATTATAGGCATAATAGGCATAATGCTGCTATTAAATACAAACAGATCCAACTTCAGACAAATCATTTTTATTGAGTAAAGAAGATATTACAAACTGCATAATTTAATCTACTTTCATTAAACCCGGTGAAGACCATTTCTTTTATGAATGTACAATGGCCAGAGCTGCCGCGGGTAATAGCGCCCTCTACAGGCTCGTCCCTCCACTGCGCGCGCATCATCCTCTCATGTTTACAAACAGGAAACCCATCTATATAGCCGAGATGCGAACGGCCTTTTTGCGTGTGGTTGAAGGCAAGAGGGCGGGGGCCGGGTGGGGAGAGAGCCTGGCGACGCGAGCTATGTTAGTGCACTGAGTGGCAGTTGGGGCAAACGCAGTGTTGCCAGATTCTGCGAGAGAAATAAGCAACACTGCTAGTGTGGCTCCCCATTGGCTTAGACCTGTCACATGACCTGTTTGCCACTGGCAGTGTTGCCAGATTCTGCGAGACAATCAGCAACCAGGTCTATGAAAACAAGCCTCTTGCACTGTTTATTTCATACAGTACTTGGTTTCAATACGTTAACCCAGTACATTTTACTGGGTTCAAACTGACACAAAATGTTGATTTTTTTCATTCTGATCTGTTTGAAAAATGGAAATATAGGCCTCTCTCTTATACACTACTACTTTCAATAAAAGCCCGGTACCCACTACGGGTTACTATAAGAGGATTTACAGTATGTCTGCAACACTTGGAGAAGGACCTGTCACCATGTAGGAGGGCTGACAACAGAAGGAAAGATTAGCTCATCACCTATACAGTATGTTCAAAATATGGTAAGTTTCCACCCCGAATCACACGCTCAAACTACATGCATCTTTGTAAATAAAAACATCTATCTGAATCAATTTGTGTATTTTTTCCCCTACAGACAACTCAGAAATATGGTGCTGATCGGTGTATCTTGTAAACAGTGGTCACCACCCTCCAAACATTCCATAATGAGAGGTCTCTACAGGAACAGATGTTATTAGACTGTATACTGAGTTTTCTTACAGCGATTGCCATTGCCACTCCTGCAAGTTCGGTCTTGCCCAGGTGTCCACAAAATGCCATGCTGACAAAACCCACCAGAAACATCATCAACTGTGAGATGACCTGAAATACAAAAGGAAACTCAATGATATTTTTAAACCGTGTTATCCTTCCTTATCTTATCATCTCATTTTTTTAAAATTATCTTATCAAAGCTGTAAAGTATCACAATGCATGGTAGCATGGTTGATTATACACAGAAAATATAATTTCTTTCTATTGTCCAAATGCTGTAGATATTGCATCATCAATCAATTCAGTTCTGTGCACCACAGAGAACGTTTATATACAATGACAATATAATAGTTCCAAGCATCATTTGGTGTGTAATGAGCATAGGCTACTGTAAGGTTATGGTTCTTTTATGTTTGTGAACTTCTCTAGATCAAAGAGTTATGGCTGGTGTAGGGCTCTGCTGTTAAAACAGAAAAAAAAATGCTTTTAGTAGCTGCTTTAAACATGAATATCTCAGTCAGACACAAAATGTCCTCTTCCACCCAGTACTACTGGGTGGAAGTTTATGCCAGAGTTATGACAGAATATATATGATTAGCTAAAATGACTGGTTATTTTTAACCATGTTCTCTTGTCTATTCAGTCCAGTTAAGGATATAGTCTTAAAACTTGGCAACATTGAGAAACACTAGGCAACACTGGATGCTCCATGGCTTAGGAGTCTTTAAAATGTTTAATATAGGCCTCATAAACACAACTATAAAATCACCCAGAGATAATACCCACCAGTACGTCACACGCCGTGTTACAGTCATCTGCCAAGTTTGATACAAATCGGATAAAAACTGTCCGAGTTATCACTGTGACAGCCAGTCAGCCAGCCAGCCAGACAGACACCGCAAATACATTGGCAATTGGTGGTGTGCTTTATCTAACAAATCCACATTGCTGAGATACTGTTGTATGAACAGTAGATTCCCTACAAATGCAGGACATGGTTGTACTGAAGTGGCACAATTGTTTATTAGGATCCTAATTGGCTGTAAACCGAGTGACACAGGCGGAGGGTATATTAATAGGCTACAGAGTAAATTGAGAGTATAAATTGCTTTCAATGTGCTTAATACAGTATGACACATTGATATAGCTACACACATAGCAGCCAGGTGAGCAGGTCAATTCGGGTTTCACTACGATGATAGATGATCGATAAAATAGAGTCGGATTATAAATGTATTACTAATAATAAAATACAATCTTAATTCGTTTTTCAACCCTAATTACTCTAGCGAGCGTACTATATTATCTTCCAGTACATGATGCATCCAAAGTAATTCTTACCACTGGTCCTGCTAGCTTTAAAAGTTGAATCATCTCATTCTTGTAGTCCACGGGTATCCAGGCCTTGGTGCATTTAAGGCATGGACCACAGCATACATGGGAATTATTCTTATGATTAATAACATCTGTTTGTTCAATTTTGGTCTGTCCATTTACTCCATTGGCAGTTTTTGTTGTAGGGTCGTCCATAGTGGAATGGGAATGGTATCTTGTACTACTTGACAGAATAGTTCAATTCACTATCAATGAATGAGCCCCTTCAGAGGTTGTCAGTGAGGCCTGATTTGGGAAGGTACGAGACTGGTTGGCAAACCCCGCCCCCGGGAATCCAGATTCCAGCAAGTCAGATTCCAGCCGGTCTCCGAGGGGGCAGGGTTTGCCAAACCGGTACCGTACCTTCCCAAATCACGTGTCAGTGAGGCTGGAAACTGTTTATGTTGAAATCTGTTTTATTAAGTCAAGCTGCCTGCCCACTTTGTTGTTTCAGTGAGAGGCTTGGCCAACCAGCACGCTCCCTCAGCAAACATTGGACCGGCTGGGTGAGAATTACTGCCAAAAAGTGCCTAACTTCCTGGAAGTACAGGAAGTGCAGGGCTGCAGGAAGTTCCAGTAGGCTGGACAGGGTGCATCCACACATGAGCGCCAGCTAGCGCCAACTTGACGCTCGGAAGTCGGAAGTCCCATTCACTCCCATGATATAGGAAAAAACGGAAAGACCGCCCCGATTTGCGTCCGGAAAAGCATATCCGGGTTCCGCTCTGGTAAACGATCACCCGGAAGTGATAGGTACCAACCAATAGGACAGATACTTCCTGTGTTCTCTCCACTGGGCGGGGTTGTCTCTTGTAGTTTTCTTGCAGGGGAAACGCAAGGCAGACGTTCCAGCACAACACACACAACACATGCACTCTATTTCAATAAATGTAAACGTCCTTATTTATTTGTGGTGAATGGCCTGAATACTTTGCACTGTTTAGTTTATCCCTTCTGAATAGCTTATGTGAGCACAATAAAGAATAGCAAAATAATACATTAAATTACTATCCAAAATACATTATAATGGGCATTATGAGGACCAGTTATATGAAGATAAGATATAATACAAGTAAGACGCGCGAACGCGGTAAGCGAACGCAAAAAAAGAAAAAAAAGAATGAAAAAAAATATTTAAAAAAAAGTCACCAATTAATTTTTTTTGTTTTTTTTAAAAAATAATCTGCGTTAAAAGGAGCATCTTAGAAAAATACAAATTCACCAAAAAAAAACTTGGAATGTTTTTGAACAATTCAACAAAGTGTTTGAAGTGCCTGTTTCACCCACTTCCGGGGGGCGGAGCCAAAATCCGAGCCCGATGTATTTGTTCGTAGACCCCCACTTAGGGGGGGTAGAAAAAGTTTGGGAGCGATTCGGGCACTTTTCATTTAACATGGGGTTTCAATGGGGAGTTTTTAGGAGCCTTCTCCGGGGCGTGGCTTCCGGGGGAAGGGGCGGGCTTAAACGCAACCTTGACAGGTGTGTTCAGTTTTCAAAGACCTTTCATTTGATGTATGGTACGTCTAAATTGGACATTTACTTATCTCAGAGGAGCTGCACACAGGCAGTGCACACAGAGAGCCAGACAGACAGACAGAGACACAACCCAAGCAGGGTTACATAGTAAGCTCCACTTGGTCGGAGGCGCGGCTTCGCCGCGCCTCCTCCCGCGTTCGCAATAATATTATAATGAGCATTAGCGGACCAATTATATGGAGATAAGATATAATATAATATTATAATGAGCATAATAAAGAATAGCAGAATAATACATTAAATTACTATCCAAAATAAATGAGTTTCCTTTTATTAATTCCACAGTTTCACACACAAACGTGGGCTACAAAAAACGATACATCTCTGTGCTTTATTGTCATAAATTGCACTCTTCTACCATATGAATCTGTCATTCATAATTATTGATGTAATTCACATATTACGTGTATGTCTGTATTTGTTTGTTTGTTGATGTGGGCAACGAGATCAAAGTTCTTTTGGTCTCCTTTTAGTTTGTTTAAATGTGTTTTCTTTATTGCTTGTCAGAATTAACTTACTTGTTAACTATGTTATTCCCTTATGCTTAAAAAAAAACGTGTATGTTTTATTTTACCTTACTTATATATTTTATGCTCCAATTGCATAAAACCAATTGCGCTCGGCCCCGCGCAGCGCCTAGCGCCCGCGCCCACGTAGCGTCCGCGGCCACTTGGCAGCGCATATAAGTGGCGTAGCGTCATGAGGGCCAGTGGGGCCGTAGCTCGGTCAGTGAAGACCCTGTAGCGCGTCTGATATGTGACATAGAGGGGCGGATTTTAAATCTCCAGAGGAAACATTTGTGGGCTACCATTGGTTCAGCGATGTGTGCGGTCGCCCTGCGGCCCCTCCTCCTCCACCAATGTGCAGTATTGAGAGCCCTGACGTCACAACATTTGGAGCGATGGCCACTGCACTCTGGTTGGTTAGGGTACACCTAGGGCCCAGGTAGAACCCACTTAAAGCCTGCATGGGCAAACCCAGTTAGGACCCGCCTCCTAAGGGCCAGGTAGAAGCAGTGGTGAGCTGTGGATTTTTGAGCTATGGGGGCTCTATTTTATGACGTCATGGCGCGCGCACGTGCACGCGTGTGCGCGTGGGCATGTGCACATAGCCACTCAGCTCAGTGCTAGTTGAAATACTGTATTCAACATGTGATTATTAATGTAATTATATTCCTTATTATTTTGTTGCATTGTTAATTTGTTGTTTTTATTTTTGTTTCAATTAATTAATTATTTTATTTTCCTTTTAGTTTTGTATAAAATCCCTTTACATAGACTCACCCACACATAAGTAGTTAAAACAATCAGACAACTTGTCTATGTGTTGTCTCAGAGAACTGGGTCCTCTGCTAAGCGATCCCCTTCACACTCTGCAGTGCAGAGACTGTTGTCTCTCATTGTGAGAGGAATGTAACACATTCAATTCAAGTCCATGGCTTTTCTCGAGTAGCCTAATGTTATGCAAAGCAGCCAGGTAGAGGCTATTGAGAACGGCTCGCCACTGACGGCGCGAACCTTGAGAGGCTATTGTTTAAACTTTAAGGTGTCCCACTGATGTTAGGACAGCAGAGTCACTGCCCATATTTCGCCGCAGGTTGAAAACCCACCTCTTCAGGAAACACTACCCTTCCTCTCTGCCTGACCTACTTGTTGTTAACTAGTTGTACGAACGCTTGTTTTCTATTGTTGTATTGTTTATTGGAGCTTGTTTAGTCGATATACTTAATTGTTTTAGCTCATGCTCATTTGACTTAGCTATTTTGTCTCATCTGTTTAAGGAAATAGGTAGCTGATATATTGCACTTTTACCTTAGCGCTAGGTATACTCTTGGTTGCTTGTTTTTGCAGAAAATGCACTAAAGACTTCTGGTGATTAGTAGTTTTCGTTCCCTACCTATGTTGAATACACTTATTGTAAGTCGCTTTGGATAAAAGCGTCTGCTAAATGACTGTAATGTAATGTAATGTAATGTGTTAAAGACCGCCGCTGACGGTGCGTGCATGTGGAGCATGCGTGAGCCCCCAGCCCCCATAGTGTCAGAGCTAAGGGGTCGCCGACCCCCTGAGCACCCCCTAGAGCTCACCCCTGGGTAGAAGCTACTTATAGCCCGCATGGGCATCGCAGTTAAGACCCACCTCGGCCCCACATAGAATTGCCTAGGTGGGTCCCACCTAAGGCTCGTTTTGGTGGTCACAAACGGTGCTAGGGTGACCACCTCATTTGGTACCATGCAGGGGCCTTAGGCAGCAGTAATGTAACACAAGCTTAACACAGTAGAACCGAAATTAGCAGAAATTACTACATTTCCCATGACGCCCTCTGAATGGTGCAGCAACGCGTCGCTGCCAATACGTTACATTGTGTGACAAAAACCCACAAAATACACTAAAATGAAACTCTTCAACTGGCTAATTAGGTAGCATTGATGACATTTACCAGACTAACGTTCATACAGGTTGTTGGTAAGATGTGTAACATAGCCGTTTGAGGCACGACAACAGCGTTAGCATTAGCCGCATGCTAACGCTACTCGTTCATTAGCTTAGCTACACGCTAACGGCTCATTATAGGCAGCTCTTGGCTAATAGGCATTTAACCCAACTAACGGCAACACAGTAATGGACATAAACATTGACATACATGCTTTAGAGACTATTAGCAGGCTGCATTAACAACCAGCAGCAACAGAATCCAAGTAGCAGGCCACGTTAGCAGCTAATGCTGTGTACGATGAGGGTTGGCAAGTGTGTTTGTCGTATAAGCGATTTAGGGCTTATGTGGGCGCACCATCTACAATGGACTAACTGAGCAGGAATATTAACATTCAGCACACTAACGTTCATTGTTGACAAAGTGATTGCACAGCCACTTCCGCCATGACAACCACATTAGCGTAAGCTACATGCTAACGTTGAATGTGTGTTAGCGTTAGCCGCATGCTAAGGGCTCATGTTAAGCACCCATAGGCAGTAATCATTCAAATACAACGAACGCTATCACAGTAGTGGACCTAAACATTGGTTACATTAGTAGCAGGCTGCAGTGACGTCAAAGTGTTGACAATATGAATGACAGGGCGATTTATTAGAGAAATGAGGGTGACCAGCTCAGCGCGCACAACTATCACAGAGCCCTGTTGTTGCTACGTCTGGCTGTGATGGCGACAGCAAGCTCTCTGCGATGCTGCTGTGTGGAAACTGGCCTCAGGATGACACGACCAATGAGAGTGAGCGCTTTCGTTGTTGCTAAGATACGGTGTATGGCACATAGCGGCTGTGGCCCATAGCTTGTGGATCTCTGTCATATGATTGGCGTAGCCTGCGTTGCCAGGTCTGCCTTTTGTATAAGCGATTTTGGTCTTATTTGGGCGCGCATTTGGGCTCGTTTGCATAGACCACGGCAGCGCTTGTTTCTTTCCCGTTTGATGGATGTGGCAACGGGCCAAAAGGTTCTCAGTTTGGTGAAACGAACCATCCGGAAGTAAATTGCGAGATGAAATATATAGCACTTTTTGATTATTAGAGAAGGAGACACATGTGAAGGTGGAAAATGAAATGTAGGAGATTATATAGTTTTGCATGAGCGATTTTTGTAGCAAGTTGGGAGAGAATTGGGCTACTCCTGTGGGCGGGGGGCTGAATAGAAAAATTGGGGTTTCAAAAGGGGACGGCTCTCTGATTGAGGTGTGAGATATATAAGTGAAAAACGTGTATGTTTTATTTTACCTTACTTATATATTTTATGCTCCAATTGCATAAAATATATAAGTAAGGTCAAATAAAACATAAACATTAACTGCTGTTCAGCACTTTGTAACTCATGTTTTGTCAACTGATGATTAAAGTTATACTTTTATTATTATGTAGCCTACTTAAACACTCTATTCTCAATAAAAATGGACCTACATTTCTTGGACGCTTTTTTCTGTCAACACCAAATCTCTCAAAATAGCAGATCTACAAGCTCACAACGCGTCGCGCTATGACGCGTTGTGAGCTTGTAGATCGGCTATTTTTGGCTTATGTTCGCTCCATGCTGGGGTTCATGTGGTTAATACTATTCATAATAATGTAATGGTGTTTTCATTTTGCAAAGGAGCACTAATGTTTTCATATCACTGGATAATATTAATATTTTATATTGCACGTGCATAATGTTTTCATGATGAGTAGTGTTATTCCTCTGTCCTCACTTGTACAAATAGCACTAGTCAAGGAACTACACTTCCTGAAAAACGGCACTGCCCACCAGCTGCTCAAAGCTCCGGAAGATATCAAAGTACGGCCGGAACAGGAACATGGTCTCACGGCACCTAGCATCAAGTTGGCGCTCATGTGTGGCTGCACCCACTACATGCAGCCCTGTACTTCCTGCAATTTTGCATGCTTACATCCTTTCGGCAGTTGTATTTTTCCCCGGCCTTATTTCTCCAAGAGATCGAGATAAAACTGATAACTGGTAACTTTGGACGTTTACGCAATGTCTTTTTCTGCAAATTGTCCACAAGTAGCAGGTTCAGAATCTTTTCGCATTGCCTTAACCACTTAAACCCTCTATTCTTAAACTACAAGATCAGCTATTTTTGGCTTGAATATTACCCCTGGAATAGGGATGCTGGGGTTCAAGTGGTTAAATGTCCATGTAGCTCTTGAGCTGTACATAAGCTTTTAAGGTTTCATGATAATGCAATAAAAAGGGAAAGCATCAGGAGTCAGCAAATTAATGTGGTTGAAAATAATTAAATACATTGCATTAGAAAAGAATGCAAATAAATCCAGCCTTTTCTCCTCTTTCTCATCATGATGATGAAGGCTGTATGCTCCAGTCTTCTTTCTCATCCAAGTAGGTAACAAACAACATCATTGGCTGCAATAATGCAGTCCACAATAAACACACAATTTAAGTCAAGATTTTAAGTGTGTTAACGCTGATATAGTGGTTCCATTTGTACACTCTCAGAGTTAAATTAACATTGATTTTACAATATAAATTGGTGTCCCAGAGATAGAAATGCCATTAAATGGGGGTCCATAGCCTAATGCATGTCAAACTGTGGGTCTTGAAATAAAATATGGTTGAAAATAATTGCTAGAGCCGTAAAAATATTCTCTTATGGGGGGCCTTGGCTAATCTTTTCAAATGGGGGTCCGCAGGCTAATAAGTGTCAAGTTGGGGGTCCTTGACATGAAAAAGTTTGAGAACCACTGCTTTAGATCTACAGTACACTGGTCTACCTGGAATGACCTTTACAGTAGATCGATCAAATACAGCACACGTCTGCCTGTCCTGACCTGTAGAAAGGCAGTATGGTGCAGTACAATAATAAGTGACCAGCTGCTCGGTGTGAAAAGAGAGTTTTCACGTATCCTCCTGTGTCCACAGACAGACCTAGATTTGAACAAAAGCCTCCCTGGATAAAAGGCTGTCGGGGGCTTTTACTGTTGTTCACTCAATGACCACAGATAGAACACAGTCCGTCCCAACCCGAGACCACAGGGACCAGGCGTTTGAGGACAAGGCGTTAGAAAAACAACTATTAAGTGTGGAAATTTGAATTTGTCTTGGAATAGTCTGTAATAGCAGTTTTTGTAGGCAATAAAATGATGTACATCCATTTTCCATTTTTACAGGAGCTGTCTTGTGCTTTTGCCTCTCAAAAACACCAGTGACGAACAATGTCACAGCAACCCGGTTGTGTCTGGGGATGGAAATGTGAGGCTATGAGGTGTGAGAACAGGATGTAACCGTGTCTTTGGAATAACAATAGTGACACAAACTGGTCCTAAAATGTGGTTTCCAACTTGCATGCCAACTTGAAGCTTTTCATACAGCACTGTGCCAGACAACGCTGTGCTGTGATGCAACACTGTGTAGAGTACTGTATCATGTATCTGAGAAGGAAGTGTTGTGCAGCGGCTCATACCAGGCAAGACTGGCACAACAGTATGGAGAGGTCACATGGATTGCCCCGCAATATTGTTGCTGTCGGGCAGAAACCTCTTACCTCCATTCTAACTTTTTGTGTTTTTTTGTAAATTAATGCCCATACTACAGCGTCAAGCTCAAAACCTGTCATTCATAACTACCCCACTCTCATATTACTTATTGTTGCACAACCAAAACAGAAGAGACAATGAACAGTTTTTTCATGAACAGTAAAAGTTGTTTTGCTGTCATTCAGTGATGCAGATCTGATTGGTATTAAAAGTGAAAACAGTCACACAGTTATACAAGAAATAACAGAACAAAAAATGATTTGAGTACAGTTCATTCATGTTTATATTCATGAATATATATGTGCAAAGTTGTACCTGTGAATATTGATGTCTAAATCTTTTTATGCAATAGACCATATTCACACGGCGGCCATATTGCCATTAAGTCAATGAAATGCCACCCCAGTTGCCACAGCAACGCAATGTTAAATTCCAAAATGGCCGCCGTGTGAATATGGACTATGCAGGTATGTACTCAAAATATTAAATAAAGGTTTATACTTGTGAAACAGTCAGCCTTGAGTCCATATTTATAAATGCAATGTGTTTCATAAGTGACCTATGAAGTGGTGAATATCAAACAACTGGCAAGATATAAATTATAATTTAAAAGTTGATAATGCACTGGATGTTTATCTTTTTATTGCAACCTCAGAGTACACCAGAGTGACACATACAGCTGTAAAAAAAATAAAAAAATAAGAAAAAAGTTAAAGGTAGGGTAAGTGATTTGCAATTATTCAAATAATTGCAAAATGGGTCTATGTTCTGATAGTGCTCGTTACTATAGAGTGTCCTGTCCATATAAAGAGTCTCCATGTCTCTCCAGCTCTTTATAAAATAGAAAATGCATTTTCGTTTCAGTTTCAGTTTCATTTCCAATTTTATCCAATCAGGATAGAGAGCTCAATCAGGATATAGATTAAACAAGTGAAATTGGAAGTGATGACACTAAGAAATGAATAGGCAAAATTGGAACTGGAACACTATAAAAATGAAGCTTAAAAATGGGTACTTTCTCCTGATTGGCTGAGATTTTGACACCTACCAGAAAATGCATTTTCTGTTTATTAAAGAGCTGGAGAGACGGGGAGACTCCTGTTACTGAACAAACACTCTATAGCAATGATTACTATCAGAATATAGTGCTTTAACCTTTTAACAAAATACTTTTTGTTTTTACCCAAAAATATCACTTACCCTACCTTTAACATTTTGTAACTGAAAATTATTGTGTTGTGAATTAAGGACGCAGGCCTTCAGGCTGGGTTAATAGCCTATTGTAGTTTAACATAATTCAGCACTGTGTGTTTCAATTCAAATTTCCAGTGCCCTTCATTGACTTTATAAAAGTCAATGTGGCCCTCTGGAAAAAGATGTTGCCCACCCCTGCTTTAAGCTGAAATGTTCTTCAGTCAGCACTCAGCAGTATGTTGAAGTAACAGTGCCTGTTAGTCTCCTAGCCTATCCCTGCGTTGATTGTCTAGTTGAGTTCTCCTGTGTCTAGTTAGTCCATGTCTATTTATACTCCCCTGTGTGTTCAGTTCAAGTTTGTTGTTCGATGTTAGTGTGAGAATGTGTTTGGCGTCATACCTTCTGTATAGCCTGTTACCAGTATGTCATGAGAGTTTGTGTTTAGGCTCTAAGCCTTTGAAAACCAGATTTTTGCCCTTGCCTACGTTTTGCCAGTTTTTGGAACAACCTTTGTTATTCTCAGTTTTATTATAAAACTGATAATCGGCTGATTGTTTGACCAGATCCGAAGCCGCTATGAGAATTATCCAAGAAGTAGGTAAAACCGATATGTATGAGTGAAATTTAAGAAAACATGAGGCCCAATTTGTTTCTTATTCCTTTATTGATATTGTGACATTCCATTCAAACCAAGCAAATTAAAGCCAAAATAACATCTGAACTTCAAACCATTCATGATCAGGGGTGCAGATCCCAGGGGGGAAGGAGGGGACATGTCTGACATGTTCCTCCAATAAAGTATCTTTAAATAAATTATACAGTATAATTTAAAATCTATATTTAATAGAAGCTGATTCCACTTTTGAAATCATTCTCCCATATAGTAAACACAATACTTTGTGAAGGTTTTGTTTTTTCTACCCGTGTGTACTGATCATCAACAACTGCCAAATAAATGAATCCACAAGCTTCATCATCATCATCATCATCACTTGTCCACAGAGCTGTTAACTACTTTAATGAGTGAAGTTCAGCCAATATGAACTGATAGAAACACAACAGTGGAGCTGAAAAACGGAAAGATAAATAATACTGACCAAGGAATATCTAAACTGTCTGAAATAAACACATATTTTGTTCTTTATTTTAGTAAAGTTTGCACGACCTTTCTGTTATTAACTCTCATCGTGTCACTGTCACAACACAGAGCGCTCATTCTCCTTATTAACATAATTAAAATTAATAATTAAAACCTCATGGGAATTCAAATACATTTATTGTACTATTTATTTTTAGTTATGCTGCAGGACCACATTGGAAACAAGTGTTTCATTACGCTTTAATGTGTTATCCTAGGTTTAAGTTATTTTGTGATTTTGCTCGTATATCTTTTACCAAAATCAAATCGAATCTCAAATGATGAATTGATGTGAAAGTATCAATGTTTGTAAGACCTGCAGTTAAACATGGAGCCATGTTAGTGTGTTTGTTGTTAAATCACGTGATGTCAACCTATAATGGATTATTTACATCATAACATAACATTATAGTTTGTTTCATGCATTGAACATGGATTTGGTGTTTAGTTTTTTATACCAAAGGTCAGACAAACTGTAATCATTGTGAACATTATTAGTTAGTTTAGAATCCTAGCATTAGCTCTATGTTGGTGATATTATTAATCATGAGAAGATTCCTTGTTTGTGGTTCCCTCCTAAATTGTAATGAGATCTGCTCCCCTGCTCGTGATTAGTGATTACATATAAATCATTACTTAATATAAATGATTGCATGTCATCAGTGTCTCCCATTAATTTCATAGACTGTGGCGGACCACCATTGTCTAATTTGGGTGGACCCGGGTATACCCATCACCTCAGACCACCCTAGAGGGTCCAGGTCCACCTATCACCTCAGACCACCCTAGAGGGTCCAGGTCCACCCATCACCTCAGACCACCCTAGAGGGTCCAGGTCCACCCATCACCTCAGACCACCCTAGAGGGTCCAGGTCCACCCATCACCTCAGACCACCCTAGAGGGTCTAGGTCCACCCATGTCATAATGATCTTAACACATTAATTATCACACACTATAAATGATTGCAGAATAAATGACTTATGGTCAATTATAGAATAATAAAACCTTTTTCACAAACATGGCTGACTGACTTCCTTTCAGATGGATATTAATATTAATGTTATGAAGAACTCTGATTGTGTGTGTGATCATTTATTTAATGTTTCAATATAGTTTAGAACTGAAATATTATGTTTGTGTTTTCTGATGACAGAAACTATACAAAGTCATTTGATGAACCACCCACACTAATTGGGACTCCCATTTCCTTTGGTGTGTCGCCCAGGTGGCGCCTAAACCCTGACCTTTAACCTCACAAACACTATGCCTAAACCCAAACTTAACCCTAACCCCTTTAACCTCACAAAAAAAATATGCCTAAACCTAACCCTAACCCCAACCTTTAACTTCACAAACACTATGCCTAAACTTAACCTTAACCCTAACCATAACCTCACAGAAACTATGCCTATAAACCTAACTTTAACCTTAACACTAACCTTTAAATTCACAAAAACTATGCCTAAACCTAACCTTAACCCTAAAAGGTTGATGATGTTATCATTGTGCTGCTGTTACGACTATTTAAAAGCTGATTGGACACACATGTATTTCTTCCTCTCACACCCAGGTGTTCTGTGAAAAGACAATAGACCAATAAGAATCAGAATGTATTAACTGTGTGAACATGTTAACACTTTAGAATAACCTTCCCTTATAATAGTAAATTAATCATTCATACATTATTATTTTAAATTAAAAAAATATGTGTTATTCATAACATGTTAAACAGTTGGTTAAGGATTTAATGATTTAAAACTATGCTATAAATAGTTAATAGATCATGAACAAGTTATTAGTAAACTACTTAAAAACCTGACCTCCCAGCACCCTCCCTGCAACTACAGTAACCATCAAAGTAGAAACAACTCAGTCCATTCAAACAACATTTGACCAATACTTTGTCAATAGTGTTTCTTAGTAGGAAGGGCAGCTCAGTTGGTAGAACACTCTCCTTTGGACCACAAGGTTCTGTCTTTGATCCTGTTAGTGATGGAATGATCAGTGTTTTCAATGAACTGAATCATTGGGTTCAGTTCACTGAAATGTTGTGTTCAATGTATTGAATCATTGGGTACAGTTCACTGAAATGTTGTGTTCAAATGGTTGGTTCAGAGTTTGGCTGCATTGTGTCGTCTCTTCACTTCCAGACTGAATCACTTGAACGTCCTCTCAGGCTATGGGATCTAAACTCCTGCGTCATGTAAAACATGTTTATTTGAATGATGATGAATGGTCCAAACTACACAGTTCACCAAGATGACCCCCCCCCCCATCTGACCATATTGACATCAGTGTTGTCTGATACAACAAATCAGTTGATTATTACATGTGATTATTAGATTCATTATTATAAGAAATTAAGCAGAAGACACATGATAATGTGAATTCACACGACCGGGATGGTTTACCAGGCTAGTTGTTTCACTTCTTACACAAGCACGTTGTTTTGTGTATGTTTTCTAGTTTTATACACTTTTATACATTAAAACTGTATAAATGTATATATTAAAAAGTTTAGTAAAAAGAAAGAGGAAGTGAACCTGGGTGTGTGGGAGGAGTCTAAAGATTCTCATCATTGGTTGTCGGCACCAGAATACGACCTGAAGAGAGAAACAGACACACAAATAAATCCTATGTACTGTATTGTGTGCATTTCTCCATAAAATGCATACATGTACACACGACACAATAACACAACAACATTAGGGTTCAGTCATCAGGGTCACATGTTGCATCAGAACTAATGTGAACATTTGACTCTTATTTAAGACTAAATGTGACAACATAGAACACACTTTGACCTCTAACAAAGTCGTCTAAACTGGTCTAAACCGGTTAAGGTTCTAAACCAATATAAACCAATTTAGGTTGTGGCTTTACATGTTTGTTTGTTTGCATTTCTGTGAGGGTTCCACATGTCATGTGATCCTCTGTTGATATGACCTAATTTCTTTCACTGTTAGTAGATTTATTAATTAAACATGTTAATTAAACATGTTAATTAAACATGCTAATCACCTCGTTTCTTCCACTGGAAGTAGATGAATCCAGACAGGAACAAGACCAGACCCAGAACCAGACCTGATGCTCCCATGGCCACCTTGTTCTTCACTGACTCTGGCATGGAGTCATCTGATAATACAAATATTATATTAATTATATTATTACAATAGATTAAAACACCTTGTTCTTCACTGACTCTGACATGGAATCATCTGTGTCATTTTAGATTTGAGCTATAACTATTATTTTATACTTAGACTATTCAAAAATAGCAGATCTGCTATTTTTTGAAACAGAGACATTTGTTGAGACATTTGACAGTTACAAATGTTCGCTTTCAATATATATATTAAAAGATTTGCAAACATTTTTCAAAAACAGCAGATCTACAAGCTCGTAGCTTGTAGATCTCGTGCCGCACTATGAGCTTGGAGATCTGCTATTTTTGAATATCCCAAAGTATAAAATAATGGTTATAGCTCAAATCTAAAATGACACGGATGTGTTCCTGGAGTGAATGGGTTAAGTAAGTAAGCCTTGCCAAGCCATGTGACCCATAGGGTCATTGATGTCATCTAGACAAGACACTTTAAGTAGTTGAGGCTCCTGTCATGACCTTCTTATTAGAATGGTAACTTTTTTTATGATGTTTTAATGTATTTGTATTGATTTTTATTACTGGTGTCTGTATTATTATTGTGTCTTGTTTTTAATTGGATTGCTGTGTTTCCTTTCTGCAAAACAAATGTACCTTCAGTTACAAAAAGAGAAGAATCCTTGAACCCTTAAAACAGAGTGTAGTGTAACACATTAAAGTAGAGTACAGTAGAGTACAGTAGAGTACAGTAGAATACAGTAACTGACCCCAGTCCATCTTGATAGGCGCGGTCAGGCTGGGATGTTCCACCATGCATGTGATCTTCTCTCCTGATCTGTAACACACACACACACACACACACACACACACACACACACACACACACACACACACACACACACACACACACACACACACACACACACACACACACACACACACACACACACACACGTTTTTCTGCTGATGATCCTCTTCAAAAAGGACAGCATGTTTTCTATCTGATGAGGATGATCAGTACCTACGCACAGGTGCCCCCTCTGTACCACGGTGCAGAGGGGGGGGGGGGGGGGGCACCACGGTGCCGAGGGGGCACCCAAAATGAGCCATGCCACTCATCATATTTTGGTGTAGGAGCGTGAATGCCCCGCTGGGCTCTCCTCTGCTCTAGTGTTTATTGTGTATTCCACTATTTCCTCCCCATTGCAGAAAAAATAGAAAGGCAAGAGGCAGAAGAAACTTAGTAACGAGATATGCACGTTATAGCGTATTCCTGTGTGTGTATTCATGTATAGCACACTCGGTCTCTGTGTGCGTTCGTCATGCTTGCACGACGACGAGCTTGCTGCGTGGTTGTGTCTGGAGTAGACTGGTGATAAACACGGGACTCGGGAGGAATCGTGTGTGTGTGTGTGTGTGTGTGTGTGTGTGTGTGTGTGTGTGTGTGTGTGTGTGTGTGTTTGACTTAATATTAGCCTACCAATTAATGGGCAATTTTCAGCAAGTGAGTAACACTTGTTTTATTTTTAAAGAATATATGTATAGGTGTCTATTAGGTGTGTATTTCTATGTATAGGTGTCTGTTAGGTGTGTACCTGGGTGTGTACTCCAGGTAGGAGTGGTACTGGTAGTGCCAGTCTCCATCAGACAGCTCATCGGTAGAGGAGAGGCCAGAGGTCAAAGGTTCTTGCCCTATCCACCAGGTCACCAGGATCACTTTAGGATAGAAGTCGTAGCTGCTGCACCTCAGCATGTGAGTGTGTTCACCACGACGAGGGGGAGTCTCTGACTTCAGTCTCACTTTGGGCTCCACTGGATGAATAAGTAAAATTTATAATAAAAATAAATATTATTATTATTATCATTATTATTATTATTATATAACCGTCATAGGAAAATGTCATTATCATGATCATAATGATGATAATGAATGATTATAATGATCCAGAAAGCTGCACGCACTTGGTCTTCAACCAGCCAAAATGTTCGTATTTGATATTATACTGTTTAGACTGATGATAGGTTCATGGTTTACCTATGATCCTAGATTACTATTTCTATATATTTGATGTATTAACTTGTGTTTTCCTTGCTTACTGTGAATCTCTCTGGATTAAGAGCGTCTGATAAATGCCTACATTGTAAATCGTAACTGTAAATGTCAGTGTTTGGCCACCAGATGGCACCAGAGAACAACGTTTCATAGAGTACTGTAGATTCTACAATAGTCTACAGTTTTCTACAACATAGAATTTTATATAACATAATTTAAACATATTAAATAATTCACAGTTACACAGTGCTTTACATAAACAACAATAAACCAGCAATATCATTTAATGAACATTGCTCAAATGAATAAGAGTAAAAACAAACAAAACAATACACATAATTCTGTAAAATATTGTAATAAAAAACATACAAAACAAACTAGTAAAGACAATAATTAAAATATAAAATCAGGTGGTGAAATGAAGTGTATAGAGGTGTGTTTTAGCCTGCATGGTTCTTTTTAAAGTTAATTTAAAAACATTAATCCTGGTGTCTCTGTTTTAGGCAGGTCATTATATGTAGGTGAAAACACTCAGAAATAGATGTTTCATTTATACTCGGTGTACGATGGTGAGCTTGTAGATCTGCCATTTCCACTGCGTGACAGCGTGTTAGCATACAGTATAAATCAAGATGATCTGAAATGTTTCTCAGCAGATTAAAGAATGTTTTATAATCATTATCAGATCAATATTAACACCATTAATCATCTCTGAATAGAATCATGTGATTTCATGTTATAGTTTATGAGGTGATGAGTGTTGAGTGCTGCTCTGAGATCAGCTCACCTCTCTTGTCCAGAACAGAGTAGGCGGCCTCAGCGTTGTGTTTGCAGAATGACTCTCGTTGTGCTCTCATCCCACGCAGGAATGTAGGATCTTTATTCCAGCGCTCTGCGGTCTTCACACCATACTCAGTGTATCCAACCCACTGATCTACTCTACTGTCCCACCTGAGGATCTCATCACCATCGAAATTATATGACATTATGTACTGTATGTCCTTCAGCTCACTGGAGTTAAACACACAGCGGGGAGCCACATAGAACACATATCCATCTGGAAATAGACAATTAAATATGTCATTATGGTGCGCTGGGGGGGGGGGGGGGGGGGTGCACTATGCGGTGCGGGTCACATGCTCGCAATTTTTTCTATTAATTGATTAATTAAACGACCATAAAACAACTGTAACAACACACTCTACCAGCCATCAGTGGTGGAAAAAGTACTCAAATGTTTTACTTAAGTAAAAGTATCAATACTGCAATGTAGAAATACTGTAGCCTACTTTAAGTATCAAAAGTAAAAGTACTCATTGTACAAAATGTCCCATTTCAAGTTTTCAAATGAATACAAATCTTTTGAAAATAGCAGATCTAAGCTCACAATGCCTCGCGCTTGTAGATCGCTATTTTCAAATGGCCGATAGGGCTGAAGTTGTTACTATGTTTTATAATAATAATCACAATCTACAAAGTAACTAGTAACTAAGTTTTCAAATAATTATAGTGGAGTAAAAGTACACTATTTGCCTCTGAGATGTACTGTAGTGGAGTAGAAGTAAAAATATTAGAAATTGGAAATACTTGAGTAAAGTACAAATACCTCAAAATTGTACTTAAGTACGGTACTTAATTAATATGATTTTTGTTTTAATAGAGTCCAAGGAATTTTGATGTGTTTTATTTGGATGGTAACTGTTGTATATCGTATTATCTTGGATTTTGACATGATTCATGTCTTTTAATTGAAAATGAAATGAATAAATTGAAGTGTGTGTGCGTATTCAACCGTTTAAGTTAATAACTGTGTTAATAGTATTCATGTACCTTTCACTGGTGGTTTCTTCAAGGCAGTGCGAATGTTGTCCAGGTTGTCTTTGCAGATCGCCTGATTACTCAAAGCTACATCATAACCTCCTGGGAACCTCATTGGAGGAGCCACAAACGGAGCCACCACCTCCTTCCCTTTGTTGAAGTCTGCGTAGAACATCACTTCACCATCCAGTCCCATCATCACCTCTTTATATGGGTCTTTAACTGTGTCTGAACAGCCAAGGATTTGAATCTCCTCATGGAACACTGGAAATAAAACAAAGATGAAATTAAATTCAACAATAAACTTCTTCACAGTGACAATAACACATAATCATCATGTTAAACAATCATGTTTGGTTCTTATATGAAGTGAAAGGTTGGATATTAAAAGTAGCTTCCTGTCAAACGTTTTATTCACACTGAAACAGATTAAAATGTTTTTATGTATGTATTTATTTTTTATTATGAAAGTAATTCATACAGATTTTTTTTCATGTCACAACAACAGTTCCTAACATCTGTTTTAATGTTTATGTATTTGGACCAACATTCAAAATTCAATACTGTATATACAGGTAAAAGGAGTGTGTGTGTGTGTGTGTGTGTGTGTGTGTGTGTGTGTGTGTGTGTGTGTGTGTGTGTGTGTGTGTGTGTGTGTGTGTGTGTGTGTGTGTGTGTGTGTGTGTGTGTGTGTGTGTGTGTGTATGAGGATGCGTGCATGTGTGTGTGTGTGTGTGTGTGCGTTTGTGCGTGCAAGCGTGCGTGGAAGTCATTTGTTTGTATTGTGCATTGTCCATATTTGTTTTTATATAATAACAGTAGATATAAATGTATATATTATATAATAACATAAATATAATGTACTTACTTCCTGGGATCGCTTTGACATGAAGTACAGAGGAGAGGATGAGGAGGGTGGCTGTAATCTTCATCATCACTGATCAAAAATGAACTGAATTTAATAGATGAGAATAAACAGATGAGAATAAACAGATCAGAATAAACAGATTAGAATAAACAGATCAGAATAAACAGATGTTTACTGAAAGAGAAGTTCTGGAGTCTGAAAGAGAATGAAGGAGGACTCGTTCTTTAGTTCTTTAAGAATCAGCCAATCAGATTAAAGATATGATGTTACATCATCTGTTTCCAGAAAGACGACAGATTATTGCACATAATCATGTATGGTATATAGCTAATGCTTATGCACCTTATGTCTCCTCATGTACATACTGTACCTTATGCACCTTATGTCTAACCTCATGTACATGCTTTACCTTATGCTATTTATGTACATACAGTATGTAAATATCTTTGTTTAATTCATCTTTTATTCTCTCCTTGCCCCCCCCCCGTCTTCTTTTCTTTCTCTTTCTGAAAATAACTAAAACGATGGAGCTGCACAAAAAATAATTTCACCCACTTCTTTACACCTTTAACCTGTGATGTGACAATAAAGATGATTCTGATTCTGTTGAAGAGAAACACAAGAAAGAAAGAAAGTAAAATGTTGTAATTAATTAAAAGCTTTCAGATGAGACATGATGGGAGGCTAAAGGTTAAAGTTAATCACTTCAGATTGAAGTGATTACAGATTATTTAAAATATGAATAAAATAAATAATGTTTCCCATGTAGTTGCTGTTGGAGGGCAACGGGTGGGGGGTTCCAATCCACACCAAATTTTACACAAACACTGTTCAGGTCTGGTAAGAGAATAGTCTCACCAAATAAACTGAATGTCACACATTATGGTTCTACAGCAGTGTTACACAGTGTTTAACGCTTCAAATGGACAGAACTCAGAGACCATTGGATTGGAAGTCTGTGCAGTAAAAGTCTATTTAGTCTATTCATTTACTTTTAATAATTTATAAGCTAAGGTGTTCTACATTCTCACACAAAGGAGTCACACTTGACCTCCTAACTCAACCACATCTTCTTGGTCAAAGGTCAAAGGTGACATCTTGGAGCATCAGAGTGGTTAAAGGTAGCCTGGGATCAAATACCATTTTCAGGTTTCTGGTCCGGTCTGGAGTGGAAATAACTTTACGTCATCAGGCGGCCGGAACCCACGACCGGAACCTCCAGCGCTGTGCGCCGCCAAAATGATTCCCCTAGTTTAAAACTTTGGTATAATTGTTTTGTTTCTTTTGGTATAATAATGGTTTGGTATCTTCATCTTTTATTCTAACTCGTAGCGCGACTAGCGAGACTAAACGAACTGATTCACATTATGTGGGGAACAAAAACAATGTGACACCAACAAGAACCAACCATTGGAACACGATAGTTTTTTTATCCTTTTTTCTAAACCAGATCACAGGGCTCAGTTTTAGAATGAATACCAGGCTTTCCTCCAACCTGCTCATCAGAAGCAGTTAGGGGTTCAGTGCCTTGCTCAAGGACACTTTGACATGAAGCCAGGAGGAGTCAGGAATCAAACCGGGAACCTCTGTAAACTGAACTCACAGACGCTCCTCTAATCCAAGCCTCATTACATCTCACTGATGAAACCATCACGTCATGTGATCAAAGTGTTACTTCAGAGGTGTGTGTGTGTGTGTGTGTGTGTGTGTGTGTGTGTGTGTGTGTGTGTGTGTGTGTGTGTGTGTGTGTGTGTGTGTGTGTGTGTGTGTGTGTGTGTGTGTGTGTGTGTGTGTGTGTGTGTGTGTGTGTGTGTGTGTGTGTGTGTGTGTGTGTGTGTGTGTGTGTGTGTGTGTGTGTGTGTGCACACGTGTGTGCACGTGTGTGTTCAGCGTTGCTGGTAAAATGCTGTTCATGTTAATTAAACATCAATCCAAGCCTCATTACATCTCACTGCTGAAACCATCAAATGTCTTTAAAAACACACTGGTCATGTGATCATAGTGTCACATGAGAGGTTTGTGTGTGTGTGTGTGTGTGTGTGTATGTGTGTGTGTGTGTGTGTGTGTGTGTGTGTGTGTGTGTGTGTGTGTGTGTGTGTGTGTGTGTGTGTGTGTGTGTGTGTGTGTGTGTGTGTGTGTGTGTGTGTGTGTGTGTGTGTGTGTGTGTGTGTTGTGAACTCACCACTGAAGCTTCTGACTGGAAACTCAAACTTGAATTTCACTTCCTGATTCACCCAGCAGCCAATCAGAATTATTATTTTATTAAACATCACCAGTTACTAGAGAGACATGTTGATGTCAACAACCTGACAGACTGTACATAATTATATATTTATTTATTGTTTGTTTTATTTGACTCTTGTTGGTAATGTCAACGTGTTGCTCAAATAAGGACACTTTAAATCTGATGTAATTTAAAAGTTGAAACAGACAGACAGACAGACAGAAAGGCAGGTGTGTGTGTGTGTGTGTGTGTGTGTGTGTGTGTGTGTGTGTGTGTGTGTGTGTGTGTGTGTGTGTGTGTGTGTGTGTGTGTGTGTGTGTGTGTGTGTGTGTGTGTGTGTGTGTGTGTGTGTGTGTGTGTGTGTGTGTGTTTCTAGCTTCCCACTGGAAACTCCCCAAACGTTAATTTCACTTCCTGATTCACTGAGAGAGAGAGAGAGAGAGAGAGAGAGAGAGAGAGAGAGAGAGAGAGAGAGAGAGAGATTGTTGTCACATGATATAGAAGCTTCTATCACTTAAAGGACAAGACCACTTTGGTAGAGGTTTGGGTTGTGTATTTACCTTGCCATGATGTCCAACTCCACAAAGGTGGACAAGAAATAAAAAATAATTGCTCCATTGATTAGAAATCGATAATTCAAAACATGCTCCTCATTGACTTACATTGTACGGTGAAACATCTCTCAAAGTCACTCTTTTAGCACGTAAACGAACACAAACAAAGCTGATTCAGACAATATGGAACATCATCAAACCCAGTACTGTTTGTTTTTTAAAATAAAAATGTCAACATCCTGTTGATTTTACTATTTTTATTAGGAAGAAACCCGGACTGGTTCTGCGGATCCGGATCTTCAAATAGTAAAATGCATTCAAATTTAAATGTTTAGCTTTGCGGGCATTTCTGCTTCATTTCAATAGGTCAGTGTAGAGAGACAGTCAAGGTGGGGGAGAAAGTAGGGGAGTGACAAAGAGAAATGGTCGAGCTGGTCTGGGAATTGAACCAGGGAATCGCTGCCATGGCATTAGAGCCTAACTTATAAATCATTCCATAAGATTAATTGCTTAAGATTTTAAAGTCCAATTGGACTTTATAGTTAATTACTCACAAAAGGTGTGTATAACACACAGGTGGTAAACCTCATATGTCCAGAACTGTTACTTTTCAGGATTCAAATAAAAAAATATCAAAAGTAGCAGATCTACAAGCTCAAAACGTGTCTCTCCGCGCCACGTTTCGAGCTTGTAGATCTGCTACTTTTGAAGCTTTTGTGTGTGATGAACATGATCAAGTAGGACATTAATTTACGGAAAAAAAATCACAAAGTTAAAATATGGAGATAAGAGGTTTCTGCCCGACTACACATGTTAACCACAAATAGTTGATATACAAGCTCACGTGTGTTTTGTGTTTTCACAATTTTTTTATTCATGACATTTTTCCCCCTATGCTCAAAATAGGGACAGCAGGTAGAAAATGTAATGTGTAGAGCAGTAACACACTGGAATAATAATAATACTAATAATAATTGTAATAACAATAATTAAAAAAAATAAAATAATAATAATAATAATAATAATAATAATAATAATAATAATAATAATAATAATAATACATTTTGTAGTATTCTGAATACAACATTAATGGACTGAACCAGTCTGTCTGTCTGTCTGTCTGTCTGTCTGTCTGTCTATCTGATATAAATTATTATATTATGAACCATTACTAACCACTTCAGACCTATTTTATACATACGCTATTTGAAAATAGCAGATCTACAAGCTCACAATAACCGAGCTTGTAGACAGATCGATCTACAAGATACATAGATAGATAGATACATACATAGACAGACAGACAGACAGACAGACAGACAGACAGACAGACAGACAGACAGACAGACAGACAGACAGACAGACAGACAGACAGACAGACCCAGGCCGTGGAAGCGCACTCAATCACACTAACCGATGCGATTACTTTAATTGTAATATAATAATAATAATTATAACTAGAAAAAGTGCTCCTCGGAGCACAGGTCTCCGCCAGGTCAGGTAGGTTATTGTGGCCTCCTGGTGGTGCTATAATAGGCCAATGTTTAAAGGGTGCCATTTGTTCTTAGGCCTTGCACGGCAATCGGACACTGCATTCATGGTTTGAGGCATTTTGTGCAAAAAAAAAGTTTTGCTAAATTAGACCTGCTGGTGGCGCTATAACAGGCCAATGTTAAAAGGGTGGCATTTGTTCCTCAACATAGTGTGAATGTGCGTGCAAAGTTTGACCGCAAGCGGACGGTGCGTTCATGATTTGTGGAATTTTGTTCAAAACAAGCCACTACTGCAAATTTTAGATGTCAATCTTAGCCAATGAGGATGGAATATGAAAAATCAAACACATCCGTCTTGATCACATGACTATGGAGATCATGTGTAGCGATTTGCGTGAAATTTGGATAACATCGGAAGGAGTAATATAAAAAAAAATGTTTTACATAAGTTGGCCTCCTGGTGGCGCTATAAAAGGCAAATGTAAAAAATGCAGGGCAAAGGTTTTTCCTTGACCTCTACGGAGTGCGCATACAAAGTTTTACACAGATCGGTGCAGTGATAGGTAAAAATATGAATCGGCCTGTTATAGCGCCACCATGAGGCTGATTTGAACATTTTCAAGTGTCATTTCTTCCTCGGCATAGTGGAAATATGCGTGCAAAATTTCACGGAAATTGCATGCTGTGTTCATGATTTGAGGCATTTTGTTGAAAACAGAGCACTCCTGCAAACTTTGGAAGACATTTTTAGCCAATCAAGATGGAATATGAAAAATCTGAACGACGTGTTTGGTTTAATGACTATAGAGATACTGTGTACCGATTTGCGAGATTTTTGGGCAAAATCTGTAGGAGTACTGTCAAAAAATATGTTTTGCACAAAGCGACCTCCTGGTGGCGCTATAAAAGGCTCATGTGAAAAATTTGGGGCAAAAGTTCGGAATTGGCATCCAGGGAGTATGTGTGCACAGTTTCGCTGCGATCAAGCCAACGGTGCCGGAGATTAGCTGGTCACAGACGGACACACACACACACGGACACACGGACGGACGGACGGACAGAGAAACGGACGGAGGGTAAAACATACTCTCTCGCCATGCCTTTCGGCCTGGCGGAGACAACAAACGGACGGAGGGTAAAACATACTCTCTCGCCATGCCTTTCGGCCTGGCGGAGACAATAATCCTACACATCGCAGATATATATGAATCACTAATCAATTCAGACATCTTTTATACATACGCTATTTGAAAATAGCAGATCTACAAGCTCACAATAACAGTTGTTGTGAGCTTGTAGATCTGCTATTTGTTGAACAACATGTTGCTGAGCGGTACATTGCTGGAGATAGATAGTTTGATAGATAGATAGATAGATAGATAGATAGATAGATAGATAGATAGATAGATAGATAGATAGATAGATAGATAGATAGATAGATAGATAGATAGATAGATAGATAGATAGATAGATATTTAGATAGATTTATAGATAGATAGACAGATAGACTGTCTATCCATCTATAACCCCCCCCCCCCACTCCTACACCCCCCCACTCCAATTCGGAGTGGGGGGGTGTAGGAGTGGGGGGGGGGGGGTTTCGGAATGGGGGGGTGTAGGAGTGGGGGGGTTTAGGAATCGGGGGGTGCACCCGAGAGGAACCGTTGTGTGTGTAGCAGGTGTTGCCTAAGGGTCCCCTTTAAGGTCTGGGTGCCTCCCCCCTTTCCTTCAGAGGAAAATTAGGAACACAACTGAAGAGGTTCATGTTTTCATTCCTGTGCCTGTTTACTGTGTTTTTCAGGTCAGTACACCGTGAAAACCATATTAACTTAACTCCTAAGGTTTAATGTTTATGTGAAGAGACTGTGATGGGTTTTAATGACTGATTTGAGTGTTTAATGTAGAGTTTAACAAACGGTAAAAAGTCCGCAAATTGACGTGCTGATTGAGTGCATAATGGCGTCTGCCTCGTGTTATTCCTTTGAAGATGGCGTACCTTGTTGTGTACTGAACACATGAATATACTTGTTTATATTTGTCCATGACATTTCCAATGTTTGCTACCTGAACACTTGACAGATATATTATTGGTGAAGGGTTTTGTAATCATTATCTACAGCTAAACAGTTTTATTTCATTACTTGGTGCTGAGGTTCTGGGCTCCATCTTGGAGGCAAACCTCTCTGGTTACAAAAATGCCGAAAAAGTGATTAAAAATGTCAACCAAACAACACGCTATTTGTGGAGGATTGATCGTCTAGTCAGTAAGAATACTCTGAAGATTCTTGCAGGAGCCCTCATTCAAGGTCATTATGATTATGCATGCACTTCATGGTATCACAACACCTCCAAGGCCTTAAAAACAAGGCTCCAAACATCCCAAAACAAACTTGTAAGGCTACTTCTTGGCCTCAATCACAAAACCCATCTAACCCCT
Organism: Gymnoscopelus braueri; assembly: GCF_963280865.1. Taxonomy (NCBI): domain Eukaryota; kingdom Metazoa; phylum Chordata; class Actinopteri; order Myctophiformes; family Myctophidae; genus Gymnoscopelus; species Gymnoscopelus braueri. The sequence goes on from NC_137604.1 coordinate 12,953,462, forward strand.
GCTCATTTTTGCTAGGATTGGATGGCTTAGGGTTGAGGACAGAGTACAGCAACTTGCTATGAGCCATGGTCTTCAAGATACACCACAACATTGGGATCCCCCTGTATTTGTCAAAATACTTCCAAAATGTTAATGAAGTCCATGATCATAACACCAGAGGCAGCTCCACAAATCATGTTCAACCCAGATTTGGCTCAACTAAGGGAATGTTCTCATGCTATTCATCAAAAATGTGGAATGCCCTACCAAAAGGAGTAAAGGAGTGTAAAACCCTACTCACTGCCCTAAAGATACACCTTCAGGAGGCTGCAATTCGAAAATGCCCCCTGTCTAAGTCTTAACCTACCCCCCCCTACCCCCCCCTACCCCCCCCCCCTCTTTCAGCTTCTTCTTTTGTATATTTTTTTGTTCTCTCTTCATACCAGTAACCTGAAAGCTGATTGTATGACATTCTGTATAGTAGTGTGTATATCTGTCTGTCTCTTCATGATTTATGTGCATGGGGTTCTCATCTTAAGCTGCGTGCTTAACTGAGTCTTCCAGTTTAGTAGACCTTGTATTGTGAATTTGTACTTCCATGTGATTCTCATGTCTTACTAAATAAAAGTACATCAATCAATCAATCAGGTGATGAACAAACATTTTGCATTCATAATATTTTTCTATTGATACTCTTTATATTTTCGAAGTATTTTGGGTACTTTTGGGTTTTGCAAAAGTGCATTTATTGTGTTTGAGTGTATTTTGAATATGCTCCACTCAAGTTAATATTCCCTCAAAGTGATGATGTGTCAGATCTTTTGAAAAGACAGTCAACTACTTGAAATGGCTTTAAGCTAAAGAATGTGGCTTTATGTTGCACAGAGATTGTGATCCTTGGTTGTTTGTCAGATGCAACTCTGTTGAATTGAATTGATTGCACTAAGTAATGGTGTAGCTATATGGGACCAGTACAAATACTGAAATATGGCCTTTGAGTGTATTTCATTGTGATATGATGACTATGAGGTTTAATGGGAATATTGAAGCCAAATGGTTATATTGTGAATGTTAAAGTGGAAATATGCTAATGTATTTTAAGAGACAGCAGCTCATACACACAACCGTTATTCCATACTCACCTGTAAAAGACTGTACACATATTCACCCACACACATACATGCTATACCTACCTGGAACACACACACACACACACATATATATTTACCTAGAAAAGAACAACTTACCTTGAACCTAACCAAAGGACTTTGCTGAAAAAAGAGACATTGTTGCAGTACAGGGAAATGTTGATTGATTGATTTATTGTGATTGATTGTATATTATTGTGAATAAATGAGAGGAAAATTAGGAACGCAGGTGAACGGTTCATGTCTTCATTCCTGTGCCTGTTTATACTGTTTTTCAGAGACTGTGTGAGGCAGTGAGGCATTGAACCAAATTCAATCTTGTTAATTTGGTACCCGACCTAGCTTGGGACCCGAACAATTAGCAGAAATATACATGAAATATTTATACTAGGCAACATGCAAACAATATTGGCATAGGATACTCCAATACAAAGTAGTTGAATAAAACAAACATTTGTACCATACATCAAAATGTGAATAAATGTTCTTAATATACAGAAACATGTAGCAGCAATATCAACTAAATGGTACAAATAATCCTGTTCTTGCATCACAAAGGTAGAGTACTTACAGTACATGTAGTTGCACGCACACAGCCACTAATTTACCACACTTGGCTTCTGGGTCCTAACCCCAAGTGTTACAAAAATTAGGTAGCAAATGAAATTGCCTGACTGAAAAATGCTACTGACATGGATGTAATTCTTTCCTCACCTCCAAAGCCCAGCCTTCGAGCATTTTGTCCATTGCCTTTGAGCAACTAGTCGAAAAATTAATACATCTTGATTTGAAGCCTTCGAGGATCTCGTCCATTGCCTTTTGACCAACTTGTCCAATAATAAATAAAGCTTGCTTTCATTTGTACTCAAGGAGCCCATACAGGAAATTTACCATGTTGGCCTCGCCCTCGATGGCGTTGCCCACGAAATCCATGTGCAATTCGCTCACTGTAGGAAGGCAGAGCAGAGAATAAGAGGGTACAGATCTGTGCCAGCCAATGGAATACAATCACTGACCTGCAACAGTCATGAACAGTCATCTCTGTTCACTGGAAGCAGTGGTTCTCAAAAATGTTCATGACAAGGACCCCAATTTAATGTTTATTTGTCTGCAGATCCCCATCTGAAAAGATGTTGTGCCAGGGACCTCCTTACAAGATTTGTTTGAGGGAATTACACCAGGCGATCAGTGCACAAGAAAATCGCCACCCGGACTGCGCAGTCATCTGCCTAGGCGACTTCAACCGGACAGACTTAAAAAAGGTCTTTCCCAAATTCCACCAGCATGTCGCCTGCAGTACCCGTGGTGACAATATTCTTGACCACTGCTACACGCCCTTCAAGGATGGATACAAAGCCCTCCGACGCCCAGCTCTGACCACGACGCCATCCAGCTGCTACCTGCCTACAAACAGAGGCTAAAAAGGGAGCCGGTCGTTGAGAAGGAAATCCGAATCTGGTCTGAGGACACAGACGCTATGCTACAATCCTGCTTCTACCAGACTGACTGGGGGATGTTTAAGAACGCCGCTGGGAATAACATCAACGAACTCTCAGACTCAGTCACTGGCTTTATCAGTAAGTGCATAGATGACATAGTCCCAAAAAAGACAGTTCGGATCTATCCCAATCAGAAACCATGGATGGACAGCGGAGTACGTGCACATCTGCATGAACGGGATGCTGGTTTCAAATCTGGCGACGTGGAAACGCGCAACACGACGCGCGCGGCCCTAAACAGCGCCATCAGGAAGGCGAAAAAGGCCTACACAAAAAAGATGCAAGACAAACTCAGCAATGGCGACATCAGGAGCACATGGCAGGCGGTACACACCTTGACAGACTGCAAAACAAGAACCAGAAGCGAGGTGAACCCGCCTGCCTGCCTCCCCAACGAACTGAACACTTTCTACGGCCGGTTTGAGATCAGCTCCAACCGCGGCAGCCAAGCGGGGCCATCAGCAGCACCAGCAGAGGACAACCCTCTAACCATCTCGGAGAGAGAAGTGCGTACAGCCTTCACACGGGTCAACATCCACAAGGCAGCCGGACCTGATGGGATTCCAGGCCGGGTCCTTAAGACATGTGCAGACCAGCTGGCGGGTGTCTTCGCTGACATCTTTAACCTCTCCCTCTCCCTGGCTGTGGTCCCTGCAGGGTTCAAAATGTCAACCATTGTGCCCATTCCCAAAAAGGCCAAAGTGACATGCCTGAACGACTGGAGACCTGTTGCTCTCACCCCGATCGTCAGCAAGTGTTTCGAGAAACTGGTGAGGGAATACATCAGCTCCACGCTACCTGCCTCGCTGGATCCGTGGCAGTATGCATACCGCAAAAACAGATCCACCGACGACGCTATTGCCATGGCTCTCCACACCGTCCTCTCGCACATGGACAACAAGCTGCTGAAGGACAAATATGTACGTATGCTGTTCGTGGACTACAGCTCAGCATTCAACACCATTGTCCCAGCAATACTTGACAAAAAGCTCAGAGACCTAGGGCTACACCCAAGCATGTGCGACTGGATACAGGACTTCTTGTCCAACCGACATCAGGTGGTGAGAATGGGCAGCATCACATCCGACCCCCTGACCCTCAACACCGGAGCACCCCAGGGATGCGTGCTGAGCCCCCTCCTCTACTCCCTGTACACGTATGACTGCATAGCCACACATGTCTCCAACACCATCATAAAGTACGCGGACGACACGACAGTGATAGGCCGAATCGTCAACAACGACGAGTCTGACTACAGAGAGGAGATCAAATCACTAGCACACTGGTGCCGGGAGAACAACCTCTCTCTTAACGTCGACAAGACCAAAGAACTGATCGTGGACTTCAGGAGGCCGCGGAGAGACCATGCGCCCATCCTCATCGACGGTGCTGCAGTGGAAAGGGTCAGCGAGTTCAAGTTCCTCGGAGTACACATCGAGGAGGACCTCAAATGGGAGACGCACTCCACACACGTGAGGAAAAAGGCTCAGCAGCGACTGTACTGGCTCCGCCGCCTGAAGAAGCTCGGAGTAGGACGTCGCATCCTCAGGCTATACTACAACAGTTCTGTCGAAGGCATCCTAACAGGCTGTGTCACGGCCTGGTACGGGAACTGCACTGCCCGAGAAAAGATCAGCCTACAACGAGTAGTGCGATCGGCAGAGCGGATAATGGGAATCGAGCTCCCAGCGCTCCAGGAACTGTACAAAAAGCGGTGCGTGGTCAAAGCCAAGCGCATCATCAAGGACAAGCACCACCCAAGTCACAGACTGTTCAACCCCCTACAACGACCGCGACCGGGCAAGGGGCTCTACCGCAGTATCAAGAGTTCCACCACCAGGTACTGGTGTAGTTTCAATCCGGCTGCTGTCAGAATGCTGAATGGGGCATAAGCCTGAATGAGGCATAGGCCTTGTTCAGCAGCCTGACAACAGGCAGCGCAGACTTTTTCTGGCTCTTCCTGAACACACCTGTGGATTATACCAGGGACAATGACTTGGACTTTAGCCCCCCCTCGGACACACCTGTGGACTACACCAGGTACAAATGACCTTTTGTTGCACTCCCTCATGGAGCTACATGCGGATTATACTAAGGTCAGTCCACTCTAGGTGGACACGCACTGACCTTTTGCACCTTAATCCCTTGTATAACGCACTGACTTTTTTTGGTCTTTTTTATTGTGCTCCTTTTCCTCTAAGCACCTTAACGTCCATTGTCTATCATGCACAGTATAAGTATAACATGCACAGTATACAATACATTGCTGCTATGCTCAGGCACCTTAGTTTAGTTTTTTTTAGTTTTTATTATCTCAGGTAATTTGTAAATATGTAGATAACTTGTCTGGCCTTCTGTTGCTCTCTTGTTTTGATCTCCTTCCCACTTACCCCCCACCCTCTTCTTCTCCCCCCCCCTCTTCTTTCTATGGAAACTAACGTTGCGATGGGAACGATGTACAAAAAAGAATTTCACCCACTTTTTTACCTTGTAAACCTGTGATGTGACAATAAAACTGATTCTGATTCTGATTCTGATTCTGATCACCGAAGTCGGTGCAGGAAGCTCTTGTAGACAGCGAATCGTCCTCAGCTTATACTGTGGCAGTACCGGCAGCCTGCGGACTGTTGACCCGGGGAACGGGTCTATCCAGCTGGAGGTTAAAGAGCAACTCCTTCATGTACGCAAATTGGGATGGCAAGGTGTCAACCTTAGCAGCCAAATGATCCATCTTCCTGGACTTCCTGCAATGTTGTGCATTTCGAGGTGGAAAACATCTCCGCCGCCTACTTGTCTGTGGAGGGACACCAGATGGGGGCATCTGGCTCTCCAGCTGCTGCCGTTCCACCTCAGCAAGTCTGGCCAGCTTGAGTTCCCATTAACATAAAGCTGCAATTCATGCACTCCTCAGTTAGCACCTGCCTTAGATGTGTCACACCCAGGCACCAAGGGCATTCCTCATGGCCATCATCGGCCAACTGTGGTACCATGCAGGCACGGCAAGCATGTGCCCTGGTTAAGTAGTTACTGGTGCAAAGGCACTCAGGCAATGCAATAAAAGGGAACACTAATATAGTGACTGGGGAGTGAAGACACTCCCAGTAAGAAATCACCCACAAGCGGAAGCACTTTTATTGGGAAACGGTTATAATACTATACACTTAAATAAGCTTTGTAATAAGCGAAAACATTCAACAGGCAATCACGATAACAATAATACAAATTATAATAACTAGAACTTCGGCCGCGCTGCAAGTGGGAGCTCTAGCGCCCCCACTTGGCAGCGCCGATCACTGGCGTAGCGTCATGAGGGCCAGTGGGGCCATGACCCGGTCAGTGAAGATTTGCCAGAAAAATGAATTCTGCTCCGACAACAATAGACACAGCCGCCGGCCGCCAGTCACGTTACTGCAGTGATACATTGGCTGGCCCATTCGCACCTTTTACAAAGCTAAAGCTGCCTACTCCTGCCTATCAATGGTCCAAGTGTGACCTGTAAAGTAGCCTATCGTAGTCTGTAGGAGACATAAGCATGTCCTAAGAGGAGTCCAAAAGAGAGTGGATCCTGGGATTCATGAATTAAATTACAGAGGTGAGAAAATAAGTGCATGTGCTCAAGTACTGCACTTTTTGAGGCATTTGTACTTTACTGGATATCTATCTATCTATCTATCTATCTATCTATCTATCTATCTATCTATCTATCTATCTATATATCTATATATAAATATCTCTCTCTCTCTCTCTCTCTCTCTCTCTCTCTCTCTCTCTCTCTCTCTCTCTCTCTCTCTCTCTCTCTCTCTCTCTCTCTCTCTCTATATATATATATATATATATATATATATACATACATACATACATACATACATATATAAATGGCGAAACGGCTGGGCGAAAATGGGCAATATATTGTTATTTTATTATGATTATTAATAACTTATATGATGATTAATTATATCATATGATAATTATATTTGATTAAGATATATGATCTTATAATAATCATGGGGCACGTATAATCATTATCTAATAATCATATAATAATATAATGAATTATCATACATCTTATTAAGTAATGTGTTCACAGAGAGATAGATAGATATATAGATAGATAGATAGATAGATAGAATATTCGTTTTATGCTGATGGATAGATAGATAGATAGATAATGTACATTTGTTTGTACTCAAGTACTGTACAAATCTGGGGGGTTTTAACTTTACTGGATTATCTTAAATTTTCAGATGTATATAATTATTACAAAACCTGCATTAACCACTGTATCCCTATATAGACCCCAATAAAGCCTATGAGGCCTTTCTATCCATATTACTTGAGCTGCGACTCCGCCATGCCTCCGCCGCACCCGCTGCGGCAGAGACGCGCCCGCCTTGCCTCCGCCGCACCCCGCCTTGCCTCCGCCGCACCCCGCCTTGCCTCCGCCGCACCCGCCGCGCCTCTGCCGCACCCGCCGCGGCGGTGACGCGACCGCCACGACGGAACGACCGCCACTGACAGCCACTGACAGCCACTGACTGCCACTGACTGCCACTGACTGCCACTGACTGCCACTGACAGCCACTGACTGCCACTGACTGCCACTGACTGCCACTGACAGCCACTGACTGCCACTGACTGCCACTGACAGCCACTGACTGCCACTGACAGCCACTGACTGCCACTGACTGCCACTGACAGCCACTGACTGCCACTGACTGCCACTGACTGCCACTGACAGCCACTGACTGCCACTGACAGCCACTGACTGCCACTGACTGCCACTGACTGCCACTGACAGCCACTGACTGCCACTGACTGCCACTGACTGCCACTGACAGCCACTGACTGCCACTGACTGCCACTGACTGCCACTGACAGCCACTGACTGCCACTGACAGCCACTGACTGCCACTGACCGCCATGGACCCGCCATGGACCCGCAACAGACGCCACTGACAGCCACTGACCACCACGACCCGCCCCGCCACTGACCCGCCACTGTGCATATTTTGCACATTGAGACAGAACAGTTGAGATTGCATCAGGCCAGATCTTTGTCAATTTTACTTGAATTCTTATAATTTTAATGTTTATATGATCTGTCAAGTTTATATTTTCATTTGGTATCAGTCATGAATTTATTATAATTTATTTTCTCTCTATCAAAGATATCAAGCCGGAGTTTTCCACGCGCGTAATTACGCACATAATTCTATCTATGTATCTATCTATGTATCTATCTATCTATCTATCTATCTATCTATCTATCTATCTATCTATCTATCTATCTATCTATCTATCTATCTATCTATCTATCTGTCAATTAATCTATCATCTGTCACAAGGGTTTTCAGCCCAAGGACCCCCTAGCTGAGAGCGAGATGAAGCAGGGACCCCCTCAATATAGTATATATTTTTTCCTCCACCGATAGCTCTTTGCCAAAAATAGCCGATCTACAAGCTCACAACGCCGGACGGACGGACGGACGGACGGATGGACGGACCACCCACCCTGTAATAGATACAGGAATGCTTGCTGTTAACACTGCTATTATATCTGATAAGCCTAACCAGCATTTATTTATAACAATCCCTGCACTTCTATGGTAATAATTGAAAATGCATATAAGGCTAAAAGTAGCTCCAAAGTGGTTGAGTTACAGGGTGATTAACATTAGAAACAGTAGAAAATCAGTACAAAGCATATTGTAAGTGTACTCAGTGTTACTGTGAAACTGGGCCTGAGTGGGCCCGGTCGAGTTTTTGAGGGGCAGAAACACGCTCAAAGCGCATTAATTAATTACATTAATTAATTACGCGCGTGCGTGCCGTGCATGTGGGAGGAACTAGGGGGGGAATAGTTATAGTATACCCTCCAAAAAAATCTGAACACACCACAGATAGATGTGTGTGTGTTACGGCCGCGGGCGTTTGACTGACAGACAGACAGACAGACAGACAGACAGACAGACCCAGGCCGTTGGAGCACACTCACACTTGTGAGCTTGTTGATCGGCTATTTTTGGCAAAGAGTTATCGGTGTAGAGGGGAAAAAAAGAGCAGACCACGTGCGTAATTACGCACGGAAAACTCCGGCTTGATATTGTTTGACATTATAATAGATTATAAAATAAATTATAATAAATTCATGACTGATACACCGGAAAACATAAACTTGACAGATCATAGAAACATTTAAATTATAAGAATTCAAGTAAAATTTACAGAGATCTGGCCTGATGAAATCTCAACGCAAAATATGCCTCAGTGGCAGTCAGTGGCAGTCAGTGGCATTCAGTGGCAGTCAGTGGCTGTCAGTGGCTGTCAGTGGCAGTCAGTGGCAGTCAGTGGCAGTCAGTGGCTGTCAGTGGCTGTCAGTGGCAGTCAGTGGCAGTCAGTGGCATTCAGTGGCAGTCAGTGGCAGTCAGTGGCAGTCAGTGGCATTCAGTGGCAGTCAGTGGCAGTCAGTGGCTGTCAGTGGCTGTCAGTGGCAGTCAGTGGCAGTCAGTGGCATTCAGTGGCTGTCAGTGGCTGTCAGTGGCAGTCAGTGGCAGTCAGTGGCATTCAGTGGCAGTCAGTGGCAGTCAGTGGCATGGCGCGGCGGAGGCGCGGCGGAGGCGCGGCAGGCGCCACTGCCGTTTTGGGATTTCGCCCCTCCTGGAGAACTGTCCCATAAGGAAACAAGCCACAAAACACAAGAAAGTCAATAAGCCATGGTTAACAAGGGGGATTGAAAATGCATGTAAAAAGAAAAATCTATTATACAAAAGCTTTTTAAAATATAGAACAAAAGAAACCGAAAATAGATATAAGACTTATAAAAATAAATTAGTAAATATTATACGATTTCAGAAGAAGGAGTATTACCGCAAATTACTGGAACACCATAGGAGTGATACTCAAGGGACATGGAGGGTAATACATAGTGTAATCAGAAAGGGTACTGGAAAAGCTGACTATCCTAATTATTTTTTAAATGACAATAATGAAAATATTAATAAACCAAAGGAAATTGTTGTTTAATACATATTTTGCAAATGTAGGATATAATTTGGCTAATAAGATTGAGGAACCGACAAATAAGGATGGGATAGAGGATATTGTTGACCGTAATTATTATTCAATTTTAGTGGTATTAATGAAATAGATTGAAGTAGTAAATCAGTTCAAAGACAAAAAGTCTACTGACTGGACTGATATAGATATGTCACTAGTTAAAAATATAATAATGCATATAGTAAAACCATCGACCCACATTTGTAATCAATCTTTTCAAACAGGTATCTTTCCAAACAAAATGAAAACTGCAAAAGTAATTCCCATTTTCAAAAACGGAGACCGACATCAATTCAACAACTACAGACCAATTTCTCTACTGTCACAATTTTCAAGTTATTTGTCAAAAAATAGATCAGTTTCGAACATAACCTTTTGAGCAACCATCAATATGGATTTAGAGCAAATAGGTCCACTACAATGGCGGTAATGGAACTAGTGGAGGGAATCTCAACTGCCATTGAAAATGGGGAATATACGGTGGGAGTATTCATTGATTTAAAAAAAGCTTTTGACACCATAGACCACAGCCTATTATTAAATAAACTTGAGAGATACGGTGTAAGAGGGATAGCTAATTCATGGATAAAAAGTTACCTAGAGGATAGATACCAATATGTTCAATTAAATAATGAAAAATCTGAACTAGAAAAAGTCACCTTCGGCGTCCCGCAAGGTTCGGAATATGGAATAGTTGTGAAAATGACCTAAAGAAATGCAGTTCTATCTATAAATTCAAGAAAATGTTTAAAGATAATATAGTAGATAAATATAAAAAAATATTATAAACCATTACATGTTATTTTTTGTAGATGAAAAGACAAATATTGATTGATGTCTTGTTATTGTTTGTTTTATAATATCATAAGGGTAGGCATTATAAGCTACGGCTTCAGCCTACACCTTTTCGGTCCATGAATTTTATTATTTTTCTTCCTTGGAAATGTCAAGTGACAAACTCTGTACATGGCTTAATGACCGAAATAAACTAATTCATTCATACTTTGGCTATTTTAAAATAGCCGGTGTACACGCTCACAACGCGTGGCTTTGCGAGTTGTTGTGAGCTTGTAGATCAGCTGTTTTCTAAAGATTTTTCAACATGTTGACTTATTAGAGGTTGCACATGAACTCTGCAGCCGCACTGTGTCTCTCCAAGGCTGGTGATCATTTGGACGTGACATTGTGTCACAAAAACCCACAAAATACACCAAAATAACACTGTTCAACGGGCTAATTAGTTAGCCTTGATGACATTGACCACACTAAGGTTCATACAGGTTGTTGATAAGATGTTTAACATAGCCGCTTGAGCCACGACAACCACGTTAGCGTTAGCTACATGCTACGGTAAAAGTGCGTTAGCCACTAATAACTCAAATACAACGAACGCTATCACAGTGGTGGACATAAACATTGGTTACATTAGTAGCAGGCTGCAGTGACCTAAAAGTCTTGACAATATGAATGACAGGGCGATTTATTAGAGCAATGAGGGTGATTGTGCTGTCGTGTCCAGCTCAGCTCCCTGTTGTTGCTGCGTGTGATTGTAATGGTGACAGCTGCGACTGCCATGCCATTGTCTGGAAACTGGCCTCAGGATGACACGACCAATGAGAGTGAGCGCTTTCGTTGTTGCTAAGATACGGTGTATGGCACATGGCGTCTCTGCCCCATAGCTTGTGGACCTCTGTCACATGATTGGCGTAGCCTGCGTTGCCAGGTCTGCCTTTTGTATAATCGATTTTGGTCTTATTTGGGCGCGCATTTGGGCTTGTTTGCATAGACCACGTTAGCGCTTGTTTCTTTCCCGTTTGACTGATGTGGCAAAGGTGCTCAGTTTGGTGAAACGAACCATCCGGAAGTAAATTGCGAGCTGGCAAAGTGATTTGCATAAGTATTGGGGCATATTGCGTTTCATATTAATTGTACATCGTGCAAGTAGAGTAACGGTATGGGAAGAAGCTGGTGTTACAGGCAGAATATTGAGGAATTTTGGGGGAAAATGTGGAGTTAGTTGGGCCATGTGTGTGCTTGGAAACGGCCTCCATAGACTTGTCAAGCCTCCATGAGTTTGGCCGCCAATTAATGTGGGAAGATAATAATCTATGCATCTTAAGTTGTTCAGACACAAACGTGTGGAAACACCCACCAGACAATCAAACAGAAAATGAATACAACTAAAGTGTTGTTCAACTATAACAACTATAAGAGAGAAAGAGACCGACATCAGACTCTTTAAACCATACAAACCTGTGCCGTCTCCCGCAGTGTGGCCAGAGCAAACACTGGTCTGCTGGGAGCTATGGTAGTTTTCAAAAACACAAGATTCTTTGTCGCAGCCCTTGGAGGACTCAACGCGAGGCTCCAACCTAGATAAAGTTACAGGGCTCTCTGCAAAAAAGACGACAGTTTGTTTTTTTAATAAACGCAAACCTGCTACGCGTAGCCTGTGAGAAGATCAAAGGGAAGTCATTAATGATAGCGTGGGCTTATGTACGCTGGCTACTGCATTCCACGCCCACCGTAATCATATCACAGCCATGACTTTGTTGATATGAATTACTCAACCTGCAATTTGTTCCTATTGGCTGGGCTTTAAACAGCCGTAACTCTAGTTTCCAGCATGCTATACGCCCCAAACTTGGTAGGTGCTTTTAGACGGCCAATAGGGACAGGCTGTATTTGCTGTACCGGCTGAATGCCGCTGGGTCAAGTGGCGCTGTTGAGGAGCCTCAATTTTCTAAAGGGTTTTATACAACAAAACTTGTTGCAAAAGCAATTCAAACTTTTCACTATTTACTTTATTGTGAACTTCATGCAATATGACCCATGGCAATTACTTTGTACATGTATATTGCATTTGTGTGACAGTATGTCAAACTGTAGCACCATATTGGCATGCAGCCTATACCGTTTCATTTGAGATGGTAATTTAAAAAAAGGCATGCATTCAATATAATATAATCAACCATCTGGGCTCTGTTACCATCCAGATAATTCATACTGTAAGTGCTTTATCTCAAATTCAATTCTGTGTAAATCTAATTGTTCTGGACTTCAAGTTACTTCAACATACTGCTGACAGATACTGCAGAACATTTCAGTTTAAATTATGAGTTCATATACCCAGCTGACTGTTTTGGTATATATATATTTTTTTGGCTGTTTTACTGAGATTAGTAATCTTGTGTGAGTTATATATATATTGTATGTTGAGATTTTGTTTATTTCTGGATTTCTTATGACACTAATGTATCGGGACAAGTGGGTGACTACTGTCTTTATTTATTTATTTATTTACTGTGAGCGTCATGAATGTGTTATTTTATTGAGGTGTAGGGAATGCCTTGGCCAGATCTGGTCACTGTACGGCATTCACGTTGACCATGACCAACAGGTGGGTCTTTTCAGGGCCATGACTAACTCAACACCATTATTAACGCAATATGTTTTTTCCTAATTGAAAACATGCCTCTTTTGACAAGAAGCAATGTTTATGTTAGTGACTGATCCATATACATTTCGTAATATAAACCAGGGCTAATGTGACAGAAGTGAAGCTTACCTATGACAACTACAATTTCTGTACAAAGCAGTTGTTTCTTTGAATAAGCCATGAAGAATTGAATAACAATCAAAACACCATATTTTGATTATTATATTGTGATAATAACGTTTATTTGTCATCTTGTCAAATGGAATATGTGTAATGCATATTGAGATGCATGTTTTTTTTAAACTAAGTTTTGTAAATTGTAATTAAAAGTTAAGTTGACACCTTTCAACACCCCACACTACATTGATCACACATCCATACATATCTGACGCCACTGATCTCACTGATTTACACACATATCGATTGTATATTTTGACTTTGTTTGTTTAGTAAATAAATTAATGACTAATGTATTTTTGCACTATACTGTGTCCTCCTCAATTTGACACACACACACACACACACACACACACACACACACACACACACACACACACACACACACACACACACACACACACACACACACACACACACACACACACACACACACACACACACACACACACACACACACACACACACACACACACACGTGCTCCTGGCAGAGATGACAAGCAAGGTTCTTCAAGTCTAGTGCAGTGTTATAACAGGAGCATTGCTGCTACCTAGTGGCAATATGGCAGACATGCATGTAAAGTTATACATGATGACGCATTCATTATTACATTGACCTCAGGCTGGTGATTGAGAGGTAATATTCTGGTCCCTCTGGCTACATTCATAAGAACAGAAGAATGAATAGTCTTCAACTATTTCTGAAATGTTCAAACCGTCTCTTCTAGCTGGAAAGCCTGTGATGATGGCAGACGTATGTCCAGACTTATAGTTTGCGTTCCAGGGAAATACCCAGATTATCTTTTGCGTCTCAACCTGAAAAAGAACCCCTGGGGTATAGCTATCCATGGCGGTGGTTCTCAAACCTTTTCACGTCAAGGATCCCCCAAATTGATATGTATTTGGCTGCAGACCCCCATCTGAAAATGTTTGGTGCCAGGGACCCCCAGAAGAGAAGATTTGTGTTCAAAACATATTTTTCATTATTACATTTTTTCCGATACTTTCAAGATAAAAGAAAGAATGTTCAAAAATAGCAGATATGGACAAGTGGGGTAAAAAGCGGTAAAAAGGGAGTATGCGCTGGGTGAGCAACTCCATACTATTTACTATTAACTTTTTACTATTATCTATTTACAAAATCATGGTATGGTTTCCTGTGCAAGTGCTGACCTTTTTACCATTGAGCTAATATAGCCTGCCTGCTTGCTCACCTAGACATGACCTTTGACACGATACAACATACAATCACCCCAATTGTATAAGTTATATTGTATTAACATACTCTACCATACAGATTGGACAAAATTACATTTATTCATAAAAACAGGGCCGCTTTAAGTACTCAATGTGGTCCATATATAATTTTTTAATAGACTGAATAGAAAACACATTTTTCCTTTGCTGCTGGTTATGTACGTACATTCACGATGGAAGAAGCTGGTTATAACATGCATAATGACTGTATGCTATTGTAATTTAGATATTCGGTAGTTTACAACTGTAGTTTCTGACTGTGTACTGGACAGATAAAATCACCCACTTGCTTTTACATTGATTATAAACTATATTCCAGGATATTTTAGGTTGGTGTTGCAAATGTTTTAACAAGGGCACTTGGGACAAAGCAGAAGTACAGTATTGTTTTATTATATTTATTTTTATGAGGGAGAATTAAATTATATTTTGTTCACAAAACAAATGGTAACTCGTGTTTCTAAATGAGTTTAGACAGTACTGTTCGATTTTATGCAAAAGCAATTACAACTTTTCACTATTTACTTTATTGTGAACTTTATGCAATAAGACCCATGGCAATTACTTTGTTGTATTTCTGAAGGCATAATGGTGCCTTTGGGTAGATACTGTACTTGGAGTAATATTGATTGAAACTTGGTTAGAAAGCTTTGTACATGTATAATGCATTTGTATCACAGTATGTCAAACTGTACCACCATACTGGCATGCAGCCTATTCTGTTTAATTTGAGATGGTAATAAATAAATAAAAAGGGTGCATGCATTATTCAATATAATATTCAACCATCTGCCCTATGTTACCATCAAGAGAATTCATACTGTAAGTGCTTTATCTCAAATTCAATTCAGTGAATCAGTGTTATTCAAAATGACACTATGCAGTGGAAATTAACTTTGTTAGATAAAGATTAAAAGCACAATAAACATAAAATGCGTGCTTTCTCAATAGATGGAAGCGTATACTTCCATCCTACAACCTTATATCGTCTCTGTCGGGTGGAAACCTCATATGTCCAAAACTGTTCTGTATTCAAATAAAAAAATGACAAAAGTAGCAGATCTACAAGCTGCAATGCGTCTACTTTTGGTACTTTTGTGTGACGCTGTGGTATGATCAAGTAGGGCATTAATTAGTATTATTTCCTTGAAATAGTATTATTTCCTTGATACCAGTGATACTAAATGGCCCTAAATGCAAGGGCATTAGAAAATCCATTATTAAAGGTAGGGTAAGTGATATTTTTTGGTTAAAACAAAAAGTTTTTTGTTAAAAGGTTAAAACTCTATATTCTGATAGTAATCATTGCTATATAGAGTGTTTGTTCAGTAACAGGAGTCTCCCTGTCTCTCCAGCTCTTTAATAAACAGAAGAAAACAAATTCCGGTAGGTGTCAAAATCTCAGCCTATCAGGAGAAAGTACCCATTTTTAAGCTTAATTTGTATAGTATTCCAGTTCCAATTTTGTCTGCTCATTTCTTAGTGTCATCACTTCCAATTTCACTTGTTTAATCTGTATCCTGATTGAGTTCTCTGTCCTGGTTGGATAAAATTGGAAATTAAACTGAAACTGAAACGAAAATGCATTTTCTGTTTAATAAAGAGGTGGAGAGACAAGGAGACTCCTGTTACTGAACAAACACTCTATAGCAATGAGTACTATCAGAATATAGAGCTATTTAACACTTATTTTAACCAAAGCAAATCACTTACCCTACCTTTAACTTTTACTTAAATGAACAGTTAGATAGATTGCACTCATTTATTTTTCTTCAATATTATTGACCATCGAATTCTGACTGATACAGACTCAATTGATGATGATGTTTGCCAGTTGATAATGTACCTAGGCAGCAGGCAGTTCATGTCAGGGGTGCACCGAGAAAACTGTCTGTCCTCAGTCTGTTCTCACGCTATTTTCTCATTTGCCTACTATACCCAGGGTTGTGTTGCGACCTGTTATAGCGCCACCATAAGGGTGATTGGAAACATTTGTGGTGGCAGATCCTCCTTGGCCTACTGGCAGTGTGCATGCTGCAAAGTTTCACGGCAATTGGCGCACTGCTTTCATGATTTGTGGCATATTGTGTAAAACGGTCCCCTACCGCAGTCTTTGAAAGGCCAATCGTAGCCAATCTGAATGGAATCTGAAAAATTTAGATACTTAATCGCGTGACCACAGAGATAAGGTGTACCAATTTGTGTGAGTTTTGGACAAAATCTGTAGGAGCCTAAAGTAATACAAGCTTACACACACACACACACACACACTCCATTGGCATATTCAGGGACTGACTAAAGCTGCTTTTTCACTTTAAGTTGTTTATTAGCATGTTTGCCACAGGCTGTAGCAGCTGTTGTTGCGGTCTCTGGTTTGCTAGTATACAGTTGAGTATATCCTGGACTAGTATATAAAAAACACCATTCTGCTGTCAAATTTGCACTTTCCCTGACCTGATCATCGACCACATAATCACCACGTTCCAGGTTCGATTCCAGCTGGAGACCTATTTTGCATGTCCTTGTCTCTCTCTGTTTCCTTCAGTTTCCTGTGTCTCTACTATAAATAAAACAAACAAAATAAAAAAAAAGAGAGAGAGAGAGAGAGAGAGAGAGAGAGAGAGAGAAAGAGAGAGAGAGAGAGAGAGATTTACATTCTGTAAACTTGTTGAAGCCATGCACTGATGCCTACAGTATGTTATTTCCAGTATGTATGGCATTAGAAGCAACGTATTTTATAAATGTGGACTCAAATAAAGGAATTAACATGTGTGTGTTTAATGATTTATTTCTTGAACCGAGGCGATGCAAAGCTATTGTAATGAATGTGTCTGTCTTTGATCTGTGTGTGTGTGTGTGTGTGCGTGTGTGTGGGGGTGTGTGTGTGTGTGTGTGTGTGTGTGTGTGTGTGTGTGTGTGTGTGTGTGTGTGTGTGTGTGTGTGTGTGTGTGTGTGTGTGTGTGTGCATAGTTACTGTGTGTGTGTGTGTGTGTGTGTGTGTGTGTGTGTGTGTGTGTGTGTGTGTGTGTGTGTGTGTGTGTGTGTGTGTGTGTGTGTGTGTGTGTGTGTGTGTGTGTGTACTGTGTACATAGTTACTGTACGTGTGTGTGTGTGTGTGTGTGTGTGTGTGTGTGTGTGTGTGTGTGTGTGTGTGTGTGTGTGTGTGTGTGTGTGTGTGTGTGTGTGTGTGTGTGTGTGTGTGTGCACATAGTTACTGTGTGTGTGTGTGTGTGTATACTGTGTGTGTGCGTGTGCAGGTGTGTGTGTGTGTGTGTGTATACTGTGTGTGTGCGTGTGCACGTGTGCAAGTGTGTGTGTGTGTGTGTGTGTGTGTGTGTGTGTGTGTGTGTGTGTGTGTGTGTGTGTGTGTGTGTGTGTGTGCATGCTCAATTTAATTCATGCAGGACATACAGTAATTCAGCAGGGTGTGATGTTTTTGAAAATAGGATGAAAGTACAGCATACACCAGCACATAATATGACGGATGTCGCAAAACACACTAAACAGGAATGTACAGTACAGTACATCTATATGATGAACTGTAAAGAAGCTTCTGATGTTGCCGCACATTTTGCCAAGAATATCTGCTTTATGTTTGGCCCGTGTGTGTGGACTGACATCAATAACTCTTGTGCTTTGTTCTGGTCATGTAATAGTTGCACCAAATCATACAGTAGGCCTATGTCATCATGGCATGACAAATAATGCTCTCCAAGGATATATTAAACAGAACACAACAATTCAACCTAGAGGTTTGCATAGTTGATCTGTGTGGATCATTGTCTTTCATTGTTTCCCGCACCCTCAGGTGGACACAATTGTGGACAAACATATCGTCTCTGTCGGGTGTAAACCCCATACGTCCAAAACTGTTACTTTTCAGGATTCGATCACACAAAAGCATCAAAAGTAGCAGATCTACAAGCTCAAAACGTGTCGCTTCGCGCCACGTTTTGAGCTTTTAGATCTGCTACTGTTGATGCTTTTGTGTGATGCTGTCGTATGATCAGGTAGGGTGTTCATTTAATCTGCACTTCCAACTGCTTCCCCAGGTATTTCTTTGAGTTTGCTACAGGTGCTATTATTATTGTTGCCTTATATGACCTATTTAGTTTTTATATGTTGTTTAGTTGTATATTGTTGAAGGTTTTGTACTGCTGCTATCAGGGATCCATCGACAAAGAGATCTTGCATTACAACAGAACTTTACCTGTATAAATAAAGGAAAGACGTACACAGTACATACATACATACATACATACATACATACATACATACATGTGTGCATACATACAGGACAGTTTTAATAATAATAATAATAATAATAAACTTTATTTGTATAGCACCTTTCATGACATGAAATGCAGCTCAAAGTGCTTTACAGAGCAAGAATACAATTACAGTTAGAACCAATTTAACAATAAAGGAATAAAGCAATAAAGCAATTTTGCATCGCTTCACAGCTCAACTAATAAATGATCAAAAGGTTACCCCTATTAGATGTCTGCACAAAACCCCAGTGAGAAATAGCTTAAAGGCAACCACCCCTTGATTGCTGGAGACTAATTTCAAAGGTGTGTACAGTACGTACGTATATGAGGGGCCCGTACAAGACATCATTCATTCTGGCACTCTCACATGCATACTTGCTCCTTTCACATCCATACATTATCATTCACACACACACACACACGCACGCACGCACGCACACACACACACACACACACACACACACACACACACACACACACACACACACACACACACACACACACACACACACACACACACACACACACACACACACACACACACACACACACGCGCGCACATTCTCCAGAATCTCCACTTACAGGCATCCATTCTCCTCTCACATGTATACATTCTCCTCTCATGCATACCTGTATGCCTGTAGCTATAAAACACAGAAAAATAACAGCAAAAACACACGAACAACAAAACAACACAAGCACACAAACAACAAAAATAAACAACAAAAGGAGACACATCACTATAGAATACAAGCCCGTCTCCTCACCAGAACCAGATCCAGAGACCACATCACCCCAGTCCTCCATGACCTTCACTGGCTCCCAGTAAAACATAGAATAGATTTCAAAATACTCATCACCACCTACAGCTACAAAGTCCTCAATAACCAGGCACCCCGCTACCTCTCTGACCTCCTCAAACGCCACGCCCCCTCCCGCTCCCTCAGGTCTGGCGACGCAAACCTCCTGGACTTCCCCATAAAAACAAACTAACGCACCTCGGGTGACAAGGCTTTTTCAGTTGCAGCCCCCACCCTTTGGAACCCACTCCCACCTCACATCAAAGCCGCCCCCCACTCTTGCCGTGTTCAAAGCCTCCCTCAAAACCCACCTTTTTAGACTTGCTTTCCCTGCCTAACCCAAACCAAATCTCCCTTTCTTCCTCTTAAGGTCCTTACACACCGGGGCGATTTTTTCGTGCGAATAATACGCTTTTTTTAAAAACCTTATAAAGTCAATGCAAGCGTACATGGCGCGAAAAAGCGGAAAAGCGAAGCGGAAAAGCGTCTTTTAATTATTCGGAACGAGTCCGAATTTTGCGTATATTCGCACATTCGCCGGTGTGTAACCGCCTTTAGTCTTAGCTTATTGTTTTTAGCCTTTTAACGTTTTTCTTTTCTTTTGCTCCTAATACAATTGTTTTTAAGCTTTTTGTAAAGCGACTTTGGGTACTAGAAAAGTGCTATATAAGTCTGATGTATTATTTTTATTATTATTATTATTATTACAAGACGCAGAAAGAGACTCATTCCAATAGCTTTGCATCACTTCACAGCTCCACTATTACATGATCACATAGTTACTCCTATGAGATGTGATGTCTGCACAAAACCCCAGTGAAAAATACCATATAGGCAACCAGCACATCTTGATTGCTATGGAGACTCATTTCAAATGTAATGTTGTGTACAATGAGCCAATTATTTGTCCACAGATTACCACGCCACTAAAACACACACAATACTCTAGGTACAAATTTAGCTCACCGAGGTACAACGGTGACAAAAATGTGTTGGAGTACAACAGTAATTACTGCCTTTGTTTATTTCTTTATTTACTGCCACCGTCCTCGAGTACTCAGTAATAAGCCCTCGAGGGCAGCATTACCAATGTAATGCACTCTAGCTGCTGCTCAACTTGCATAACTCCCACCCATATTTCCTTATCAGCGGAAATAGTAACAAACTGTTTGATGTGGTCTTTAATAGAGTGCAGACTCTGCTATACCGTTTATGCGAAGTTGCTTATGAATATGTATAAATATTATGTTTTTTCCCCCCCAGTTTTCTTTTTTTTTTCATTGATATTCATGATGTTTTAGTTGGAACCATTTCTCTGCTTGGGACTCGCCCTTTCTCCAAGAATATATTATACAGACCAACGTCACTCCACATATCCTAAAGGCCTTGCATAGCATACCTCGAACCAAGCTAACTTATTTACTGCTGTGAGAGCATCACTGATTTAAACACTGTGCTCTCGGGGACTCTGACACAGCGATTTGCTTTTATTGCTGGGCGAGTACCATGCCTATTAAATACAATTTATTTGCAAATACCACTTCCCTGCGTAGGGTCCCAAAACTAAAAGGCGCTGTGAGTTTGAAGCTTGCCAGCCATGCCGGACTCTCTGTGATTCCCAAACTTTTTAGCTCGGGACCCGAAAGAGAAATTTGATGTCTGCCCGGGACCCGGGAAAATAGCTGATCTACAAGATCAAAACTTGTCGCGATGCAACGCGTTGTGAGCTTGTAGATCAGCTACATTAAAACAAATATATCCATGGGAATTATTAGATTAAAAAAAATGTAGTTATGAAATACATTACAAAAATGTTGGAATTGTTTTGAAATTGAAAAGTTGGGAATTTTTGTTTCAACTTTTTTTTTTTGCTTTTGAAATTATATATATTTCTTTAGGAAACAAAAAAAAAGGGTATATTTACTACTCGCGACCCATAACAATTGGTCCGCGACCCAAAGATGGGTCCCGACCCACTGTTTGGGAAACAGTGGGTTGGAGGAAGGACACTCCAACACTTTGGCTCTGCAGTCCATGCATTGCTGCTTCTTAACACCCAATGGGAAATTTGGCTGAAGCACCGGTTTCTAAACGTTGGGTCCGGGGACCACCAGGGGTCCAAATGGATAAAAGCCGCATACGCCACCAATTGGTGTATTAGGACATGGCAGCGCAGCCTCTATCTTGGGGCCTCCAGCGGGAATGTTTAGACTCTCAAAGCTACAATCTGGGATTTATTTGAATGAATAACATTTTATTTCATGAATCAATCTGTATGCTAGAGCAGTGGTTTTCAACCTTTTTCATGCCAAGGACCCCTAAATCGATGTACATTTGGCCGAGGACCCAGAAGCAAAGATTTGAGTAATGTTAGCTTTAAAAAATATATATATATATTCAAAGATATGCACACATTTTCCAAGATTTTTGAATAGCCAAAGCTAAGTGGTTAAAATGATTGTGACGCTATGTTAAAGACGGGGTGCCGTGATTTTCAGTGATTTTTCCCCCCCTAAAACATAATCATCAGGTATTATGGTTATACCAGGAGGAAGATTTTTTTTCCAAAAAAATTACAGAAAGTGTTAAAATTATGTTTTTATGTGGACACGCCTCCAGTTCATTAAGTACACCTGGTTCTCACCTTAGCACCTTCTCCACCACCTTAGCACCACCCACCTGTCCTAGTCCCTCCTCCTCCTCATGCCCACACCTGTTGTGTTATGATAATGAGGGGGAGGGCATAATTTTACTGTGTCATTAAAGTGCTGTTTTTCTATTGGCACGTTTGACCCTCAAGGTTTCAGCCTCCAGGAAGAAACTCAAAATAGTCAGAGAAGACATAATAAACACCATAAAAACACCACCAGGGGGCTTAATGAAGTTCTATCAACCTCATAGACACATGAAAAACAGAAAAAGTGCAAAACCATGGCACCACCTCTTTAACTAATTTTCCCCTGGTACCCCCCCAAGGACCACTGGTGGTCCCCAGACCACTGGTTGAAAACCATATGTAGTACACATGGGGAATTATAGAAATTGGGGCAAAATCCTTGAAATGTTATGACACTGCATAACTACCGGGGCAGGATGGGAAATATTTGGTATGATGATAGCCTAAAACGAAAAATGCATTATTCATCTAGTAAGCGTTAGCCTGTACAGAGTGCCTTGAGTTGTTAAAGAAATGCCATTAGACACCATGCCCAACAGATCACTGTAGTCTGCAGGCTATGCATTCTGAAATCACTGTCGTGCCAAACTGTTCAGCGACGAACACTCTCAGTTATACATTTCAGCTGTTTAACCCAAAAAAAGCTGCTGTCTGTGCTCATCAAGTTTAGGATTAGATTTTAACGTTTTTCAGCCCAAGGACCCCTAGCTGAGAGAGAGAGAGAGAGAGAGAGAGAGAGAGAGAGAGAGAGAGAGAGAGAGAGAGAGAGAGAGAGAGAGAGAGAGAGAGAGAGAGAGAGAGAGAGAGAGATGAAGCAGGGACCCCCTCTACATATTGTATAAAATTGTGTTGCAGATTTTTAATTTTTTTATAGATTTCATAGATAGCTTCACAGACTTATTTCGTTGGATTCATGTTGATGTGTATTTTCAGACATTTAACCATGCACTTAAACCGTCAATACTACAGTAAACCTGACTTTTCACTGAGTGGTTCTTTTTTTCCTTCTACACCAAACCTCTTTGCCGAAAATAGCCGATCCACAAACTCACAAGGCCTCGCATCGCAAGGCGTTGTGAGCTTGTAGATCTGCTATTTTTGGCTAAAGTTCTCCTCAGAATAGGGTGCTAGCGTTCAAGTGGTTAATGTAACAAAAAATATCCTATCACACAAAGTTTTTGGCGGCCCCCCTGTAGTAATTCTGAGGACCCCCTTGGGGTCCCGGACCCCCTGTTGCAGACCCCTGCCTTAAGACTTTATTGACCCAGAGGGAGATTTATTTTCACAGCCCGTCCAACACGCATAAACACACAAGAATACAAAACACAGCAACATGCCGTACAGGTGAAGACAGTATATAAAATCTCCATAAATACATTCATAGCCATACCTCGTATAGCGCACAAGGTTGTCACAAAGGCAGCGTGTTTAATGCTGCACTAGCAGCATTAAACAAGCAGCATTGTAGCAGGCTTGATCTTCATTTATTTAGTCCTGTACAGTTTCTATTATATTATATTATACATATTATACATAATATATACATATTTAAGAATGTAAGTAGGCCTACATATATCTATAAATTACATTATTACATTATTTAATGGTCTGTAAAAAAAATGCTGTGGTGAAAGATTTAATTTATATTTATACCATGTTGGTATAATGTGTAAATATGGACGTCAAGTGATGACGCTGAGGAAGAGAAATGATAGGTTTTATAAACTACATCCTACTTCTTTTCGAACATGCATGTAGTATTATAGTATTGCCTGTGAGGCTTGTTTTTTGTTGTTTTGTTTTGTATTTTTTATTATATTGCTTCTTTTGTTGTTGACTTTATTGTCTAATTGGAACAAATAAAGCGTTTCATTCATTTTCATTCATTTCAATCATATCTCCGTCCAGATAACTGACTGAGGGACATTTTCATGTCAAGGACCCCCAAATTAATATGTATTTGTCTGCGGACCCCCATCTGAAAATATTTCGTGCCAGGGACCTCCATACAAGATTTGTGTACGGTGGTAAAAAAATATCAAATATTTTTCATTTCAAGATATTTGAGAAAAGCAGCAGATCTACCACGCGTTATGAGCTTGTAGATTTGGCTATTTTTAACATTTTTTACTCAAATCCTTGCTTCTGGGGGTCCCTGGAACAAAATATTTTAAGATGGGGGTCCAAATATAATGTTGGGGGTCCTCGACATGAAAGAGTTTGAGAACCACTGATATAGCAACATATGTTTTTTCAGAAAGCTGTTACACAATAGGCCTACACTATAATGACATGTACAAGTTGGACACGACCACAATGGTTTGGTCTGTAATTGACAACATCAGTGTGTTTGACACAGAGCTGAGCACACCTTCTGCTCAGCTTCTTCCAGAAGGATGCTACGGGCATACAGCCTTTGCCTACAGAGGAGAGCTGTACATATTTGGTGGTTCCATCCTCAGTCTGCCATCCTTAACATGGCAGTGCAATCATATATATGATATAGAAACCATGCACTTAAGACGTCTTAAGACGTTATGCAAACTATCAATTAATAATTCAGTATGGTCTGCAGCAGTCTGGACTCCCACACAACATCAGGTGGGAACCGGCAGCCATGACAACAGAAACAGCATCACAGGTTAAAGTATATAAAACATTATACTCTACTATATGATACTGTTGCTGTTGTCATTAATGTGTACATGGTCCACAAGATTTTAAACACAGGGCTATATACCGACAATGACAAGAGTAACAAGAAAGAAAACAATTCAAAGAAAAAAGAAAGAAATGGGAAAAAAAACCAAAAAAAACGTGTGATATGAAATGTAAGATTACCATAAACAAAAATTATCATTATTTAGTTGATATCCCTTGCAAGTGATCAATAACTGTAAAGAATTGTATTCGTGCCAAAATATCGGTCATTTTTAATGAAACATCGGCCGATATGCTACTGATAATATCATGCATCACTAATTAATAATACATTAAAAAAAAGTTAAGTGGACATTTAACCTGTTCTACTGTCTGTCCATGGATGGAGAATGGCAGTAAGTAGGATTTTATAGTAGGATTAGGGTGACCATACTGTAGGGACAGAGGTCCTGAATTTAGAAAACCTACAGCATAACAGACAACCTAAGTTAGTTACAGTAGATCACCTCAGCTGTCAATGTAAAACATTGTCTCTGTCGAGTGGAAACCTCATAATATGAGGTTTCCACTCATATTATGACCAAAACGGTAAATTGTTCAGGATTCAAATTAAAAAATATCAAAAGTAGCAGATCTACAAGTGTGTAGATCCGCTACTTTTGATACTTTTGAGTGACACTGTAGTATGATCAAGTAGGGCATTCAATTACAAAAAAAAACACAATTTAGAACATGGAGATAAGAGGTTTCTGCCGACAATCTTCTACTCGTGACAGTGCCTCAGGTGAGTGGAGAATATTATTAAAATATTCAAGGCCGGGCTGTTATGGACATAAAGCTATCCTGGACTTGCAAACAATAAGCAGCCCCCAGGCTTATATACTGTCTGTTGACTCTTTCCTCTGAGTTCAACAGCATGTCTCAAAATGCATAGCACCACCTTCTGTGGATGAGTGTCCATCCAGCATCATGGTTTTACATACAAATAACTGTGCTTTGTCAACGGTCGATTATGTTCCCTTTCCTCTGTATACTGGACCTTGGAGAAATACAACTAATTTGTTTGGTATACCTCTCACACTGGCTTTACATTTAAATGAGTCAATTAGAAGACATCATTGACTGTTCTTTAAGAAACAAATGACCTTGTTCTAGATTAAACTGCAAGGCGTACTTGACTATGTCCTTTTTTCATTACTTTATGCTTAGGCTAGACAACAATTATTCGATTTTGATTATCATCACAAAAAGAACAGTATTGACTATTTGAAAATTGCCGATTTACAAGCTCATGCAACATGTTGTGAGCTTGCAGATCTGCTATTCTCACCTGGCCACCCCATATTACAATAAATCGAAAACTAAAAACTAACTAACGAAAACTAACACTAAAACTAAATAAAAACTCAAACTGAAATGGAAATTTCTAAAAAAATCAAAACTATAATAGCCTTGGTGTGGAGATGGCAGCGGACAGTGTTGCCATGTTTGCTTAATATAAGCGACTTTGGGCTTGTTTTTCTGTAAGTTGCTTGTACATAATAGTAGTTGCTTGTACATAATAATGTAATAATAATAATACACAATGTGTCGCATCACAACTTGTTGTGAGCTTTTAGATTGGCTATTTTCAAATAGCCGATGCACATAGGTTTAAAGTGCTTATGTGGCCTATATATATAGTCGCTTCTTTTGGGATTGTTTTCATAGACCTGGTTGCTTATTTCTCTCGCAACAAATCTGGCAACACTGACTGGCAGCGGAGGTGAGGAGGGAAGCTGGCCGCCATCCTGATGAAGTGCTCTCATCCCCCAGTCCATGATGATGTGCTAGTGGGGGGATGAGCAGCACATTTGAGCCACACACTCATCCTTCTCCAGCACTGAACAAAGCCACTTGGACAGGCCTCTGTGCCAGTAGCCATCAGTTCTCCAACAACCAGGCCTGACCCCCATATGCTCCAGCTTGACTCTGGCTAAGAGTGCCAAAGTGTGCACATGGATGGACTACTGGCATGTATACGCCGCAGAGCCACAGCCGATGCCACTTGAGGATAACTGTTGTTGAGACTCACATATGCACTCAAACATCCATTGTTTGATAGACTTCTGTATACACATACTAATTATATCCAGGGTTGATACGTATGTATTAAAGGTAGGGTAAGTGATTTTCTTTGGTTGAAATAAGTGTTAAATAGCTCTATATTCTGATAGTACTCATTGCTATAGAGTGCTTGTTCAATAACAGGACTCTCCTTGTCTTTCCACCTCTTTAATAAACAGAAAATGCATTTTCAGTTCAGTTTCAGTTTCATTTCCAATTTGATCCAATCAGGACAGAGAACTCAGTCAGGATATAGATTAAATAAATGAAATGGGAAGTGATGACACTAAGTAATGAGCAGACACAATTTTAACTGGAACACTATAAAAATTAAGTTGATAAATGGGTACTTTCTCCTGATTGGCTGAGATTTTGTCAACTACCTGAAAATGTATTTTCTGTTTATTAAAGAGCTGGGGAGACAGGGAGGCTCCTGTTACTGAACAAACATTCTATGGCAATGATTACTATCAGAATATAGTACTTTAACCTTTTTACAAAAAACACTTTGTTTTAACCAATAAATATCACTTACCCTACCTTTAATTATATCCAGGGTTGATGGGTTGTACATACTATATCTCTGCTGTCGGGCAGAAACCAATTCCAAAATGTTCATTTTTTCAGGAAATGACAAAAACTAAACAAAAAGCGGAGTTATAGGAGGTTTTGTCCATCATTGATAAGAATGGCTAAATGGTCAAAAGGGGGTGGAGCCTGGAGTCAGCAAAACCAGCTAACTCCTCCCCCCTTTGGAGAAGTTAGCTGGTTTAGCAGAAAGTTTGAGGATCCAATGGAGTTAGCTGCTTTTGTCAGAAGAACTTTTTAATACTTTTTCATTGGTTTAATACTTTTTTAACCAACACACAGACGTAAAGGGTGTTCAATAGCACTGATTTATGGGGGGGGAAATGGAGTTGAAAATGGAGTTAGCTGTTTTTTGGCAGACAGTGACGATATTATCCAGATAGCCACTGTTGTAGGCCAGTTGACATAAATACAACATATCAGTCTCATGTTCTTGTCTGTACATAATCAATTCATATATCCATTAACAATAATGTGTACATTAAGGCATACTCAGTGGTGATAGATTGTACATTTATACAGTACATACTGTATATGTATTGACATTATTTTTCTTATTTGGAGCGGCCATAGCATGGGTATAGAGAGCCATGGCTGCCTGGGACCTAGAAGGTCCCAAGTTCGATTCCTGGCCCCGGCAGTGTGTCGTGTGTTTACTCAGTCAGTCAGCATGTCTAGTGTACGACCCTAATTGAAGTTAATGTATTTTAACCCATTAAAACCGGGAAAGCATCTATGTGTCATTTTAGATTTCTGCGTTGGCTATTCAAAAATAGCAGATATACAAGCTCGCTTGTATATCTGCAATTTTTTTTTAATGTTTTGAAAACTGATTCTTCTACCGATTTAGAAGGCATTTTGTAGAATCTGACTCAGGTCTTAATGGGTTAAAGTATCTCTATTCTTCTCTCCGTTGCCTGTACAGGTATCCTGTGTTTCATTCTTACTGCTGTTGCTGCTACTGTATAACACATGCATTGTCCCACGGGAATAACTGTTTATCTTATCTTGTCGAAAGTTAACTTATCTTGTCTTATCTTAAGTTATCGTATCTTATCTTATCTTATCTGAAAGCTATACAGGTTTTTTTCTTCTTCCGATTAATGCTTATATACTGTAAACACTGGAAAGTGTCACTGTACGTCTGAATTGATACACTTTTAAAACACACTTGAAAACTTGCTTGTGTTAACTTACGTTAAAACTGATTGCGGTGTTGTTTTTTTCTTGATTGATTTGTGAATTCTGCTGACGCAGCCATAATAACACCTCACTGTAGCCTACCTACTGTACGTTTGGAGCAGTCAGCAGTGCAGCTCGTCCATTCATTATGCTGTGGTGATTACTTGTCTTATAAAACGCATATATTTTACGGTGTTGTTGTTTTTATGTTGCTGAAAAAGATTGACAACAAACATCCCCAGCAGTGGAGTGAGGTTTACAGCATTAAGGGATGTTGTCCCAGATAGTATCAGGTAAGATTTTAGTCACAGCCCATTGACTTTGACAGGGATTTCCTGAGCTTTCTTAGCTCCAGCAAGGCTAGCTTGTAGCTTTTAGATAGGCTATTTCTGGCATTTTTTAAAATCATTGTGCAAGTATAAAATAATTAAATATGGCCTGTTTCGGCCATATAGCACATCAATTATTTTGGTCATTGTCAGTGATTTCTTCTGGCCTGTGCAAGCTTTGTTTCCAAAGCCTGAAAGGCAAACATAAATGTAGATTACAATGAATCACAATTATTTGTATGACAATTAATCGTCAACTAAAATGTCACTGTGACAACAACCCTATGAATGTACTGTCCTTTTTAAAAATACTTTACTTTACTTTACTTTACTGTGGATGGTCTATCCAGGATCTATGACAATGTCAAAAGGTAATACTGATAGGGTCACAACAAATGTAAAGCAGGGGTTACCAAACTTGAAAAGGGGAATTCGGTGTCTTACTGGGACCCAAACTTAAAAAAAACATTAGGAAGTAACTACTTAAGCTCATAGAACATCTTTGAGAAAGCTTTTTTTATATTCATGGGCCTTTATATTATATTATTATAAACAAACAGGATATTTACTTGCGACCTATACGCTTGGGAAACACTGCAGTAAAGATCACGGTTACATTGTGAAATGAATCTTCTTGGTTCATGTTTCTGTGGTCAGTACAACACCCAGGTCCTGATGTGAAGCCAGTGGAGAGGTGCTGCCTCACTTTATCACCAGCTTTTTCTTGATGGTCGTTCCCGTCCAATCTCCCTTTGCTGTGTTGCCATGCAGCGGGAGAGTCAAATCAAACCACATTTATGTGTGCACAGATCTGCACAGATTATAATGCTGTCTGTAGAAATAAATGACATGTCAGGGATGTGAATGTAAACGACTGCCCTTGGTTTTTCCTACACTGAAGTGTGGCCATTGGAGGGCGCTATTCACCACAACTTGGGGAGACTTGAAACGTCTTCCTTTGAGACAGTCCCTGCCCTACCCTTTTCTGTGCACAATGCACAGGCATGAATGCACGTGTACGTACACACACACACACACACACACACACACACACACACGCACACACGCACACACGCACACACGCACACACACACACACACACACACACACACACACACACACACAACGTTGCGACGTTCCCTTGAGCCTACTCAGCGCCGTTTGAGTTACGTACCGATAGGCACAGAATCGTACATTTTGTTGTGGGGACTGCTCTGCTTCCGGGTTTTCCGGGGTTGCAACTGGTTACGCCCACCGTGGGACTCGCCGTACATTTTTTCCGGGGTTTCTAGGCGACTATGCGCGGAATGACGTGCACTGGATCCGTGCAATGTATACTAAATTCTCGGAGATCAGGCTGGGTTAAGAGAACAACAGGGTGATCAGCCAGGACGGTCAAAACCGGAATGTGTTACAGTATACATGACGAAAGAGGGTCAGGGAGAGTGATGCAAGAGAACGAACCATCAGCGGGGAGAGAGGGAGAGGGAGAGAGGGACAGAGATGAGAGGAGATGAAACAGAGCAGATGAAAAAGAGGATAAAACGTGATATCAAGAAGGATGCAATGGAGCGAAGGGGAGGAAGACCGAACAGGAATAACAGAACAGAGAGATTACTGAGACCATGAGTGCTAGGCCACAAACCCCAGGACACAGGCTCCATTGTAAAGAGAAGAGAAGAGAAGAGAAGAGAAGAGAAGAGAAGAGAAGAGAAGAGAAGAGAAGAGAAGAGAAGAGAAGAGAAGAGAGGTGCTGGGTCGGGCCCGGGCGCACGAGGGAAAGAGGCATTGAAGCAGGAGGGGAATGTGTAAGTGGCTGAGGTAATAAGGAAGGGTACGTGAAGGACGGACGAAAAGGCCAAGAAAACAGGAACAGCCCAGGGTGAGATCCAGACGAGGGGCGGGGGAGTTGACACAACCTCAATGCCAGGAGTTGGCCTCAAAAGATTGTTTGGAAAGGAGACTGTAACCTTTTTTAGTTTTTTTCGTTTTTTTTTGCATTAAAAGGGGCTTCAACAATTTTCTCAATTATAAGGAGTGACCTTAAAGTAATACTAGGTAACGTTTTCAACAAAACTAAAGTTAAATTGTATATCTTTTGTGAGTGGCAAAAGTTTCACAACACCCACTCCATGAATTTCACCCCCGGAAGCCTTTTATTTATATATTTTCTATTGAACGGTGACGGGGGGGACTTTCCCGGGAAAATGACGTCATCTGGCCAGAAAACGGAGGCGGAAATGCATTGGTTTCCTGTTTGGTCAGGAACTACCGCAACGGTTTCCTGTTTGGCCAGGAACTACCGCGCTAATAACAAAAAGGAACCTCACGCTGATTTTAAGAGAATGTAGGATTGGAAGATCGAAAAAGAACAGAAAAAGAAAGCACAGGTCATGGTAACTAATGCTCCACTGGCTAAGAGAAACGATCCGCAGATAGTATAAAATAATTAAAAGAACGCTTTTTGAAACGCTTCCGGCTTCCGGTGAAAACAAATGGAATTCTGGGTAATCGAGGACTACGGAAATTGTATGCAGTGACGGTAGTGACCAGCAGAGGTTGCTAAAATTTTTTATTTGTGAATCTGCATTGTACAACTTTAAGATTTGGTTCTGTTAGAAAGATATGATTAAAGAAGATGAGCGGACTATGAATGGACTTTTGCGTTTTGGCTCAAAGAATCTCTCAGAATTGAATCGAAAAGAATTGAGTGTGGCTATATGTTGCCATGTTGATGAATTGAATACATAGGACCACAATGGAAACAAGTCTGCAGGACTTTTTTGTGCTATCCTTTTTAGCCTAAATGTCTGACTGTACCTCGTGCTGTTTACATTTCTGACTATTAATTCAATCAATCAATCAATCAATCAATCAATCAATCAATCAATCAATCAATCAATCAATCAATCAATCAATCAATCAATCAATCAATCAATCAATCAATCAATCACAAGGGGCCAGGTGGTGGAGCAGTGGTTCTCAACCTGTGGGTCCCCACATGATTTTTTTGGGGGTCCCCAGATGACAGAGAAGTGACAATTTAAGGACTTTTAAGACCTTTTTAATACATAAAAATAAGACAGACAAAAAAAGACCATTACTGCATCAAAAGTAATCAAAAAAACTATACTATAAAAACATTGTCAAATAATATAAGAAAGAGGCAAATATTTTGAAAATAGCAGCGAGGCGCTGTGAGCTTGTAGATTTGCTATTTTCACAATATTTATCTACTACATGTAATGCCTCAACTCCTATACATTCCAAGTGCTTTTCAGGGTGGGGGGGGGTCCCCATGTTCAAAGATGATTATTTTGGGGGATCACGGCCT
The DNA here is from genome assembly GCF_963280865.1 of Gymnoscopelus braueri. Classification (NCBI taxonomy): domain Eukaryota; kingdom Metazoa; phylum Chordata; class Actinopteri; order Myctophiformes; family Myctophidae; genus Gymnoscopelus; species Gymnoscopelus braueri. Next base: position 12,985,965 of record NC_137604.1, read on the forward strand.
GAAAAGGTTGAGAACCACTGCGGTAGAGGGGTGCTATACATTTATACTGGATCGGCTGCCGTATGACAAAACGTCCGCCACATCACCGCTTATACATGTGTGGGCATAAACATAGATGCCTCATTGGCCGCTGCATGCGGTTCATTGGAGCATCGAAGCATCTTCGCGGCCGCCATATTTTGTGGGGATCGACCGTGCCTCCATGATGCATGTATGTACAGGTACGTCTCATGCACTGAAGCAGGAGGTCTCTCTCCACGATTAACATCATAACTCGCTGAATTCTGAACAGATTTCCACACGGTTTGGTTTGTAGTTTATAGATAAATAAAATGTGGGTTTTCATAGAGAGAGATACATCTTTTTTAACCATGCAACAACTATTTCTCTTGTGAGGACCACGCAAATTGTCCTCACGATGTCTATTTCTGATATTATACTTGTGGGGACATTTCTCACAAGTATAGTAACATGAGTACACACACACACACACACACACACACACACACACGCACACGCACACGCACACGCACACACACACACACACACACACACACACACACAGAGCTCATTGTATAACCTCCTCAGACAGAGGTATTATTGCTCCCCTAATCATGCGTGAGATTAGGTAGCAACACAAGTAAAGCCCTGATGTTGACATGTGCTGTGATGCGCGCACACACACACACACACACACACACACACACACACACACACACACACACACACACACACACACACACGCACACGCACACGCACACACAGTCCTGTCTGAACAATAGCATTTTTTGCTCGGTCACCTCAGTGTCTATTTCCTGTTTCTGACTCTCCGTCTTCCTTTATATGGTCTTTCCTGCCCACACACACCTCTTTTTCTGTACTACACACACACACACACACACACACACACACACACACACACACACACACACACACACACACACACACACACACACACACACACACACACACACACGGTCACCGCGGCGTGTTCCTCCAGTGAATAGAAACTGATTTGCTTTCATAGCAAAGAGAGGAATGAATTAATGTGGTTTATCGCTTGCATAATTGCGGGGAGTGAGAGAAACGTTGTCTCGTCAGTGAGGAGGGGATAACAGTTTTTCAGAGTCGTGTAAACGGGCGACAGAGAAACTAATGATGGCAATTTGGGGGACCGAGCAGAGCTCTATAGCTGACTGCCTCTCTCTGTTACCGCTCCGGGTCTCTGCGTTTGCAGGGAACCCGAGGAAGGAATAAGGGAATGGGTTATATGAGAGAGAGAGAGAGAGAGAGAGAGAGAGAGAGAGAGAGAGAGAGAGAGAGAGAGAGAGAGAGAGAGAGAGAGAGAGAGAGAGAAAACACGCATGCACGCACACACCCCAGTTTGGTATAAGCAACAGGCCATAGACTCGCATAACTCTGAGAGTGTCCAATAAATGCTGGTCCATTTGGTTCCATTTGGACACTCTCAGAGTTAAAGAACCGTAAGGGTCGTTTTGATTCCTATAACTAGCAATCATTTTGCCGGGGGACCCCTGGAACCCCCTCAAGGACCCCTGGGGGACCCCGGACCCCACTTTGAGAACATATTCTGAGGTGAGTCATCCATCAGCAGTACTTTTAACCCATGAAGACCCGAAGCCGATTCTATAAGTCTGTTTTTAGAATGTCTTCTAAAACAGTTTTTTGAAAAAGCTTATGTTACTATGTCAGTAGCCTCGGAAACCCAGGCTTTTTTTTTTGTTACAAAAGAAAAAAAGCCTGGGGGAGCGATGTAGGAACGATGGTCTTGGACCTTGTTATCTCCTAACCAATCAGAGTGCAGAGGGGCGTCGCTCTAAATTTGGTGATGTCAGCGTGCTCCGTGCACAGGCCGAGGGGGGGAGGGGAGGGGAGGCGGGGACATAGATTGGTGAAGCAATAGGAAGCCACGCACAAATCCATGCGGCTGTGTTTGGGTCCGCCCTTCAAGACCATGGATTGAGCTCGTAGCCTCAGGCTACTATGTCAGTGGTTCTCAAACTTTTTCATGTCAAGGACCCCAAAATGTATGTATTTGGCCAAGGACCCTATCTCAAAATATTTTGTTCCAGGGACCCCCAGAAGCAAAGATTTGAGTTACAAATGTTCGCTTGAAATATATATATATTCAAAGATTTGTTTTTACGATTTTCAAAAATAGCAGATCTAGCTCAGAGCTTGTATATCTGCTATTTTTGAATAGCCAAAGTGTAAAATAATGCTTTTTAGCTCAAATCTAAAAATGGCAGAGATGCTTCTCCCGGTCTTAATGGGTTAAAGCACATCAAGGCTGCCATTTCACGTTGGTGGTCGATATCTGATGCATGATTTGAAAACCGTGATTAATCCGTCTCCCCTGTGGCTCGTCTTGAGAAGTATTCATTTCCAGTTTGCCGTAATCACGTCAAAGAAAACACAGCGCTTGTCTTTTGATAAAGGTGATTCGGGCGTGACTTTTAGACATGAAGTTAACATTAAAATGAGCTGCCTTTGAATACAGCGAGCTGGCTCGCCGCCTTCACTGCAAAGCAAGCCTGGCCTTTCTAAATGATGCTGACCTTTTTTTTCGCGAATGCTACAAATGAAACAATCAAATACATTATTTATTTACACAAACACTGTGTTTAAGTCCATTACTTTCCCTTTCCTCATGCTAATTTGTCAGGCAAACGGTTTTTCTATTGTTTCTCGTAACGATGCATCACTTTCACTGTGAACGCAACTCACAGTCCCAGTAGACTTGGTTTCCTTTGCTGTCACAATAAAAGCTTTTTCAATGATTCAGTTGATTTAATAATGTCCCTCGACTGCTGCATCACTGCGGCTCGTGGAGTTACCTGTCAGACATACTGTGCAACGTCCTCATACTGTATATCATCACTGTCGCGCACCGGAACCTTGTATCTCCATATTTCATCTTTTTATGCCCCCCCCCCACCCCCCCCCATAAATGAATGCCCTATTTTATACTTTGTTGTATGGCAGTGTCGCACAGCAGTAGCGGACATATAGCCGATCTGCAAGCTCACAACGTCAATTCACCGCAATGTTTGCAAAAAAAACAAACATTATTTTACAAATTTAGACAATTACAATAATATAAGGCCAGGTTGAATGTGGTTAGTGTGGGCTTTATAAATATTTAACCAATACAAAGTATTAAAAAAGAACCATTGGAACACAATGTATTTCTTTATTTTTTTCATTTCCTGAAAGGCAATGGTTTTGGAGATACTGTAATGATCATTCTGGAGATCTGCAGCCAGCCTTTCATGGACAACAACAAGCCGGATACATGTATATGGTCTCTCTCTGACATCATCCCAATGTCTAGTTTAGATCTGGAGATCTAAAACCATGCAGACAACTGCCGAGGCACCAGTCTGACATGTAACAATGCAGAGATGTACAGCCGCATGATACTGAACAGGATACGGACGGCGTTGCCACGTCTGCTTATTATGATTTCCCCCCAAGATTGTATTTGAAAATAGCAGATCTACAAGCTCACAACGCGGCGCATCGCGACGCGTTGTGAGCTTGTAGATCTGCTATTTTCAAATAGCTGATGTATATGTTTGAAGTGTTCATGTGGCCCATAGTCACTTCTTTTGGGCTTGTTTTCCTAGACCTGGTTGCTTGTTTCTCTCACAGAATCTGGCGACA
>NC_137604.1:12997151-13002151 GCF_963280865.1 Gymnoscopelus braueri
TCTTTTGCTTCTGGGAATTCTACAAATGTCTTCTAAATACTAACAGTTTTTTTTAATGCTATAATATCAGTGGTTCTCAAACTTTTTTCATGTCAAGGACCCACAAAAATGCCATGTATTTGTCTGCGGACCCCCATCTCAAAATATTTTGTTTCAGGGACCCCTCCAGATTGAAAGATTTGAGTTAAAAATGTATATATATATATATATATATTCAAAGATGCGCACACATTTTCACGATTATTTTCCAAAAATAGCAGATCTACAAGCTCGATCTATGAGCTTGTAGATCTGCTATTTTTGAATAGCCCAAAGAAATCTAAAATTGACAGAGAGATGCGTTCCCGGTCTTAAAGGGTTAATAGACGACGCATTTCACAAATGCTTGTCGAATGTGTTGAAATCCTTGGGCCTTGGAAAAAAACCTTATCTTTACAGTGATGTTTCGGGGCCTGTTGGACTGTGTCCTCTGAGCACAATGAAGCATTCTGTTACGGCCATTAGAACAGCTCAGATAAACACTTTGCTTTGTGACCACATGAATCCATGGCATCCTTATTATGGGGCATGTCATTATTATAGCAGTGGTGCTCAAAGTGGGGTCCGTGGGCCCCCCCCAGGAGTCATTGAGGGGTTTCCGCGGGATCCCCGGCAAAATGAGTTAATATTGCTTCAAAATCAGTTCAACCACTTTAAAGGTTTATAGTACACCCCCAATTTTTTTTCTTTTTCTTATCGATTAGTCACCCAATGGAGTTTTTGTCGCATTCCTAAGCCAATAATTTGATGACCGGCAGCGCTTCCGGTAGGAGACACAAGGAGTCTCCTTTGTGTCTCCTACCGGAACCGCTGCCTACCGGTCCGCCGTCTGACTCACAGACCCCTAAGGGTCCATTTCAGTTCCATTTGTACAGTCTCTCTGTGTTACAGCCCTGTAAGGGTCCATGTGGTTCCATTTGTACACTCTCAAGAGTTAAATTAACACTCGAGGATTTTACAGTGTACGTGTGTCCTTGGCATGCTGCTCTAGAGCCAATGAGCATGGTGCTACCATGCTTTACTGGCAACAAGTCATGCAGAGATGCACAAACACACACACACACACACACACACACACGCACACGCCCACACACACACACACACCGCGCATGCACACGCACACGCACACGCACACGCACACGCACACGCACAAGCACATGTATACACACACACTGAAAAGTGGAAGACAGGAATTCACATAGACATTTGTTTTAATCCGAAAGAGTCGAAATTCAACATTTGCCCATTAAAATCAATGTCACAATGATAATGTTCAATATTTGTACTGTCATACACTGTGTAGTGTGTGGAGAATTAATTATCTCTGGCTGTAAATAGTCTCTCCTCACATGCGCGTGTGTGGGTGCATGAGCGTGTGTGCGTTCGTGCGTGTGTGTGTGTGTGTGTGTGTGTGTGTGTGTGTGTGTGTGTGTGTGTGTGTGTGCGTGTGTGTGTGTGTGTGTGTGTGTGTGTGTGTGTGTGTGTGTGTGTGTGTGTGTGTGTGTGTGTGTGTGTGTGTGTGTGTGTGTGTGTGTGTGCGTACGTGCGTGCGTCTATGACATTAGCTTGACTCATTTGAGCGTGCGTTTAGCTCCCGCTCACATCAAAAACAAAACCAAAAAGTTCAATTTGTTCTAATAATTGGAGACTCATTTGTGTGGCTTGAATTTGAACCGGCTATAATTTGCTGCTTCTTTCTTTTTCCAATCCCACATAATAATAATAATAATAATACACTTTCTCCCCTGCTGTTTCAAAATGTTTCGTATCATTTTTCGACAGAAGACGAAAGAGTGAAATTAATTTCCCTAACGTTAAAGCCACAATCCGGGATTTGAAATAAAAAATGTAAATAAAAAAAGCGGCAGCCTGGTCAACGGCCCGGGCATCTCTTTGCCAAATGCCACTAGTGCCCTCTAGTGTCTCTATTTCGATGCCAGCGGTGCCCCAATCCACTTCTATAGAAATCCCACAGTGTCGTATTTAGACGACATTATGTTTATATGATTAAATTAAATTCAGTCACCTACAGTCGCATTACATACAATTTTCATATCAAATAGAAATGTAGTTAAGCGATGTGTGAAAAGCGAAGACATAAATCAGTCCAACGCGTTCTGGATTTTGCTCATAACTTTAATTATCACCACACACTTCTCACACAGTCTCTGTGCGCATCGTGCAAGCCATGGATACCGCAGTGATAAACACTGAGGCATGCTGTGTACCAAGAGTTCCCAAACTTGTCACGGGCCGCGACCCCCCAACATAATCATATTCAGCGCATTCTCACTCTCAAGACGGCAAACGGGTGATGTCCCAAGACGTCCCAAGACTGGAAGGGGGGGAGGGGGGTTGACGGCGTTGAGTCGGCTGCAGTGTTGATTTTGACAGCAAATTTTGATTTAGTTTTAGTCATATTTTAGTCACCTGAAATGTTTTAGTTTTTTGTCTAGTTATAGTCGACTAAATATCATAAGATTTTAGTCGTTTGCACGCTCTGAAAATGGCAGATCTACAAGCTCACAACGCGTCGCACAGCGACGCGTTGTGAGCTTGTAGATCTGCTATTTTCAGAGCGCAACACCTGAGTGCAACCAATCATAAAATTACTTGTCTTTTTCTACAGGATCTCTTCTCCACTAGTCCCTCACTAACATTTTAGTCTAGTTTTTATTTGTTGACAACATTGTCAATATATTTAGTCTTAGTTTTAGTCATCATAGCTTCGTTTTTATTTAGTCTTTATTTAGTTTTCGTCAGTGCAAAAAGGTAGTCGACGAACATTTTCTATCATAGTTCTACTCGACGAAATCGACTCTGGTCGGCTGAAGCGGCTTTTGCAACGTTCTGCACGGCGACTCGCTCGGTGGTGCCTCTTGTGGCTCAAGACCGCTTTAGACGGGCGCGCGCCTCCGTCTTTTTTTTTACGTCTTGGGTTTGAGAACGACACTTCCTCATTCCTGGACTGCGGGAGTGCCCGGGACGGCACCAGATGACTGGAAGGGTACCTCCTTCCAGTCAAACATTTGACGTTTGGTCAAACGTTTGTCCCAAGAAGTCACGATAGGCCGATCAAATGCAGGTCTTGATGACCCTCCCGGAGATGCCGTCCGGGCCGTCCGGTTTCCTGCATGTTCACCCTCGGCACGTCCTATTCAGAGAGGACGAGCGTGCTTGCTGCTAAAAGGGTTGGAAGACACCCTTTCAAATATTGGCTGCTGGGCCAACCGTGCCAGCTGCCAAGCTATACCTGTATACCGCTTGAACTGCTAGCCTCGAACCGTGCGTAGAATGCGTTCAGATCGTTTGCAAGTGCAGCGTCAGCACTCACGATTGATGGCCGCTTGCCCTTATAATCCGCAATTTCTTTTAAAGACACTTGCCACGCGCCTTGTGCGTTACTCTTCGACTCTGTCCTCATAACAGTGCTTTCCGACGTCTATATATATTAGTGGAGGTGTTAAGCATTTAACTTCAAGTCATGATGCAAAGGTCCCCTTTGGTATGGAAGTACCTTAGAGCCATAGGAAAATAATTATCCAAAGAGACAAGTTAGATCACCCTTCATTATTTTGTTACGGGCGTTTTTAAAAAATGGCCACCGACAATTAACCACTATTACACCAGACCCCATATCTTTGCTTCTGTTAGAGCTATAATAATAATATGGGTGTCAAAGTGTACATTTTTGGGGTTGAGGAATTCAAATAAATAGGTTTCAATGCAAAAACACGAAAACTTCATTAATTGCCATGACAGCAGGGGGTAAAATATATATATATGGCCCGTTTCTGTATTTTACACACCGCTCTATATTACACTATTATCCCTAGAAACAGGTTTGCGCTATAACCACTTAAACCCATTATGGTTGACCGGAGTCCCTCAGGGCGCTATACTGGTGTATTTTCTGTTATCTGTTATTGTGGGGAAAGGTTTCTCTGAAAATAGCCGATCGGCAACGTTGCCACGCGTTGTGAGCTTGTCGATCGGCTATTTAAAGCTAAAGCTTTCCCCACAATACGGATGCTGGGGTTTAAGTGGATAAGCAGCAGTGCACAACCTGGATGGATCTGTCGGCTTCACGGTTTCTGATCTGGAAAAACCTAGACTTTTCACCTTCAGGTACGACATCATCCACCAGTGTCGCTATATGAAGCTATAGTCACCACTTCTGAACAAAAAAAAAACTTGTTTACATAATTTCGGGAGCTCTGTAGACCATTGGTTCTCAAAGTGGGGTCCAGGGACCCCCAGGGGTTCTTGGGGGGGTTCCAGTGGGTTCCCAGCAAAATGTGTTAATATAGCATCACAATCATTTTTACCTTTTATAATCTGGCTATTCAAAAATAGCAGATCTACAAGCTCATAGCGTGGCACAGAGTGCCGCGCTATGAGCTTGTAGATCTGCTATTTTTGAAAAATCGTAAACATTTGTGCAAACCTTTCAATATATAAATCTTTTACGCGAACATTTGTAACTCAAATCGTTGCTTCTGGGGGTCCATGGAACAAAATATTTGAGATGGGGGTCCACGGCCAAATACATATAATTTTGGGGGTCCTTGACATGAAAATGTTTGAGAACCACTGCTGTAGACCAATCCTCGTCACCCATCGTCGCGTCCTGCAGATCTGCTCATGCCTCTGTACCCCGTCGCCTAACTTCTCACGTTGTTGCCACTTCCTGGCAAATATATATTCCCAGAGTGCCGAGATCATGATCTGATCTCCAAAAAGGACGGAAACAAGATACTCTGTAACAGACAGATCCTTAAACCGAGAGTTGCAATGGGCTAACGTATTGTCCTTCCTGGTGGGACATTTAACATGTTGATCAAAATTTGGCAGATATTTTTTGAGGTTATGGCTTTATCAAGGGGTCCGCTCATAATTAGGTTAGTGTGAGGTTAGGGTTAGGGTTAGGGTTAATTATAATGGGGCGCTACCAGGGCAGG
>NC_137604.1:13007151-13008176 GCF_963280865.1 Gymnoscopelus braueri
GTGTGTGGTGTGTGTGTGTTGGCGCGTGGGTGTGTGCGTGTTCCTACATGTGAATCAAGAAAGAAAAGTTTTGCGGTAAGAAGCAGCTAAACTATGTGCATTATAATCAGAGCACACTTTGAGGTGCTTGAAGGTGCCGTGTGCATGAGTCATATATACACTTCTAAATATCATATATATGTATGTATGTGCACAGTGAATATCTATTCACATGCAGTATACTGTATGTGTTAGGCCATTCATCTAAACATCAAAGGCAGTCGCTGTATTGGAGGAGAAGGTGCTTCCTGTATCCATAATTTTCTCGTTGTTGTAATATTACAGATGGAAGTGTGTATGACCTATGTTCTCCATGAATGTGTCCCTTTTCGGCCCTTTACTGTGTGTGCGTGTGCGTGTGCGTGTGCGTGCGCGTGCGCGTGTGCGTTTGGGTGGGTGTGCGTGCGTGTGTGTGTGTGTGTGTCTGGTAGGTAGACAGGCAACAAGCCTATATAGCATACATGGGCAACTGGCAAGCCCCGGGGGCCACATGCGGCCCCCCCGCCTTCACTTAATGCGGCCCGCAGGTTAATATCGGAATACTGATATAATATTGATTTCAGCTGTTACAATTGCAAACATGCAAACATGACCCGCTTTAATTACTTCAGTCTATATTAGTAGATTAATGACTAGTATTAAAATTCTATTGTCTTTTTTCATGTCCCAATGTATTTGTATTTAAGTTCATAAAGTTAACATAAGTATAACTAATTAATTTGAAATTAAATTATTTTTTAAACTTTTCGCGATTCTAATTCAAAAATAGCAAAAAAATCAGGATTCCAATTCAAAAATAGCCGATCTACAAGCTCAAAACGCGTCGCACTGCGTCTGCGACGCGTTTTGAGCTTGTAGATCGGCTATTTTTGCTACTTTTGTGTGACATAGAATGGCGAAGTACAGCATTCATTTACGATGAAAGTTAAAACGCGGAGATAAGAGGAGTCTGCCTGACAGTATAACGCAATGTGGCCCTCTGGCAT
>NC_137604.1:13013376-13044583 GCF_963280865.1 Gymnoscopelus braueri
TAGAGTAAACAACAGCTTCCCATAGGTTCTGTAGAAACATTAACATAATTATTCAACAGACGTTTTCCACAATTTCGATGCCCTCTGGAAAAAGAGAAAATCACATAATTTCCCTCGCTCGAAATGCCAATGCCCCTATACACACACACGCATGCGCACGCGCACACACACACACACACACACACACACACACACACACACACACACACACACACACACACACACACACACACACACACACACACACACACACACACACACACACAGCTTAGTTGGAAGGAGCGAAGGGTGCATCTACAGTATACATTTGTGTGAAAGCATGAGAAACTAAATCTGATCTGATCTGAGGAATTTTGTTCAAAATGAGCCACTCCTGGAAACTTTAGAATCCAATCTTAGCCAATCAGGAAGGAATATGAAAAATCTGACAGATCCGTCTTGATCACATGACTATTATAGAAATCCTGTTACCGATTTGCATGATTTTTGGATAAAATCTGTAGGAGTAATCAAGAAATGAGAATCGGCCTCCTGGTGACGCTATAACAGACCAATCTAAAAAATGTGGAGCAGAGGTCTGCTCTGGCCTCCAGGGAGTGTGTGTGCACAGTTTCACGTTGATCGGGCATAGTAGTAGTAACTCTGAGGACCCCCTTGGGGTCCCGGATCCTCTGTTGAAGACCACACATCTAATCTCTAGGCAGATGAACAGGTTTTGACAATTTCTGACATCATAGTGCATGTCCAAAAACAGGGACGCCTGGTTGAAGGAGGTTAAACCATAAGGTACAGAATGTTGGTTTACAGTTAAGACTGTTGCTGAGCACTCTTGCGTGGAACTGAAACAGCAGCTGTGTGTTTGTAGAGAAAAGGGTTGTAATCTCAAAAAGAGCTTTTCAGAAAAACCTTGTGTGAGCTGCAGGCTATAAACAGCATGATGTGTTTGAACAAGGTCAGGGCGGCGGTGCTGCGCCTCAGTACATGACAGCCAGAGAGATGGTGTGTTCCTATCTGACTCCAGTACATGACAGCAAGAGCTGCTGTGTTTCTATCTGACTCGCTAAAAACACCAAAGTGGCCGCACACACGTAGCCATAGTGTCAAAGTTTATATGAGGACTCAGAGAGAGATATAAAAACCCAAACGTTTCGGACAGATACAACTGCCTTCTTCAGGGTATAGGCTCATATGCACAGCAGCCATATTATCACTTCCTTCACAGGTCTTACCAATGATACTAATGAAGGCTCTGTTCCATTTAGTGTATAGCACAGTGGTTTCCACAACCCCCATAACTCTGAGAGTGTACATTTGGTTACGGGTCCATTTGGTTCCATTTGTACACTCTCAGAGTTACACACCCGTAAGGTGCCATGTGGAAGCCCCTCAAGAAACCATGAGGGTCCCCGGACCCCAACTTTAGACCCACTGGTTCCAGTGAATCAACATGCACACTATCAGCACCCTGACTCTGCTTCACCAGAATGGAACAGAGCCTTCATTAGTATCATTGGTAACACCTGTGAATTTCTTCACAATATGGCTGCTGTGCATAGAGCCTAGAGGACTGTGTCTATATCTGACTTGCTCCTGCCTGATCCACTTACAGTAGCACAGCTATGGGTTATGTTCTGAGTCCCCTCCTCCACTCACTCTTCACCCTGAGACTGACACGACAATGGCAATGATGAGACAGCCTACGGGAGAGAGGTGAAACGCAGTGGGGCCATTAGAACAACCATGGCTCTCGACATTGTCAAGACCAAGGAGTAGATCGTGGACTACAGGATGCCGAACAGAGAGCACATCAATGCCATCGCTGTGGAGTGGGTCTCTGACTTATACCTTGGCATCCACTTAAGTCCTACAGTATACTGTACATTTGTTGTATTACAAATAGTGAAAATAGCCGATGAACGACCTCACAATGCATAGCAATGCGACGACTTGTGAGCTTGTAGATTGGCTATATCCATTCGATATAGCCAATTGATAGGAGGCGGCGCGAGGAGGAGTAGGAGGTGCGAGGCGGGGCTTTGATGCGAGGCCGACCTGGCTTTTGTTGTTCCCCCCCACATAGCAACCAGGAAGCTACGCTAGGGGAACGCTGAACACGCCTCCAGGCGCGAGTGCCCGCGCCGACCGGCCGAAGATCTGCTAGTCGAATCAGCGCCGTCCGAGTTGTGAACCGATAGGGGGAGAATAGATCTTTTCATGGGTTACAGTCTATGGTTACGATCCAGTGTCCACGACGACACACATGTGTGCGTGTGTGCGTGTGCATCTGTGCATGTGTGCGAAACCAAACACATTTCACAAACTCTTCTGGCGGCCCTGTTCTCACTAATTTCACTGTACCACCCACCTCTCTATTTTAAAAAATATATACTTCTCTATATACAAACAGAGATGCATCTGTTTGCATCTCATCATCAAGGACACCACCCACCCCTCTTACAGCCTGATCTCCCTTCTGCCGTCTGGGAAACGTTACAGAAGCATCAGTGCCAGGACAGAAAGGATGAGGAACTTTTTCTTTCCCCAGGCAATCCGATTCTTGAACTCAAATCTCCCTAGTAGATGAACTTTGGGAGATGTATGCATTCTTATACATCAAAATAGATGAGATGAACTATGGATGAAATTCATTCAGTTTTAACACATTGTTTTTATCTGGGTATGCTTATTTTTATAATATGAATTCTTAGTTTTTAGGACTTTTTATTCAGGTCAATAGGGTATGTTTCTGCACGGTTTGTTTTTATTCTTTTATGAATTCTGCTGTCTTTTACTGGGAGAAACATAATTTCGTTTGTTTTTCTAGGACTGCTTGCAGATGGAAGACAAATGACAAATAAAGCAATCTTGAATCTCTTGAATCTTCTTAGTGTATGGGAAAATTGTGTTGTGTTGTTTTGTTTTGATGAAGATATCCATTCATTCTCTGTTGTCAGGTTTTATTTCATAGGGAGAGCTGTTGGGGAAAAGCAGCACATGTACTAAAAGTTCCAGGAAGTGATAACTGGTAGAAAAGTTCCAGGAAGTGAGGTACCTGGAACAGTTATAGGCTAACAGTTCCAGGAAGTGAGGCTGTGGGGGTTCCATTTTGTGTGTGAAAGAGTGTTTGTTGTGATTTGACAAAGAGACTCTTAAAGCCTATACAAACTGTAATCCAAATCAGAACTTTAAACAATTGAATATTGTGGCAGGTAAACTTAAAGATCTGAATAAGAGAAGCTTAGTCCAAATGAAGAAGATATTCTGATGGTGGATATTATGAACTGGGACAGGTTAAAGGAACAAAGGAATCTCCTGGAGCCTCTTGACATAGAAGTTGGGTGAGAGGAATATAATGTTTATTTTTATTGCAATGCATACTATTTTCTTTTGGATTTTTTTGACAGACAGAAGATTTGTAGTTTTTGTTGGATACTACTGGATTAATTTGGAATATATTTCAATTGGAATCATTCAAGGAATTTTAAAGGAACATTACCTATATGGACTGAAAAAGGGACAAAAGATCAGAGTTTGATATTTTCTGTTTATTTGTAATCTGGAAGTCAATGCACAGATATGAATTTGTTTGATACATTTTGGGTTACATAAAATAAGCCAATTTAATTTCAAATGCAACAACTTTGTGTCTGCAATACAGTGCTAAACACAGTATAACTATCACTGACACAGGTAAAGGACCTTTATTTCTCTTAATACAACTTATTAACTTTGATTGTTATAACAGTAACTATACTGACACGTGGGGCGTGCGGACAGCCCAGCACGTCAGTGGATGTGAGCTTCCCTCCATCCAGGATATACATGATGGCCGTTGTTGTGTCAGCAAAGCCCATAGCTTTGTTAAAGAGCCAAGCCACCCCAACCACGCACTATTCCAGATGCTACCCCACATGCTAAGTGGCTCCGCATCCACAAGACCGATAGGCATATGCAAAGCAGCCATATTGGAAAGAAATTGGGCCTCTTCGTACTTCCTTCACAGGTGTTACCAATGACACTAATTAAGGCTCTGTTCCATTCTGGTCAAACAGAGTCTGTGCTGACATTGTGCATGTTGGCTCACTGGAAACACTTGAGGGGGTTCCAAATGGCCCCTTGCAGGTGTATAACTCTGAGAGTGTACAAATGGTTACATTTGTACACTCTCAGAGTTATGGGGGTCCTAGAAATGAAAAGGTTTGAGAACCACTGTGCTACACGAAATGGAACAGAGCCTTCATTAGTATCATAGGTAACACCTGTGAAGGAAGTAAGGAAGAGGCCCAATTTCCGTCCAATATGGTTGCGGTGCATAGAGCCTATTTCCCTCTTTCTGTAAATATATCTACTGTTGCTTTTAGTGTTGTTGCTCATGTATTGTCATGATGATGATGATGATGATGATGATGACATACAATAGCCCCCCGGGGCTTTCTATACTGTACTGCCATACTGTTTTAAAAAAGCTAATAACGTAATCAATCAAAGTAGGCTCCGCAGCAGCTGCTTCCCCCAGGCAATCAGACATGCACCACTCACGCACCTTGTGCAATATTTAAAACATAACACACACCTGACACGTTGCGTATTAAGGCTGAACACACAAGTAGGGTCGGAGAGGCTCATTATTATTTAATAGTACGCATAAATGTACACACATTATACTACACTGTAAATATACATGCATACACACATAAAATATTCAGAGGTAGGACCCATGCACACAGCACCTTCTAGCAAAGTGTGCTACAGTATGGTCAATGTGCGTGCTATGCTGCTCTTCACCAAATACCAACTACTTACTATTGTTGTTATTCTTAACACCTACGTTGCACTGTCTATCCGACCGATATGTCCTTATATGGAGATATCTGTATCTTTCTGTCTTCTGTGTCCATTTTATACCCATATATGGAGATCTCTCTATCTCTCAGTCCATGTCCCCTTTATGCCCAAGTCCATATACAGTATTGAGATCCTGAGGTCATCAGTATATGCCATTATATTGCAGGGTTATGTCTGAGTTAGTTTCGCGTATAGCCAGACAACTATTCCACAATCTCCGAATGCTATATAGAGTCTGGAACTACACCTCCCGAAATCCGAGAGAGGAAGCTGGCACTTCAGTTCACGAAAATATATCTTTACATTTTATTTTTCAATTTCCATTTCTGCTTAGCATCAAGCTATATGCTTAGATGATTTTGATTTATATTAGGATACATTTGCGCAACTGTTAAGACAAAACGGAAGTGGAGGAGGCTTCACATCCGCTTTATATTTTAATCATCAGAGCTTTCGAGTCCCAGACTGTATGACTGGAAACATTTGAAAATTGTGGGAGGCAACAGTATGGCCACGCGAGACTATGTCTGAGTCAAAGTAACGGACGTCGGTGGTGCACTGGCACTTTAATGTGTAATGTAATTAAATCTTTCTTATTGTTGTTATTGCTGCTACAATGTTGTTGAACTGAAACCAAATAAATGTACTCATGTATACTCGCAACAGTGAACATTTCAAGCCATATGAACGTCCAGTGTTTCCCGGATAACAACTACAGTGTTAATTGTCCACACCCCCCCAAAAAAATCCTATTAATTTTAACTCTGAGAGTAGTTACAAACAGATAAATGAACACTGCAGACTTTATCATCCCAGAGTTATTATGGCGTGTGGAGAAATAAAATAATCCTTGTGGGTTTCTCTCGCTCCCCGACACTTTCTGTTGTAAGCTAATGTTACGCTACACTGCCTGATGATAAAGATAATATTATGCAAACTACAACATGATATTAACCAACCACCAGCCAACCGGATGAGCCCTGGGGTTTTGACTCGTCTCCTAGCAACATGGAGAGCATTCGGATGAAACCGTCTATATCGGGTGGAAACCTCATAAGTCCAAAACTGTTACTTTTCAGGATTCAAATTCCGATCTACAAGCACTTTGCCCCGCGTTTCGAGCTTGCGGATCTGCTACTTTTGATGCTTTTGTGTGACGCTGTAGTATCATCAAGTTGGGCGTTAACACATTCCATGCCAGAGTTTAATATCATAATGTACTCACCAGTGCCAGCGATTAATTTTTGTTTTTTTCACGTCGCCACAGACCTCGCTAAATACCTTATGTTTTTAGACACACAGGGTAGCTGTGTGAGTGGCCCAGAGAAGACATTTTCAATCGGCGACATTCCATTTTGCAGTAGTCGCAGTTTCTATTAAACAGCGTCCAGCGAGGAGAAAAACAACACCGAGATAATGGCGGATTAGCGGAAGCTTTAGAGCGGCGGCGGATGGGAACGCAAATCTTCGGTTGACATTCAGTTCCGTTTCCGGTGTGCTACAATGAAATGTGTCACTGCGAGGGAGGCCTACAATGAAATGTGTCACTGCGAGAAAAAAAAAAAAAAAAAGACCACTTCGCGTAGATCTACGCGACTGGCACGCTGCGCAATTATTTAGGTTCGCGTAGAACTACGCGATTGGCACGCAATGTGTTAATTTATGGCGAAAAAACACAAAAAGTTTAAATATGGAGGTTTCTGACCGACAGCGATGATATGACTGTTCCTGATCCATTTGCATTCACACTGCATATAGTTATGCTTACATTCTTAGAACAAACACCTCCAAAGGGGATCTTCCTGAAGGCCGGAGGTAGATCCATTTGCTTCTGAAAAATGCCAAATGATGTTATATTCAGAAGCTGGCCTGGTTTGATCCCAGCATCAAACTAAAATGTACCAGGATCTGCCATGTTATTGATTGATATCATTGCTGTCTGGCAGAAACCTCTTGTCTCCATATTTTAACTTGTGTTTTTTTTTCCGTAAATTAATGCCCGACTTGATCACTCTATACAGCATCACACAAAAGCAACAAAAGTAGCAGATCTACAAGCTCAAAGTTTTGAGCTTGTAGATCTGCTACTACTGAATCCTTAAAAGCAACAGTTTTTTATCACCCAGACGATATTATTTTGTCTCGGTGTAGTGTTGCATGGTATTAGAAGAATATTCTTCTAATGATTTGTAAGAAACACACCTAACATATTGTTGCTTGTATCTCCATATTTCAACTTAAATAATTAAATGAACGCCCCGCTTCGTTGTATGACGGTGTCACGCAAAAGCAGTGAAAACAGCCGCCGATCACGCTGCGATGCGACTGTTTATGCAAAGTGTACAAATTGTGTGCAAATTGAAAAGGGGGGTAGATGGCCAGACCATGAGCGATATTTGTGTCATGTTTGGACTCAATTGGGATGGGATGGGATTAACTATACAGCGTGGACAATCAAGCTGCACCAATGGGCCCCTTTTTTCAGTTGGCAAAACATTTGCAGAACATGGTAAATGGTGCATTTATATAGCGATTTTATCCAAAGCGCTTTACATAGATTGTGCATTACATTCACCCATTCACACTCACATTCATACAACGATGGCGGAGGAAACCATGCAAGGCACCAACCTGCTCATCGGGAGCAATTTGGGGTTCAGTGTCTTGCTCAAGGACACTTCGACACTAACTCTTGGGGAGCCCAGGATCGTACTGGGAACCTTTCGGTTGCCATCCGGCCACTCTACCCCTGAGCCACTGCCGCCCCAACATGGTATATACACTCAATACATCCATGCCAACACAGAATAAAACAATTTATAATAATATAATAAGAAATAAGAATTCCATATGAAAACGGGGGCGAAGTCTTCTTGATCGCACAGCTGCCTCACATCATGTGCTAATGGGCTGAGTTACGAGATATCATTCTGTTCCTGTCTAAATACAGTATAGTTCCCCAATATGTTTCTGGTGAATGGGCATGACAAACCTTCAGACACATATCCCTATACCTACAACAGATAATGGGCTACTTTATTTAACCTGACCTGATTTGAAGTGTGCAACTGGATAGAAACACAAGCATTTTTGACGATCGCCTCAGTCCAACCCTTTTGTTTTATTAGCTGTCTGTGATTTTATTTGACTGGCAGTGGCAGTTATGTGATTAGAATGGGATCAATTTGCTTTGCAGGTTGCTAATCGGGTCTGGGTCTATAGCGGATATGAAAACTGTGTGCGAGTATGTGTGTGTGTGTGTGTGCAAATGAACAGAATATAGTTAGTAGGCGGCGGGCTCTAGACCGGATCAGACAGGTTTGGAATAGAAGACAAGAAAAGCCTGACGACGTGAGTTTATATGCGTTCATTCACTGCTTCGATTTGGAACCCAGCAACAGGGTGGTATGTTCAGTAAGTGAGTATAGCTAGCCTACTACCAAAGAATGTTGCTACTATTCTGAGGTGATTCCTATTGCCCCCAATGCAATATTCCTTTGTTTTGCCTCCAAAGGGCAGCCTACATGGAACCAAAGGGTTCCATATAGGCTGTTAGTATAGTTGGAAGACAGGATAGGAATAGGCTAACACTTAATTAATTAATGTCTCTAGGGGGTAATTAAGGGTGTCACAGCAGCACCAATCCGGGAATCCATTCCATTAAGACCTGAGGCCGATTCTACAAATGCCTTCTAAATCAGTAGTTCTTTGAAGATGTTTTAAAAAAAATCCAAAAAATAGCAGATCGCTGTGAGCTTGTACATCTGCTATTTTTGAAAAGCCAATCCAAAAATCTAAAATAACACAGATGCCGTCCCGGTTTTAATGGGTTAAAAAAAAAAGTATATTGGAGGATCTGTCTGGAGAGATTACAGCATCACAGAATAAGAGAGAACAGTAAAACTTTTTTTCCCTAGTAGACAGTAAAATAATGCACAGATACAAAAACAGTACACACTCACATGCACTCACATAATGGCTTGCAAGCACCTTAACCCTAACCCACACACACACACCCACACACACGCACAGTGCAGTACAAACAGTACCCCAAGGAATACAGCAGTACACTATGCTCACTCTGACACACACACACACACACACACACACACACACGCACACACGCACACACGCACACACGCGCGCACACACACACACACACACACACACACACACACACACACACACACACACACACACACACACACACACACACACACACACACACACACACACACACACACACACACACACACACACACACACACACACACAGTACCCCAAGGAATACAGCAATACACTATTTTCACTTTCTTTCTCTCTAGTGCACACATACACTCTCTCACACACACACACACACACACACACACACACACACACACACACACACACACACACACACACACACACACACACACACACACACACACACACACACACACACACACACACACACACACACACACACACACACACACACACACACACAAAACAGTACCCCAAGGAATACAGCAATACACTATTCTCACTTTCTTTCTCTCTAGTACACACACACACACACACACACACACACACACACACACACACACACACACACACACACACACACACAAACCTGCAGGTGCACACAAAACCAGGCACGTGCCACACACACAAGCTCACGCTCGCTCACACACACACGCACACACACACATGCACACGCACATACACATACACGCACATTGGTTTGTTTATGTGTTGGTTAATCAGTCCACAAAAGGGGGAGGTTGAGCAGTCCATCATGATTTGGATTGGGGGTGGGGGAGTGGGGGAGTGGGGGAGTGGAGGAGTGGAAGAGTGGGGGATTTTTCAATCTGTTCCACTGTCACCATTATTGTCTGGCCACTGAGGAGGAATTTAGACTCACCAATGGGTTCAGAGTAAAGGGATGGGGGGACGGGGGGGGGGACGGTTAACAGTTCAAAATGTGTGTCGCCAACCGTTTAGGACTAAATAACCGGAATTATCTCACATAGAAATAACAAAGATATTAACAGAATAATAATAAAAATCCCTTAAATATTATTTTTATTATTATAATTGTCCCTCGTACAATATTTCAGAATAATTATTATAGCTGTTGCCGTCATTGTTATTGTTGATACTATTATTATTATTATTATTATTATTATTATCCTATTATTATTGTTATTGTTGTAGCATTATCTTATTTTTGTGTCATCTCTTTTCTTTTTTCTTTTCTTCTGTGTTGTCTTGTCTCTACACAGCTGGGAAGAGAGGGAGGGAGGGCGGGCGGGTGGGCGGGAAATGAGGGGTATTCATGTACTGTATATGTTCATGAATAATGAAGATCAGCCAATAAACAGATAATAAAAAACAAAGAAACCCATACATGGCTTATATAAGGTTCTCACCTAAAAGTTAAAATAAAATAAGTTGAAGATAGTAATCAAACATAAAACAAGACAAACAACAAGTACTAAGTGTGTGCGTGTGCGTGTGCGTGTGCGTGTGCGTGTGCGTGTGCGTGTGCGTGTGCGTGTGCGTGTGTGTGTACGGAAGTAGGGCTACATTGTGGTATAGAAGCAAGTGGACATCAGTCTTGATTCATCAGTCTGGCCCTCAATCTGTGTTTAAAGTTACAGGGTGAAGATATAAAGTGAAAGTGAAACAAAAGGCTTCTTCATGAAGGCACTCAGACCAGTATCAGACGACAGGGAGTGGTGCTGTGCTTAAGATGCAGGCTTCATGGTGTGAGCTTGACCTTATTAAGCAGAATGCCAACAGACCTCCTGCGGAGGAGCCTCCTCCTTTAACCCATTAAGACCGGGAACGCATCTGTGTGTCATTTCAAGATTTCTTTTGGCTATTCAAAAAACAGCAGATATACAAGCTCGTAGCGCGGCACCGAGTGCCGCGCTACGAGCTTGTAGATCTGCTATTTTTGTTTTTTTTAAACTAGAAAATTAGCGCAAAATCTACAAATGTCTTCTAAATCCTAACAGTTTTTTGGAAAAGATTGATGTTGCTATAGCAGTACGTGGTCCTCAAACTTTTTTCATGTCAGGGACCACCCAAAGTGATATGTATTTGGCCGTGGACCCCCTCATCTGAAAATATGTTGTTCCAGGGAACCCCCCCCCCCCCACTCCCCAGAAGTAAAGATTTGAGTTACAAATGTTTGCTTTGAAAATATATATATTCAAAGATTTGCACTCATTTTCCACGATAAAAATAAAAATAAAAATAGCTGATCTGCAAGTGTGTAGATCTGCTATTTTTTAATAGCCCAAAGAAATCTTAAAAATGACACAGACGCGGTCTTAATGGGTTAACAATGTCATTGTCTGACGGGGGAAGGCGTGAAGGCTCTCCTCAAAATGAACATATCATATCGTTGCTGTCGGGCAGAAACCTTCCATGTCCAAAACCGTTCCTTTTGTATTATTATTTCAAAAACATAATTTGAAATAGTGAAAACAGCCGATCTACAAGCTCACAGCGCCTCGCCTCGCATCGCTACGCGTTGTGATCTTGTAGATCTACTGCCTTTGTGTGACACTCTTGCGTGATTTAAGTTGGGCATTAATGTACTGTAATATGGAGATATGAGGTTTCTACCCGAACTGGTCTGCTCTGGTTTCCTTCTACACCAAGAACAGATTGTTCATTGCTCCTAGCACTTCAAGGTGCTTCAAGGTGCTGTGTGCAAGGTTTTTTACTTCTAAGTTGTAAACATCCACTGTATCTGTGCCAGTGTCCTTATAACACCTAAGCCTGTACCCCGTCCGGCGTAAGATTCTTTGTCCTGGCTTGTTCGTTAATAATCCTGATTGACCGGGGAAGTAGCTATTTAGCAATCGACTTGATAATCATGAATATGCATAGTGGTGAGAAGCATGCCCAATTGTTGGCATTAAGGAGCTGTATTGAGCTTCTTTCAGTCTAATTTGAGTGTGCTTGGCCTCAGTTTCAGTTGCTACACTGAGGGTCACTTCGGTCTGAAAAGTTGGAAGGATTTTACCAGTGTGACGCCCACCCATCGATTGCACCAGGAGTTTCACTTTTTGTGTCTACTTGGATGTCCACTTTTGGAGGCTATTTATGCGGGAAGTGACTGAAGCGTGTACTAATTCATTTTCAGTGAGAAGCAGATGTTCAGGACACGGGCAGTGGCATTTCTAGCCATCCCGGCACCCTAAACAAGTTCATGGTCACGTCAGTATCATGCTGATACTGACCATGGTCAGTATCATGTCAGTATCATGTCAGTATCATCTCAGTATCACGTCAGTATCAGGGTCAGTATCAGGGTCAGTATCATGTCAGTATCATGGTCAGTATCATGGTCAGTATCATGTCAGTATCATGGTCAGTATCATGTCAGTATCATGGTCATCATGGTCAGTATCATGTCAGTATCAAGTCAGTATCATGTCAGTATCATGTCAGTATCATGGTCAGTATCATGGTCAGTATCATGTCAGTATCATGTCAGTATCATGTCAGTATCATGTCAGTATCATGGTCAGTATCATGGTCAGTATCATGGTCAGTATCATGTCAGTATCATGTCAGTATCATGTCAGTATCATGGTCAGTATCATGGTCAGTATCATGTCAGTATCATGTCAGTATCATGGTCAGTATCATGTCAGTATCATGGTCAGTATCATGGTCAGTATCATGTCAGTATCATGGTCAGTATCATGTCAGTATCATGTCAGTATCATGGTCAGTATCATGTCAGTATCATGTCAGTATCATGTCAGTATCATGTCAGTATCATGTCAGTATCATGGTCAGTATCATGTCAGTATCATGGTCAGTATCATGTCAGTATCATTGCCAGTATCATGTCAGTATCATGGTCAGTATCATGGTCAGTATCATGTCAGTATCATGGTCAGTATCATGTCAGTATCATGGTCAGTATCATGGTCAGTATCATGGTCAGTATCATGGTCAGTATCATGTCAGTATCATGGTCAGTATCATGGTCAGTATCATGGTCAGTATCATGTTAGTATCATGGTCAGTATCATGGTCAGTATCATGGTCAGTATCATGTCAGTATCATGGTCAGTATCATGTCAGTATCATGTCAGTATCATGGTCAGTATCATGGTCAGTATCATGTCAGTATCAAGGTCAGTATCAAGGTCAGTATCATGTCAGTATCATGGTCAGTATCAAGGTCAGTATCATGTCAGTATCATGTCAGTATCATGGTCAGTATCATGGTCAGTATCATGGTCAGTATCATGTCCAGTATCATGGTCAGTATCATGTCCAGTATCATGTCAGTATCATGGTCAGAATGCAAATTTGTGCGCCCCAGCAGGCACCTGCCTAGGTTACCTAAGGCTACCCACTGTATGCCTAGAAACGCCCCTGGGCACAGGCAATCTGACAAACGTAGCAACAAGCGGGCGTGATCGACAGTTAAATTGTGTTGAACTTTCTTCTAAAGAAACACGTCTATTCAAATGAGGAGCACAGTGCAACCCTGCAGATCCAAGCGAGTACTCAACCATTCCCACCCGCCACTGAAATGCTCAGCTCAAAACTGCTCAAAACATATAAAAAAAAAGCTCAAAGCTCATCGTATCGTGCAGCTTGTATAGCTGCTATTTTTGATGTTCATTGTACGACTAAGTATAGTGGATACAATCTATTTCTGCGAAACCATGGAGACACGTACACACATAATTATTCAATATGTATCTAGAGTATGAAATGAGATTCATGGCAGAGAACATGTTCTCAGATTAAGAATCACAACACTGGCACTGCTACACGATCCGTCACCGAACGTGACTCACATGCCCATTCATTTAGCCTGCAAATTGCCAGGGTGTTATTTATTAGAGGAGCAATTAGCAAGGTGCTTGGCGCACACGCACGCACACACACACACACACACACACACACACACACACACACACACACACACACACACACACACACACACACACACACACACACACACACACACACACACACACACACACACAGAGAGAGATAATGAATGCTGCATCAATCCTCTGATCCTATATACTACAACCGTATAGAGCACTTAAAGAGAAAGAGAGAGAGAGAGAGAGAGAGGCAGGTTATACTCAACATAATATCCATCATCACACACAGCAGTGGTTCCCAACCTTTTCTCGATCAGGGCCCACCCATATGATCACTTAACACGGCAGCCTGCCGTGTTGTTTAAACAACTGTTAAGTATTCAAAAAAACTGCCAAAATAGCAGATCTAGAAGCTAGAAGCTCATTTGCGACGTGATAGTGAACTGGCTATTTGTGCTATCCGTTACGTACGACTGAGTATAGTGGTTAAAATCTGACCGGCCCACCCATATGACGACTTAACACGGCTGTCTATCGGCTGCTGTGTTAAGTTGGTCAGATGAGTGGTATGGCCACTTTCAGAGCCACGTTTATTTTAATGATCAATCAATCCGTTGTGTTCTGGCTTGGATCAATGGCACTAACGTAGTATATCGTCTCTGTGCAAACCTAATACAGCAGGGTTATTTTTTTCGTTTTCAGGCCAAGGACCCCCTAGCTGAGAGAGAGATGAAGCAGGGACCCCCTACTCGATATTGTATAAAATTTTGTTTCAGATTAAAGATTTTCTTTTTTCTTAGTCTGCTCTTTTTTCCCTCTACACCTATAGCCTCTTTGCCAATCTACAAGCTCTCAATCTACAAGCTCTCAACCTCGCGCTGTGTTGAGAGCTTGTAGATCTGCTATTTTTGGCTAATGTTAAAAACTAAACTAAAACTAAAATCCTATCACACAAAGATTTGGCGGACCCCATATAATAGTTCTGAGGACCCCATATGGGTCCCGGACCCCCTGTTGAAGACCCCTGCCGGCCAGTAGGCTATGTCCAAAACTGTTACATTTCAGGATTCAAGTAAAAAAATTGCAAAAGTAGTTTACTTTCGATGCTTTTGTGTGACGCTGTAGTGTGATCAAGTAGGGCATTAATTTACAAAAAAAAACTAAAACAGTTAGAATATGGAGATAAGAGGTTTCTGCGCGACAGCAACGATATGTAACTTTCTATGTATTGGTATTCCAATGTCACTCAGTTTAGGAATGGCTGGCCTACTACAGTAGGCTACCAACCCTGACATGATACCAGTAGTGATTGCGAGCAGTGGAGGAATCATACTGTGTTCAGGCTCCTTAGGGCAGTGGTTCTCAACCAGTGGTCCGGGGACCGCCAGTGGTCCTTGCGGGGGTTCCAGGTGGTCCCCAGCTAAATGATGGAGATTTGGTAACCAAATGGACCCTTATAGATCTATAACTCTTGAGAGTGTAAAATGAAACCAAATGGGCCCTTATAGATCTTTAACTGTTGAGAGTGTACGGGTCCATTTGGTTTAATTAGCTCTCAAGAGTAAAATTATTGTTAAACATCTGCATTACTTAAAGGGATAGTTCACACACAAAAAAAATACGTATTTTCTATCAATTACACATCCTATGAAGCCTTGAATTCATGGAGATTTTTTTGTTTTTGTCGCATAATAAATAACACCCCAGCAATTTGCAGGCTAGATGCAAATGAATGGGCATGTGAGTAGCGGAAAGATGCTAATGTCTTCGGTAGGAGACTCAAAGTTGAGACTTTGAGTCTCGTACCGGAGCATTCATCAAATTATTGGCTTAGGAATGCGACAAAAACTAAAAGATCTCCATGAATAGAAATCTCCATTGGGTGAGTAATTGATCGAAAGAAAGTCATTTTGAGGGGTGAACTATGCCTTTAATTTACAAGAAGTAATTTGCCTGTTATCTCTCCTATGGTACCAACAATACAGCATAGAATTGTGAAGAAAAAAAAAACTGTCGTCTATGGCTCAAATGTCGAATAAATAATGGACCTTGATATGAAAAGGGTTGAAAACCACTGCCTTAGGGGATGACAGAGGAAAGGAGGAAGTGTTCAAATCTATTGGTGTCCTGACTGTCCTCTGGAAGAGCTCTGGAGAACTTCTGGACAGCCAGGGCGGGCCGAGTGCCTGAGGCCTGTCTCTACAACACAAGAAACAGCTGTCCTTGACACACACACACACACACACACACACACACACACACGCACACGCACACGCACACGCACACACGCACACACGCACGCACGCACACATCGCACGCATATGCATTAAGTGTGCACGCACGCACACACGCACGCACCTACGCACGCACGCACGCACACACGCACGCACGCACGCACGCACACATCGCACGCATATGCATTAAGTGTGCACGCACGCACGCACGCACGCACGCACGCACGCACGCACGCACGCACGCACGCACGCACGCACGCACGCACGCACGCACGCACGCACGCACGCACGCACGCACGCACGCACGCACGCACGCACGCACGCACTCACGCACGCACGCACGCACGCACGCACGCACGCCCATGCATACAAACCTGCACGTGCAAACAAAAACACACAAACGTGAATGCGTGCACGTACGCTCAAACGCACGCACAACACGCTCACGCTCATATGCACACACACACACACACACACACACACACACACACACACACACACACACACACACACACGCACAGAGATTTGCTTTTGTTGCCTGAAGGCACGTTTTTCATGGAGGAAAGACTCTGTCCCTAGCATGGCCCCTGGAGGACTCACATACCATAAACACACACACACACACACACACACACACACACACACACACACACACACACACACACACACACTTACTTGACACTCTGTATGTCAAATGCCGCATGATAGCAGGTTAATAATTGACGAGAAAGAGGGCTCATTACTCCACGCTACTGTGTATCTTCTTTAAGTACGATTGGAATTAGAATAATGAGAGAAAGAGAGAGAAAGCGTGCGTGCGTGCGTGCGTGCGTGTGTGCGTTTTGTTTGATTGGAATGGCTGCACTGCTGTCACGCCAGTGAAAGTAAGCCTTATATCTCCGTGCTACATTTAAATAAGTCCAGAGCTCAAGTATCCTGCAGGACTTGTGAAGGGAGCAGCCTATTAAATGAGCTCATTTAAAATGGAAACCACTTATAAAATCGTCCGAGAAAGGGTAAATCTCACACACGAACACACAGATACTCTCAGACGTACAAATGCACAAGCACATACACACATACAATATGTTACAAGGGCAAACCACACATACTGTACTGTACTGTATGCATGCACGTGCATATACTGTATTCACAATTCTCTATTTTTCCTCACAGTTACACTCTCTCTCTCACACACTTACTTGCTTGCTGCTTATGGTTGTCCATCGAATTAGAATCCGATTACTTTTTGCTCCGATACTTGATAAGGGTAACAACCAGTGTTGGGGGTAATTATGAAAAGTAACTAGTTACTGTAATGAATTTCTTTTAGCAGTAACTAATATAACATAGGACAAAAAATACAGTATGTCAGTGTTATATTACTACAATTCTGTACTTACTTTCCGCGTTACTGACTAAGCTAGTTAGAAGCAGCATGATCTAATATGAGAGTGACAACACTAGCATTGACTCCCATTGTAAGAATGGAATGCGGAAATGCTCCCTTAACCTCAAATGTTACCTAACTTACTTTAATTAATGTAATATCGGGTGGAAACCTCATTATGTCCAAAACTGTTACTTTTCAGGATTCAAATTCAAAAACAGCAAAAGTAGCAGATCCACAAGCTCGAAACGCGTCGCTTCGCGTCGCGTTTCGAGCTTGTGGATCTGCTACTTTTGTGTGACTCTGTAGTATGTAGTAGTAGTAAGGCATTAACTTACGAATAAGCACAACAAGTTAGAACATGGAGATAAGAGGTTTCTTCTGACCGACAGCGACGAGATACTTCGGCTATTTGAAAAATAGACGATCTACGAGATCATAGATCAGCTATTTTCTCTAACTTTAGCACGACACTGTCACACGACAAAGTAGGGCATTCATTTATACGAACAACTGAGATACAAGGTTTCTGGACGACATATGCATAATGGATATGCACCATTTTGACGGCATATTAATTATAATGATAATGATAATAATTCAGCAAATTGAGAGATGCCAATCTACAGTGCATTGAGCTCTCTGGGGGTTCGTCTCGTCTCGTCTCCTCCCCTGTCGACGCAGCGATGCCTTCAGGAGCTCTTCCTGATGTTGCACTGCCTGGTGAAACCCTCTGCTGCTCTGTGTAAAGTGTATGTCTCTCTCTCTCTCTCTCTCTCTCTCTTTCTCTCACACACACACACACGCACACGCACACGCACACGCACACGCACACACACACACACACACACACACACACACACACACACACTTATTGGGAGTGCTGTGCATGGTCTGGATGAGTCATAGTATTCATTGGAGTGCTTTACCATGAAGCAGTTTTAAGCACATTGGTTTATTGTCGCCATTGGATGCCTGCCTCTATGTCTGCTGCTTTTCAGTGCACACTTTGAAGAAGTGTTCAAACCTGCAATCCTGAGTGTTCTTTTTTTGACCCCTTGAACCCCAACCCTCCCTATTCTGGGAGAGAAATAGCAGATCGACTACAAGAGCTGTGAGCTTGTAGCTCTGCTATTTCTGGCGAAGAGATTCGGGAATAGAAAGAAACAACGGCAGACCAAGTATCATTTTAACTAGGGATGCACAATATCGAGATTTTAGCCGATATCCGATAACCGATTATTTCCAACAAATAAAATCGACCGATACCGTTATTCATAGTGATATTGCAAGTGTCTCATAAACAGTGCATTCTTATTACCTGATTGATTAGGCTTACTGATTCACATGCAAACAATGTAAATGTAGTATTTTTGTAACTTAAAGGTAGGGTAAGTGATTTGCGTTGGTTAAAATAATTGTTAAATAGCTCTATATTCTGATAGTACTCATTGCTATAGAGTGTTTGTTCAGTATTAGGAGTCTCCTTGTCTCTCCACCTCTTTATTAAACAGAAAATGCATTTTCGTTTCAGTTTCAGTTTCATTTCCAATTTTATCCAATCAGGATAGAGAACTCAATCAGGATACAGATTAAACAAGTGAAATTGTAAGTGATGACACTAAGAAATGAGCAGACAAAATTGGAACTGGAACACTATACAAATTAAGCTTAAAAATGGGTACTTTCTCCTGATTGGTTGAGATTTTGACACCTACCGAAAAAAATATTTTCTGTTTATTAAAGAGCTGGAGAGACAGGGAGACTGTTACTGAAAAAACACTCTATAGCAATGATTACTATCAGAATATAGTATTTTAACCTTTTAACTAAATACTTTTTGTTTTAACCAAAAAATATCACTTACCCTACCTTTAACATTGTTCCAACTTGTTGACCGTATGGAAAGCTTCTCCAGAAAGCACTGATTGAATCTGCAGCCTCAAGGGCCATTTACACTAAGCACTATAACTATAATGATAACTATAACTATCGTTCACCATTGTATTTTTTTGTATAGTATTTTTTTTATTATAGTGGATGGCAGAGAATAGACCTCTACTCTATAGAACAGTTGCTCACGGGGGCACGGTGGCACAGTCGGTAGCGCTGTCGCCTCACTGCTAGAAGGTCCTGGGTTTGATTCCCGCAGGGGACGCTGTGGGCGCTGGGGGCGTGTTCTCTCCTCCGCGTAATCAGTGCCCATACCCTAGGTGGGGTTGGCGAAAGGGCCTTTCTGTGTGGAGTTTGCATGTTCTCCCCGTGTCTCCTAGGGTAGGTACCCTCACAAAAACATGCAGTAATCCTGGTCACTATACTGCCTCCCCCTGGCCAGCCGGGGCGCCTGATGGAGGGGAAAGGAACTGGTTGGAATAACGTGTTCCTTCCACGCGCTACATCCAACCAGGGAAACTCACCCCTGTCAGGTGATAAGAAGGTCAGTTGGCTCTCATGCATTGAAGGAGGCATGAGCTATGCCCTGGCCTCCCTAGGTTGGCAGAGGGAGTGTAGTGCCCAGGATTACATAGAGATTGGCACTGGGTGTAGGTGTGTGGTTACAAAATCGTGGGATAAATAGGTAAATAGGTTATAGGTAAAAAAAAAAAAAAGGACAGTTGCTCACCTCTCCTGTTCCCATTGATCCCTGTGTTTGCTCTGCGATAGTGTTTGAGTTCATAGCCCTGTGAAAGGTGTACTTTAGTTCCTGTTTTGCAAAGTAAAGACTTATTTAAGTGCGTTCCTTGTTTCCTGTGCATTGATTTCCGCATTTGGGTCCTTGCCTGGTCAGGAGAGTCCTGACGGGGTTAAGTGGCTAAAGGAACCACAATGGAAACAAGCTTTTAGCTTTCTTGCATTTTTATCTTAATAATAATAATAAAAAGTTGGCCTATTTCATCCCACGGGGGATATTCTGTTTATGCTTCACCCAGCTAAGTGCTTCAATGATTAAACTAACGATGGTAAATGTCCTTATTGTTCTCTGTCCTTAAGTAGACGTGTATGATGACTATATCCTTGTTTTCAGTGTGTTATCACCGTTGGCCAGCACCTCAGAGGGACCAGCGTGAGTTTGAACCTCCTTTGAAGACTGACAACAACAACAACAACAACATGATGCCGGAGATCCCCAGGGAAGCCACACCATTGTTAGACTCCATCTTGATCAATGGTAAATGGAGCTGCACTTATAGAGCGCCGTTCTCCAAAGTGCTTTACAATGTATTTCACATTTACCCATTCACCCGATGAGCGGACACCTACCTGCTCACCAGGAGCAGTTAGGGGTTCAGTGTCCTGCTCAAGGACACTTTGATGCACGGCAAGGAGGAGCCATTTAGGGATCGACCCGGGAACCTTTCCGAGTCCAAGACGACTGCTCTACACCCCCAAAATGACTTTTTTTCCTATCGATTAGTCACCCCATGGAGACTTGAATTCATGGATGTTTTTTTGTTGTTGCCGCATTCCTAAGCCAATAATTTGATGACCGGCAGCGGTTCCGGTAGGAGACACAAAGAGTCTTCTTTGTGTCTCCTTCCGGAACCGCTGCCTACCGATCCGCTGGTCATCAAATTATTGGCTTAGGAATGCGACAAAAACAATATCAATTTGTTGGGTGAACTATCCCTTTAAGACCTGATACCGATTATGCAAATGTCACAAGATGTAAGCTTGTCGATCAGCTATTTTCAGCGAAACCCTCCCCCACAATAACGGATGCTGGGGTTTAAATGGTTAAGTGGTTAACATTGTCTTTCATAAACCAATGTCAAAACACGTCAAATGTCACGCCAATAAAGCCTATCGAATTGAAACAAGAGAACATGAACGTCATTGTGCTTTGGCGACACGTGTCAAATGTCATGCCAATGAAGCCTATGAAATTGAAATGGAATTGAAACGAGAGGAGAGAGGGAGAGATCGGTGGAGAGGAAGGAAAAGAGAGGAAAAGAAGAAAGCGATGTGTTCACCCCCCCAAACACGCGTACGTACAGTAGATGTGCTCTGAGTAAAGTAGGTAACAACGGGATTATAAGAAGAGTGAGTTGTGTTTAGCTGCCTCAGAGGGATTGGTGAAGTTGGCAAATGAGTGGTCCCTCATTCACAGTAGTCCACAGCATCACGCACACACACACACGCGCACACACACACGCACACGCACGCACACACACACACACACACACACACACACACACACACACACACACACACACACACACACACACACACACACACACACACACACACACACACACACACACACACACACACACACACACACACACACACACACACACACACACAAACACATGCATGCATGGAAATGCTATTAAAAACACCTTCTGAATATGAGAGCTGATGTCTCCTAGCGGTATGATGAACTGGTTTCAACCCCCTTTGATCTGTTGGTCCACTTCCACACACGCACACACACACACACACACACACACACACACACACACACACACACACACACACACACACACACACACACACACACACACACACACACACACTCCCTTTGAATGCATGCCCAAAGAGACTGGGTCAGCAGCTGAGTGTCCAACCAGGACAGGAAATGCACCCGCTCCACCATGTAAATGACTGTAAGAGCAGAGAGAGAG
This sequence comes from Gymnoscopelus braueri, assembly GCF_963280865.1. Lineage (NCBI taxonomy): Eukaryota > Metazoa > Chordata > Actinopteri > Myctophiformes > Myctophidae > Gymnoscopelus > Gymnoscopelus braueri. The sequence goes on from NC_137604.1 coordinate 13,035,332, forward strand.
AACCAACTAACCAATGCTCTCTACTAGGGTTGGGATCCGAAACCGAAGGTACCTGATCCAGTATTGAGGTTGAGTCGGTTCCATCACATTTGGAACGGTTTCAGGTACTGGTTTAATCACACTGTCAGACTATATGGACTTCACGTCTGATATACCATTGGTTCTTATTAAAGTGGGGTTTAGGGACCCCCAGGGGTGGGGGGGGGGGGGTACCAGGGGGTCTCCAGCAAAAGTAGTTAATAGCGTCACAATAATTTTAACCACTTTAACCATTATTTTACACCTTGGCAGTTTGGCTATTCAAAAATAGCAGATATACAAGCTCACAAGTACTTGTAGATCTGAAAAAAATTAAAAAAAACTTGAATATTTGTGCAACATTGTCAAGTGAACATTTTTAACTCAAATCTTTGCTTTTGGGCGGTCCCTGGAATAAAATATTTTGGGATGGGTGTCAAATACATATGATCTTGGGGGTCCTTGACATGAAAAAGTTTGAGAACCACTTTGCTATACATTTACAATACCGGTGGTTCTCAAACTTTTATATTTTTTTACTTCAAGGACCCCCATAACTCTCAGAGGTACAAGTAACCCAGAGGTTAAGGAACCGGACTCGTAAAAAACCTAAAGCAGGGGTCGGCAACCTTTTAGACATGAAGTACCATTTTCTTGTTAGTCAGTGTGCCATGTCAACATTAAGTTTAATTTTGACACCACATCAAAATGTAATATTTCCAACTGATTTTTATTGTCCATAGGCTATATAGGCTACATAACCACCTTATTTTTTTTTAAATATTTTCTTTCACATCAGGATGTATGATCACTAGACTTGTTTGAATGAATGTAGAATTATATGCAGAATGTAATTTGTATATAGATATGCGTGGACTTAATTTAACTGACTAAACTGTTTTTTTATATTTGATTTTACAAGAAAAAAATTCTCTCTCACACTTATGCCAGTGTGCCAGTGATCACCCTCCCCTGTGCCAATGTTGGCACCCGTGCCTACAGTTGCCTACCCCTTTCCAGAAGGATCCCAAGCATATACTCTCTACCCGCACCACACACACACACACACACACACACACACACACACACACACACACACACACACACACACCAGATATAGTATGCACAACACACAGACCAGAGTTATAGAAGAGCGGGTGTGTTGGAATCGAAAGGTTTCTGGTTCAGTGAAAGTGTCCTTGAGCAAGACACTGAACACCTAACTGCTGAACTGCATGGCTGAAGGGCAGGTTGGTGTCTTGCACAGTTTTGCCGTCGGCGTGTGAGTTTTCTTATTTATTTCTCCCCAATTTAGTTGTTATACCAATTGATTCCTCCCCACACACACATTTCTATGTGTTGTCACTGCTGTTGTACTGCTGAGGAGCCCCCACCGGGAGGACGTAGAAGAACCTTCGTCCTACTCCTCCCGCCAGCCGTGTTTTCGAATGGACGCTCGACAAAGCCGGAGGCACCGCGGCGGATTCGAACCAACAGACTCGCCACGTGGTGGGCAGTCACTTTACCACTGCGCCACCCGAGCGCCCGCCGTGAATGTCTGTGCTAATGGGTGGATCTGATGCACATTGTGAAGCACTCCGCTATATAAATGCACCATTTACCATTTTATATAGACAACACACAGAGCAGAGATATAGAGACAGCATGGGGGAGAGAGAGAGAGAGAGAGAGAGACCTAGGAGAGAGAAGATAATGGGCCGATGGGAAAAAAAAATGCCCGACCAAGAGAAGCAGGTTATCTAATGAGGCTGTTTAGCACTGACACAGTCACACAGAGATGCTTTGTCACAGAGTGTAGATGGAAAAAAGTGTTCCAAATAACCCATTAAGACCTTCTACTGTATATCAGTTACAGTTACTCAAACTTTTTCGTAATTCAAAATGATTCAAAACACTTTCACGATTTTTTTGTAAACGTAAAAAAATAGCAGATGTACAAGCTCGCAGCGCGGCACGAAGTGACGCGCTGTGAGCTTGTATATCTGCTATTTTTTGGAATAGCCAATGCTAAAATGTAAAATTACATAGATGCTTTCCCAGGTTTTAATGGGATAAATTCAACCAAAGTATTGTGTGTGTGTGTGTGTGACTGTGTGTGTGTGTGTGTGTGTGTGTGTGTGTGTGTGTGTGTGTGTGTGTGACTGGTGCGTGCGTGTGCCCGTGCGCACGCCTGCATGAGTGTGCGTTTCCCCATCTCCTCAACACGCCTCTTGTCATTGACCTAAAAAACAGTGTGAGAGCCTGCCAGTGTTGTTTAAATCCTCCTTTTCTTCTCCACTCCCCGAGTCTCTGTCTACCGTGCGCACGCCTCGTGTGTGCCAGTGCGAGACAGTATAGTGTTTGAGCAAAGCGCTTGCTTGTGTGTGTGTGCCTTTTTACGTGTGTGCACGCGCGCGCAGCAGTCAGCTGCTGTCTCTATTTAAACATCATACGGACTCACAAATGGCGTTTGTGCCAGCAGAGATGAGAGAACAGCGCTCACAAAGCCCCTCACGTTCACGCTCTCTCTCTCTCTCTCTCTGCGTCTCCAGCCCCTCTTTTATTCTGTGAAGTACCAGACCCCAGGGATATCATTAGTGCTATTACTCTATTGAGATCAATTGAGCACACATACATGTACCATACATGTAAGAGCGGAATGTACGTGCCTGCTTCCGCCACTCGTGTGAAAGCAGCAGGGCAGGTGGCAGTGGCTCAGGAGGTAGAGCGAGAGTCCCGCTTTGGGGAGGTTGCCAGTTCTGTTCCCGGGCTCCCCCCTTGAGTTGGTGTCGAAATGTCCTTGAGCAAGACACTGAACCCACAGCTGCCCCTGATGAGCAGGTTTGGTGCCTTGTATGGTTGCACCCCCCCATTGGTGTGAGAACGTGGGTGTGAATGAGTGAATGTAATGCACATTAAAAGCGCTTTGGATATATAGGCGCTATATATAAACGCATCATTTATCATCCAGCGAAATGGTGATGGAGGTGTGTGTGTTAGTGTGTAGCAACATTGCGATGGAGGTGAGTGTGCGTGTAAGTGCGTTACAACCATAGACATGTAAGAATATGGACGAAGGGAGCCCCATTGGTTTCTTCTTCAGACCCTGTTTTGAAGCCACTTTTTCGGCAAATTCAAATCCACCATCTTGGAACTTCCAGCTCCGAGGGAACAACCGGGAACGAATGCTATTGGCTGGAAGGGCAGCGAAGGGCGTGTCTTCACTCGGTAAAACCAGTAGGAGCCCCAGAAGCATGCCCTATACTTCATCATTACTTTTTTAATTAATGAGACTGTAACACTTATAATCGGCTGATTGTTTAGAACCGGGCTCAAGAGCCACTGAGAGGCCTGGCTGGTTTGTACGGCCAGCCAGTTGTCCTGGTACTCTGTATAGGGTCAATATGTTCCTCGAGCGTCGCTGATTACACTGGATTGTCTGATGAGCTATTCCTGATTGGGTCTATGTTGTTCACTCTGGAAGGGTTAAGACTGGGTCTAATGCCGATGATGAGAGTGGTTTCAGCCATGACATCCAGCGTGTTTTATCCTACTGTGGGTAGCCCCTGACATCACCGTGGTGATGTCAGATAGTGTCAGACATCTCCCCACATGGAGCTGCCCATGTCAGCTATACCCAAATATGGGACCAGGACGTCAGTCCTGGACGTGACGGTTATCTCCACATATGGAGCCTCTGGGAAGGGTTCACTGATGTCAGACCCCGTATCTATGACACGTCTTGGGTCTCTATGACGACCTTGTAGGTCGATCGTCTCCATTTATGGGGATCTCCATATATTGGCCAGTGCTGGCAAGTATGCCCTGAACGTTCGCAACAGAGACCATAATTTATTTAAACTAGCGATTGAAAATGTTTACTAAATAAAAATCAAGTGTAAAGTCCGACCAAAACCTCATTCACTTAAGTTTTTCTGCAGCCAGTAGGAGGGGAATATCGACATCTGCTGGGCCATGAATGAGAACCGCAGGGGAAACGGCTCTTCCTTATAGGCTCTATGCACAGCAGCCATATTGTGAAGACATTCACAGGCGTTGCCAATGATACTAAAGAAGGCTCTGTTCCATTCTGGTCAAACAGAGCCAGGGTGCTGATATTGTGCATGTTGGCTCACTGGAAACACTATACTACACCAGTGGGTCTAAAGTTGGGGTCCAGGGACCCTCATGGTTCCTTGAGCAGCTTCCAAATGGCCCCTTACAGGTGTGTAACTCTGAGAGTGTACAAATGGAACCAAATGGACCCGTAATGGTCCATTTGGTTCCATTTGTACACTCTCAGAGTTATGGGGGTCCTTGAAATTAAAATGTTTGAGAACCACTGTGCTACACTAAATGGAACAGAGCCTTCATTAGTATCATTGGTAACACCTGTGAAGGGAGTGATAATATGGCTGCTGTGCATAGAGCCTATTGACGCCATAGATATAGAAACCTATACCTCATTGGCCGCTGCAATTCGTTGGAGCGACCTGTATCGCGGCCGCCATGAGAGGGGGCACGCTGCCACTCAAAGTGACTACTGGCCAATCACAGCGTGTTGACTACTGGCCAATCACAGCGCGTCTCTTCCAGGACTTGTCATCTAGAATCTAGTTGTCCCGCCCCCCACCAGCCTCTGATTGGCCAAACCGAACGTCCCCTTCTGTGACGCACGCGGAAGTTTCCCGCTTGCCCCGCGGAAGCGGAAGCCAAGAGGAAAATAGCAAGAGTCGCATTCTCCGGTTTACTTCCTGTTTCTGCGTGACGTAGGTGGACACCTTTTTAGGAGACAGGAAGCAAGTTGGAGTCCATTGATTCCAATGGAAGAGTAAACGTGAACACAGCTTCTGAACCATTCTTTAGCTCCATGGTCACTGAACTAAATATTGGACCCAATCGTCACAAGACACACAATATGCATGATTTTCATACTAAAATGCCCTTTTTTTTTTGTGACACAAATTAGGAGAAAATCTACTTTGTTATACACCTTTCTCTATCCTAGCAACACACTCTCACGAGATCTTGGAAGATATCTGAAGAGTCCATCTGCAGTCTGACGGACGAGACATAGAGGGCTCTGTCTGTCCCTTTTATTATATTGTATTATTATATTAGATTTGAACTCTATGCTCTGTCCCCATAAGATGTTCTAAAAACTGATAAACTGACATTCTATATGTGAATGTGGTAGGCCTGTGTGAAATCATTATGGACATTTCAAAAATTTAATAAAATGTTTGTTCCAATGCTCAATAATATCATTTTCCATTATTAACTGTCTTGGTTGATGGGGTGTGATTTGGGAATCATGACATTTTGCTAAAAATTCATGCTAAACACATTATAGTCTATAGTGGTAAAATATATACTTTATAAATAAAAGGACCTGTTACAATGTTGAGCAGAAACAGGAGCATATCTAGCAGAAGATAAGACTGAATAATACGTGTGAGTTTGTGGTGGAATTTTTGGGGGTTTCTTTAAAATCATCTTTGCCAATAACAGTGCACTTTCAAACATGTAAAGCATTTATTTTCTTTAATGAAGAAAATACACAAATGCACATCCACATGACGTTGTCAGCCAGGGAGAGGGGAGGGGGAGGGCGGTGGGATGGTCGGGGGAGAAGCAAACCACGCCTACTTAGGAGACCATTTGTAGGATTTGTGTACTACTTCGCCTCTAGTGGCTCCAATGGAGAATGTGTATCTTTCTATATTAACAATCTTTGGCGGAAGCGCGCGCCCGAGATACAGACAGACGCCTCAGAGCCGGAGGAGGCGTTTACCTTTATATGTCTATGTATTGCCGCCTGGTTACAACAGTGTGACGGAGGTGGGCGTGCGTGTACGTGTACGTGTGTAGCAACAGTGTGACTCACAGCGTAACAGATTAAATGAATCCTCTGCATTTAACCCGTCTATAACCATTAGGAGCAGTGGACCAGTGCAGTGCCCACTGTAGGGAGCAGCTCCAGGTCTAAACCTGCAGAGCATTTTGGTTAAGAGCAGTGGCAGGAGCATAAACCTAACATCAGTGGTGGAAAAAAGTACTCACATTCTTTACTCTAGTAAAAGTGTCGATACCGCAATATAGAAGTGCTCTGTTATACAAGTAAAAGTCCGGAATTCAAAATGTACTTGAGTGAAAGTATAAAAGTATTGGCATCAAAATGTACTTAAAATATACCAAAAGTAAAAGTACTCATTATGCAGAATGTCCCATTTCAAGTTTTCAAATGTATAACATCTTTTGAAAATAGCAGATCTACAAGCTCACAATGCGTCGCATCGCGACACATTGTAAGCTTGTAGATCTGCTATTTTCAAATGGCTGAAATGTAGGGCTGAAGTGGTTAATGTATGTTTTGTGATAATAATCCACATCTACAAAGTAACTAGTAACTAAAGTTTTCAAATAATTTTAGTGGAGTAAAAGCGCAATATTTGCCTCTGAGATGTAGTGGAATATATGCCAGCTCACAGATAGGCCCCAGTCAGACCCCAGTGGGATTCAAACCACAGATCTATAGATGGGTAGATATCGTCGTTGTCGGGCAGAAACCTCTTATCTCCATATTCTAACTTTTTGTGTAATGCCCTGCTTGATCATACTACAGCGTCACACAAAAGCATCAAAAGTACCAGATCTGCAAGCTCAAAGCGCCGCGTTTTGAGCTTGTAGATCTGCTACTTTTGTTGTTTGAATTTGAATCCTGAAAATTAACAGTTTTGGACATGTGAGGTTTCCACATATACGATATACTAGATAGGCACATTTCAACAAGACAATTAAAAGTGCTCTACACAAAACATTGAGGTTCAGAGTGCAAAGGAAACACATAAAAGGACACTTGAATACGGTTCAAGAGAGAGACGGAATAGATTGAAGAGAGAGAGAGAGAGAGACGGAATAGATTGAAGAGAAAGAGAGAGAGAGAGAAACGGAATAGATTGAAGAGGAAAGAGAGAGAGAGAGAGAGCGACATGGACACGGAATAGATTGAAGAGAGAGAGAGACATGGAAACGGAATAGATTGAAGAGAGAGAGAGAGAGAAAGAGACATGGAAACGGAATAGATTGAAGAGAGAGAGAGAGAGAGAGAGAGAGAGAGAGAGAGAGAGGAGAGAGAGAGAGAGAGAGAGAGAGAGAGAGAGACAGACATGGAAATGGAATAGATTGAAGATAGAGAGAGAGAGAGAGAGAGAGAGAGATAGAGAGAGAGGAGAGAGAGAGAGAGAGAGAGAGAGAGAGAGTGAGAGAAAGAGACATGGAAACGGAATAGATTGAAGAGAGAGAGAGAGAGAGAGAGAGAGAGAGAGAGAGAGAGAGATGGAAACGGAATAGATTGAAGAGAGAGAGAGGACATGGAAACGGAATAGATTGAAGAGAGAGAGAGAGACTTGGAAACATTAATAGATTGAAGAGAGATGGAAGCGGAATTGACATCTCAACCTATTTGCCATTAACAGGAATCGAACCCTGAACCTTCGGATTGACAAGCTGCAACACTACCTATAGTGCTATAGCTTTGTACAGGCTGAGGTTGTCTGTTGAAGATAAAAGTGAACCAGTGAAAGCAGCCGATCTACAAGCTCAGAAACACGTTGCTATCTGAAAAGTTTTGAGATTGTAGATCGGCTATTTTCAGAATGAACTATGTCATACATTGAAAAGACATACTCTCAAATAAGCATTTCAGGTTATCTTTAACAATTGCACTTGCATTAATTGACACAATCATGTTGTGTGCAATGCAACTTAAATGAAGTCTGCATCAAGTGGGGCTTGAACTGGCAACCTTGAGGTTCTAAGGCACACACTTAAGCGAGAAGCCATTGGACCAACAGACCTGACCTGGTGAATGAGAGAGAGAGAGAGAGAGAGAGAGAGAGAGAGAGAGAGAGGAGAGAGAGAGAGAGAGAGAGAGAGAGAGAGAGAGAGAGAGAGAGAGAGAGAGAGAGAGAGAGAGATGGAAACGGAATAGATTGAAGAGAGAGAGAGACATGGAAACGGAATAGATTGAAGAGAGAGAGAGACATGGAAACGGAATAGATTGAAGGGAGAGAGGGAGAGAGCGAGAGAGACATGGAAACGGAATAGATTGAAGAGAGAGAGAGACACTTGGAAACATAATAGATTGAAGAGAGATGGAAGCGGAATTGACATCTCAACCCTATTGCCATTAACAGGAATCGAACCCTGAAACCTTCTGATTGACAAGCTGCAACACTACCTATAGTGCTATAGCTTTGTACAGGCTGAGGTTGTTCTGTTGAAGATAAAAGTGAACCAGTGAAAGCAGCCGATCTACAAGCTCAGAAACACGTTGCTATCTGAAAAGTTTTGAGATTGTAGATCGGCTATTTTCAGAATGAACTATGTCATACATTGAAAAGACATACTCTCAAATAAGCATTTCAGGTTATCTTTAACAATTGCACTTGCATTAATTGACAACAATCATGTCGTGTGCAAAGCAACTTAAATGAAGTCTGCATCAAGTGGGGCTTGAACTGGCAACCTTGAGGTTCTAAGGGCACACACTTAAGCGAGAAGCCATTGGACCAACAGACCTGACCTGGTGAATGAGAGAGAGAGAGAGAGAGAGAGAGAGAGAGAGAGAGATGAGAGAGGAGAGAGAGAGAGAGAGAGAGAGAGAGAGAGAGAGAGAGTGAGAGAGAGAGAGAGAGAGAGACATGGAAACGGAATAGATTGAAGAGAGAGAGGAGACATGGAAACGAATAGATTGAAGAGAGAGAGGAGACATGGGAAACGGAATAGATTGAAGGGAGAGAGGGAAGAGAGCGAGAGAGACATGGAAACGGAATAGATTGAAGAGAGAGAGAGAGACTTGAGAAACATAATAGATTGAAGAGAGATGGAAGCGGAATTGACATCTCAACCTATTGCCATTAACAGGAATCGAACCCTGAACCTTCGGATTGACAAGCTGCAACACTACCTATTGTGCTATATGCTTTGTACAGGCTGAGGTTGTCTGTTGAAGATAAAAGTGAACCAGTGAAAGCAGAGCCGATCTACAAAGCTCAGAACACGTTGCTATCTGAAAAGTTTTGAGATTGGTAGATCGGCTATTTCAGAATGAACTATGTCATACATTGAAAAGACATACTCTCAAATAAGCATTTCAGGTTATCTTTAACAATTGCACTTGCATTAATTGACACAATCATTGTGTGTGCAATGCAACTAAAATGGGAAGTC
>NC_137604.1:13044783-13086582 GCF_963280865.1 Gymnoscopelus braueri
AGTTGGGTGAGAGGAATATAATGTTTATTTTTATTGCAATGCATACTATTTTCTTTTGAAATTTTTGGACAGACAGAAGATTTGTAGTTTTTGTTGGATACTACTGGATTAATTTGGAATATATTTTAATTGGAATCATTCAAGAAATTTTAAAGGAACATTACCTATATGAACTGAAAAAGGGACAAAAGATCAGAGTTTGATATTTTCTGTTTATTTGTAATCTGGAAGTCAATGCACAGATTGATTATTTGAATTAAAATACGAATTTGTTTGATACATTTTGGGTTACATAAAATATGGCAATTTAATTTCAAACGCAACAACTTTGTGTCTGCAATACAGTGCTAAACACAGTATAAATATCACTGACACAGGTAAAGGACCTTTATATCTTTAATACAACTTATTAACTTTGATTGTTATAACAGTAACTATACTGACACGTGGGGCGTGCGGACAGCCCAGCACGTCAGTGGATGTGAGCTTCCCTCCATCCAGGATATAGACGAATCCACAGGCGCGCTGCCTGTAGCTGCCTGTAGGTGGCCATTGCTGCGGTGTCGCGTCCGCGGAGCGTTGACACCGCAGCAATGGCTGCGCGCAGGGCAGCGCTCTGTGGATTCGTGTATACACGATGGCCGTTGTGTCAGCAAAGCCCATAGCTTTGTTAAAGAGCCAAGCCACCCCAACCACACACTATTCCAGATGCTACCCCACATGCTAAGTGGCTCCGCATCCACAAGACCGATAGGCATATGCACAGCAGCCATATTGGAAAGAAATTGGGCCTCTTCTTACTTCCTTCACAGGTGTTACCAATGACACTAATTAAGGCTCTGTTCCATTCTGGTCAAACAGAGTCTGTGCTGACATTGTGCATGTTGGCTCACTGGAAACACTTGAGGGGGTTCCAAATGGCCCCTTGCAGGTGTAAAACTCTGAGAGTGTACAAATGGTTACATTTGTACACTCTCAGAGTTATGGGGGTCCTAGAAATGAAAAGGTTTGAGAACCACTGTGCTACACGAAATGGAACAGAGCCTTCATTAGTATCATAGGTAACACCTGTGAAGGAAGTAAGGAAGAGGCCCAATTTCCGTCCAATATGGTTGCGGTGCATAGAGCCTATTTCCCTCTTTCTGTAAATATATCTATTATTGCTTTTAGTGTTGTTGCTCATATGTATTGTCATGATGATGATGATGATGACATACAATAGCCCCCCGGGGCTTTCTATACTGTACTGCCATACTGTTTTAAAAAAGCTAATAACGTAATCAATCAAAGTAGGCTCCGCAGCAGCTGCTTCCCCCAGGCAATCAGACATGCACCACTCACGCACCTTGTGCAATATTTAAAACACATACCACACACCTGACACGTTGCGTATTAAGGCTGAACACACAAGCATATGTATAAGTAGGGTCGGAGAGGCTCATTATTATTTAATAGTGCGCATAAATGTACACACATTATACTACACTGTAAATATACATGCATACATACATAAAATATTCAGAGGTAGGACCCATGCACACAGCACCTTCTAGCAAAGTGTGCTACAGTATGGTCAATGTGCGTGCTATGCTGCTCTTCACCAAATACCAACTACTTACTATTGTTGTTATTCTTAACACCTACGTTGCACTGTCTATCCGACCGATATGTCCTTATATGGAGATCTCTGTATCCCTCTGTCTTCTGTGTCCATTTTATACCCATATATGGAGATCTCTCTATCTCTCAGTCCATGTCCCCTTTATGCCCAAGTCCATATACAGTATTGAGATCCTGAGGTCATCAGTATATGCCATTATATGGCAGGGTTATGTCTGAGTCACAGTGACAGGGTTATGTCTGAGTTAGTCTCGCGTATAGCCAGACAACTATTCCACAATCTCCAAATGCTATATAGAGTCTGGAACTACACCTCCCGAAATCCCAGAGAGGAAGCTGGCACTTCAGTTCACGAAAATATATATTTTAGAATATCTTTACATTTTATTTTTCAATTTCCATTTCTGCTTAGCATCAAGCTATATATGCTTAGATGATTTTGATTTATATTAGGATACATTTGAGCGACTGTTAAGACGAAACGGAAGTGGGGAGGAGGCTTCACATCCGCTTTATATTTTAATCATCAGAGCTTCCGAGTCCCAGACTGTATGACCGGAAACATTTGAAAATTGTGGGAGGCAACAGTATGGCCACGCGAGACTATGTCTGAGTCAAAGTAACGGACGTCGGTGGTGCACTGGCACTTTAATATAAGGACGATTAAGTCTTTCTTATTGTTGTTATTGCTGCTACAATGTTGTTGAACTGAAACCAAAGAAATGTACTCATGTATACTCGCAACAGTGAACATTTCAAGGCATATGAACATCCAGTGTTTCCCGGATAACAACTACAGTGTTAATTGTCCACACACCCCAAAAAAATCCTATTAATTTTAACTCTGAGAGTAGTTACAAACAGATAAATGAACACTGCAGACTTTATCATCCCAGAGTTATTATGGCGTGTGGAGAAATAAAATAATCCTTGTGGGTTTCTCTCGCTCCCCGACACTTTCTGTTGTAAGCTAATGTTACGCTACACTGCCTGATGATAAAGATAATATTATGCAAACTACAACATGATATTAACCAACCACCAGCCAACCGGATGAGCCCTGGGGTTTTGACTCGTCTCCTAGCAACATGGAGAGCATTCGGGTGAAACCGTCTATATCGGGTGGAAAAGTCCAAAACTGTTACTTTTCAGGATTCAACACATTCCATGCCAGAGTTTAATATCATAATGTACTCACCAGTGCCAGCGATTTATTTGTCATTTTTAGTTTTTTTCACGTCGCCACAGACCTCGCTAAATACCTTATGTTTTTAGACACACAGGGTAGCTGTGTGAGTGGCCCAGAGAAGACATTTTCAATCGGCGACATTCCATTTTGCAGTAGTCGCAGTTTCTATTAAACAGCGTTCAGCGAGGAGAAAAACAACACCGAGATAATGGCGGATTTAGCGGAAGCTTTAGAGCGGCGGCGGATGGGAACGCAAATCTTCGGTTGACATTCAGTTCCGTTTCCGGTGTGCTACAATGAAATGTGTCACTGCGAGACAAAAAAAAAAAGACCACTTCGCGTAGATCTACGCGACTGGCACGCTGTGCAATTATTTAGGTTCGCGTAGAACTACGCGATTGGCACGCAATGTGTTAATTTATGGCGAAAAAACACAAAAAGTTTAAATATGGAGGTTTCTGACCGACAGCGATGATAGCCTATGACTTTTCCTGATCCATTTGCATTCACACTGCATATAGTTATGCTTACATTCTTAGAACAAACACCTCCAAAGGGGATCTTCCTGAAGGCCGGAGGTAGATCCATTTGCTTCAGAAAAATGCCAAATGATGTTATTATTCATAAGCTGGCCTGGTTTGATCCCAGCATCAAACTAAAATGTACCAGGATCTGCCATGTTACACATTGATTGATATCGTTGCTGTCGGGCAGAAACCTCTTATCTCCATATTTTAACTTTTTGTGTTTTTTTTTCGTAAATTAATGCCCGACTTGATCACTCTATACAGCGTCACACAAAAGCAACGAAAGTAGCAGATCTACAAGCTCAAAGTTTTGAGCTTGTAGATCTGCTACTACTGAATCCTTAAAAGCAACAGTTTTGGACATATGAGGTTTCCACCCAGACGATATTATTTTGTCTCGGTGTAGTGTTGCATGGTATTCTATTCTTCTAATGATTTGTAAGAAACACACCTAACATATTGTAGCTTGTATCTCCATATTTCAACTTAAATAATTAAATGAACGCCCCGCTTCGTTGTATGACGGTTTCACGCAAAAGCAGTGAAAACAGCCGATCACGTTGCGATGCGAATGTTTATGCAAAGTGTACAAATTATATGCAAACTGAAAGGCGGGGGGTAAAGTAGATGGCCAGAACATGAGCGATATTTGTGTCATGTTTGGACTCAATTGGGATGGGATGGGATTAACTATACAGCGTGGACAATCAAGCTGCACCAATGGGGCCCTTTTCTGTTATATATATATACTATTATTAGATTTTTCAGTTGGCAAATCATTAGCAGAACATGGTATATATACACTCAATACATCCATGCCAAAGCAGAATAAAAATAATAATAATAATATAATAATAAATTAAATAAAAAAATCCATCCATCCATAAGAAAACAGGGGCGATGTCTTCTTGATCGCACAGCTGCCTCACATCATGTGCTAATGGGCTGAGTTACGAGATATCATTCTGTTCCTTTCTAAATACAGCATAGTTCCCCAATCTGTTTCTGATGAATGGGCGTGACAAACCTTCAGACACATATCCCTATACCTACAACAGATAATGGGCTACTTTATTTAACCTGACCTGATTTGAAGTGTGCACTAGATAGAAACACGAGCATTTTTGACGATCGCCTCAGTCCAACCCTTTTGTTTTATTAGCTGTCTGTGATTTTATTTGACTGGCATGTGGCAGTTATGTGATTAGAATGGGATCAATTCGCTTTGCAGGTTGCTAATCGGGACTGGGTCTATAGCGGATATGAAAACTGTGTGCGAGTATTTGTGTGTGTGTGTGCAAATGAACAGAATATAGTTAGTAGGCGGCGGGCTCTAGACCGGATCAGACAGGTTTGTTTGGAATAGAAGACAAGAAAAGCCTGGCGACGTGAGTTTATATGCGTTCATTCACTGCTTCGATTTGGAACCCAGCAACAGGGTGGTATGTTCAGTAAGTGAGTAGAGCTAGCCTACTACCAAAGAATGTTGCTACTATTCTGAGGTGATTCCTATTGCCCCCAATGCAATATTCCTTTGTTTTGCCTCCAAAGGGCAGCCTACATGGAACCAAAGGGTTAGGCTGCTAGTATAGTTGGAAGACAGGATAGTAATAGGCTAACACTTTATTAATTCATGTCTCTAGGGGGTAATTAAGGGTGTCACAGCAGCACCAATCCGGGAATCCATTCCATTAAGACCTGAGGCCGATTCTACAAATGCCTTCTAAATTAACAGTTCTTTGAAGATGTTTTAAAAAAAATCAAAAAAATAGCAGATCGCTGTGAGCTTGTATATCTGCTATTTCTGAAAAGCCAATCCAAAAATCTAAAATAACACAGATGCCGTCCCGGTTTTAATGGGTTAAAAAAATAAGTATATTGGAGGATCTGTCTGGAGAGATTACAGCATCACAGAATAAGAGTGAACAGTAAAACTGTTTTTCCCTAGTAGACAGTAAAATAATGCACAGATACAACAAAAACAATACACACTAACATGCACTCACATAATCGCTTGCAAGCACTATAACCCTAACCCACACACACACACCCACACACACGCACAGTGCAGTACAAACAGTACCCCAAGGAATACAGCAGTACACTATGCTCACTCTGACACACACACACACACACACACACACACACACACACACACACACACACACACACACACACACACACACACACACACACACACACACACATACAAAGTACCTGCAGGTGCACACAAAACCAGGCACGTGCACACACACAAGCTCACGCTCGCTCACGCACGCGCACACACACATGCACACACACGCACACACACACACACACACACATACACGCACATTGGTTTGTTTATGTGTTGGTTAATCAGTCCACAAAAGGGGGAGGTTGAGCAGTCCATCATGATTTGGATTGGGGGTGGGGGAGTGGAGGAGTGGAAGAGTGGGGGATTTTTCAATCTGTTCCACTGTCACCATTATTGTCTGGCCACTGAGGAGGAATTTAGTCTCACCAATGGGTTCAGAGTAAAGGGATGGGGGGGACGGGGACGGTTAACAGTTCAAAATGTGTGTCGCCAACCGTTTAGGACTAAATAACCGTAATTATGTCACATAGAATTAACAAAGATATTAAAGTAATACTAGGTAACGTTTTCAACAAAACTAAAGTTAAATTGTATATCTTTTGCGAGTGGCAAAAGTTTCACAACACCCACTCCGTGAATTTCACCCCCGGAAGCCTTTTATTTATATATTTTCTATTGAACGTGTACGGGGGGGACTTTCCCGGGAAAATGACGTTCCTGGCCAACGTCATGACGTCGTGGCCGACGTCCTCAGGAACTACCGCAACGGTTTCCTGTTTGGCCAGGAACTACCGCGCTATTAACAAAAAGGAACCTCACGCTGATTTTAAGAGAATGTAGAATTGGGAGATCGAAAAAGAACAGAAAAAGAAAGCACAGCTCATGGTAACTAATGCTCCACTGGCTAAGAGAAACGATCCGTAGATAGTATAAAACAATTAAAAGATCGCTTTTTGAAACGCTTCCGGTGAAAACGAATGGAATTCTGGGTAATCGAGGACTAGGGAAATTGTATGCAGTGACGGTAGTGACCAGCAGAGGTTGCTAAAAATCGTTATTTGTGATTTTGCATTGTACAACTTTAACAGAATAATAATAAAAATCCCTTAAATATTATTATTATTATAATTGTCCCTCGTACAATATTTCAAAATCATCATTATAGCTGTTGCGGTCATTGTTATTGTTGATACTATTATTATTATTGTTATCCTATTATTATTGTTATTGTTGTAACATTATCTTATTTTTGTGTCATCTCTTTTCTTTTTTTCTTTTTTTCTGTGTTGTCTCTACACAGCTGGGAAGAGAGGGAGGGAGGGCGGGCGGGCGGGAAATGAGGGGTATTCATGTACTGTATATGTTCATGAATAATGAAGATCAGCCAATAAACAGATAATAAAAAACAAAGAAACCCATACATGGCTTATATAAGGTTCTCACCTAAAAGTTAAAATAAAATAAAGTAAGAAGATAGTAATCAAACATAAAACAAGACAAACAACAAGTACTAAGTGTGTGCGTGTGCGTGTGCGTGTGCGTGTGCGTGTGCGTGTGCGTGTGCGTGTGCGTGTGCGTGCGCAGTCTGCACACGTGCAGGCACGCGTGCACATGTGCTTGTGGAAGTAGGGCTACATTGTGGTATAGAAGCAAGTGGACATCAGTCTTGATTCATCAGTCTGGCCCTCAATCTGTGTTTAAAGTTACAGGGTGAAGATATAAAGTGAAAGTGAAACAAAAGGCTTCTTCATAAAGGCACTCAGACCAGTATCAGACGACAGGGAGTGGTGCTGTGCTTAAGATGCAGGCTTCATGGTGTGAGCTTGACCTTATTAAGCAGAATGCCAACAGACCTCCTGCGGAGGAGCCTCCTCCTTTAACCCCTTAAGACCGGGAACCGCATCTGTGTGTCATTTCAAGATTTCTTTTGGCTATTCAAAAAACAGCAGATATACAAGTGCGTAGCGCGGCACCGAGTGCCGCGCTACGAGCTTGTAGATCTGCTATTTTTGTTTTTTTTTTATCTAGAAAATTAGCGCAAAATCTACAAATGTCTTCTAAATCCTAACAGTTTTTTGGAAAAGATTGATGTTGCTATAGCAGTACGTGGTCCTCAAACTTTTTTCATGTCAGGGACCACCCAAAGTGATATGTATTTGGCCGTGGACCCCCTCATCTGAAAATATGTTGTTCCAGGGAACCCCCCCCCCCCCACTCCCCAGAAGTAAAGATTTGAGTTACAAATGTTTGCTTTGAAAATATATATATTCAAATATTTGCACTCATTTTCCACGATAAAAATTTAAATAAAAATAGCAGATCTGCAAGTGTGTAGATCTGCTATTTTTTAATAGCCCAAAGAAATCTTAAAAATGACACAGACGCGGTCTTAATGGGTTAACAATGTCATTGTCTGACGGGGGAAGGCGTGAAGGCTCTCCTCAAAATGAACATATCATATCGTTGCTGTCGGGCAGAAACCTTCCATGTCCAAAACCGTTCCTTTTGTATTATTGTTTCAAAAACATAATTTGAAATAGTGAAAACAGCCGATCTACAAGCTCACAGCGCCTCGCCTCGCATCGCTACGTGTTGTGATCTTGTAGATCTACTGCCTTTGTGTGACACTCTTGCGTGATTTAAGTTGGGCATTAATGTAATATGGAGATATGAGGTTTCTACCCGAACTGGTCTGCTCTGGTTTCCTTCTACACCAAGAACAGATTGTTCATTGCTCCTAGCACTTCAAGGTGCTTCAAGGTGCTGTGTGCAAGGTTTTTTACTTCTAAGTTGTAAACATCCACTGTATCTGTGCCAGTGTCCTTATAACACCTAAGCCTGTACCCCGTCCGGCGTAAGATTCTTTGTCCTGGCTTGTTCGTTAATAATCCTGATTGACCGGGGAAGTAGCTATTTAGCAATCGACTTGATAATCATGAATATGCATAGTGGTGAGAAGCATGCCCAATTGTTGGCGTTAAGGAGCTGTATTGAGCTTCTTTCAGTCTAATTTGAGTGTGCTTGGCCTCAGTTTCAGTTGCTACACTGAGGGTCACCTCGGTCTGAAAAGTTGGAAGGATTTTACCAGTGTGACGCCCACCCATCGATTGCACCAGGAGTTTCACTTTTTGTGTCTACTTGGATGTCCACTTTTGGAGGCTATTTATGCGGGAAGTGACTGAAGCGTGTACTAATTCATTTTCAGTGAGAAGCAGATGTTCAGGACACGGGCAGTGGCATTTCTGGCCATCCCGGCACCCTAAACAAGTTCATGGTCACGTCAGTATCATGTCAGTATCATGTCAGTATCATGCTGATACTGACCATGGTCAGTATCATGGTCAGTATCATGTCAGTATCATGTCAGTATCATGTCAGTATCATGCTGATACTGACCATGGTCAGTATCATGTCAGTATCATGTCAGTATCATGTCAGTATCATGTCAGTATCATGGTCAGTATCATGGTCAGTATCATGTCAGTATCATGTCAGTATCATGGTCAGTATCATGTCAGTATCATGTCAGTATCATGTCAGTATCATGGTCAGTATCATGTCAGTATCATGGTCAGTATCATGGTCAGTATCATGGTCAGTATCATGGTCAGTATCATGGTCAGTATCATGTCAGTATCATGGTCAGTATCATGGTCAGTATCATGTCAGTATCATGTCAGTATCTTGGTCAGTATCTTGGTCAGTATCATGATCAGTATCATGTCAGTATCATGTCAGTATCATGGTCAGTAAAATATCAGTATCATGGTCAGTATCATGTCAGTATCTTGGTCAGTATCATGGTCAGTATCATGGTCAGTATCATGTCAGTATCATGTCAGTATCTTGGTCAGTATCATGGTCAGTATCATGTCAGTATCATGGTCAGTATTATGGTCAGTATCATGTCAGTATCATGGTCAGTATCATGGTCAGTATCATGGTCAGTATCATGTCAGTATCATGTCAGTATCTTGGTCAGTATCATGGTCAGTATCATGTCAGTATCATGTCAGTATCATGGTCAGTATCATGTCAGTATCATGTCAGTATCATGGTCAGTATCATGTCAGTATCATGGTCAGTATCATGTCAGTATCATGGTCAGTATCATGTCAGTATCATGTCAGTATCATGTCAGTATCATGGTCAGTATCATGGTCAGTACCATGTTAGTATCATGTCAGTATCATGTCAGTATCATGGTCAGTATCATGTCAGTATCATGTCAGTATCATGGTCAGTATCATGGTAAGAATGCAAATTTGCGCGCCCCAGCAGGCACCTGCCTAGGTTACCTAAGGCTACCCACTGTAAGCCTAGAAACGCCCCTGGGCACAGGCAATCTGACAAACGTAGCAACAAGCGGGCGTGATCGAGAGTTGAATTGTGTTGAACTTTCTTCTAAACAAACACGTCTATTCAAATGAGGAACACTCAAAACTACTCAAAACATATAAAAAAAGCTCAAAGCTCATCGTATCGTGCAGCTTGTATAGCTGCTATTTTTGATGTTCATTGTACGACTAAGTATAGTGGATACAATCTATTTCTGTGAAACCATGGAGACACGTACACACATAATTATTCAATATGTATCTAGAGTATGAAATGAGATTCATGGCAGAGAACATGTTCTCAGATTAAGAATCACAACACTGGCACAGCTACACGATCCGTCACCGAACGTGACTCACATGCCCATTCATTTAGCCTGCAAATTGCCAGGGTGTTATTTATTAGAGGAGCAATTAGCAAGGTGCTTGGCGCACACACACGCACACACACACACACACACACACACACACACACACACACACACACACACACACACACACACACACACACACACACACACACACACACACACACACACAGAGATAATGAATGCTGCATCAATCCTCTGATCCTATATACTACAACCGTATAGAGCACTTAAAGAGAAAGAGAAAGAGAGAGAGAGCCAGGTTATACTCAACATTATATCCATCATCACACACAGCAGTGGTTCCCAACTATGTAACTTTTTATGTATTGGTATTCCAATGTCTCAGTTTAGGAATAGTCTAGGACCTGGCTAAGATATGTATGCACTTAATTTAGGAGAGTTTATCTCAACTGTTCTTGGCTAATATGACCCCAAGGAACAATTTAGGAACTGTGACTAATTCTCTATCCGGGGCGAAATACCCGAAAATGACCACGCCCTTTTAAAAATGACCACATCCTGTGTGCTACTTCCAACATAGCTGTATCTTCTAAACCGTTTGAGCTACAGATTACCTGAGGTGCTCAAAATGTTCAGAATATCCATGTCTAGAGGGACATAGAAAGGCGTAAAATGTATAATTTGCTATTGTATGAGAAAATGGCCAAAAACAGCTAAAAACACTTATTACATGAAACTATCTACATACAGCAACTGCCATATGTATTAACTTAATGTTTACAGGCTTATATTATCTGAGACTGCTACTTTAAGTGAGTGAGTAGCAATCAATTTAATTGAGAGCACCAGGTAATACATGGAGGGAGTGAGAGAACAAACAATTGAGTGGCACACCATCTTACTGAAGTCCAGCAAGAGACATGGTAAGACAAGCTTTCTTTCTTTCTTTTTATACGATCTACTGCAACTTCAATGTCATACAATATGACAATTCTTGCTTGCTACTTGTGAGCTTTTTGTTGGTAGACATGTAGAGCAAACAGTCTTAAATCTGTCCAGCAGTCTAATAGTTGAATAATTCTGTCTTTTCAGGATGAGGTACCTCTCAATGCTCCTTGTGCTACTCCTAAACCAATCAATCTCAGCGAGTGCATCCTATGCCAGAAGAAGAAAACATCCGGGTACCTCTGTAGTGGTGAAATTGGCAGACATGTTATACTTTCACTTGCTAAACAAGCAAAGTGTGAAGACTCTCAAGCTGCTAGGGTTCTTCAACTCACAGAGCAAGAGCAGAGTATCATGAAATACCACAGCTCATCTTGCTATAGAATATTTCAAAAGGATATGAAAAAGACTGACAGCATAACCAAACCATTAGAACAGGCAGAACCATCTCAGCAGCAGTTGCCTATTCATGCTACATCTGAGCGACGCAGCAAGAGGAAGAAGTCCAGTGTAACTACAAATGTCTGTATCATTTGTGGTGCGGCTAAAACTACAGTTAAACAGAAAAAAATACACTTATTGTTCACAATCTGTGAAAAACCGAAAAAAAACTTCTAAATGCAGCCATGACTTGCGTGTTGACGCATTTTCTAGCAGTGCCCTCAAGATTGACTTTGAGAGAACCCTTTGCACCTCAAATAATGCAAAGAAACATATCAAGCGGGCATTTTACCAGCAACAGCTGTGGGTCCAAGCCCCATTTAGAGATGCCACCATTATTCTTAATGAGTCTTACGGGTTTGTGAGAAGGGAGACCGACCGTATTAGTCCCTGATATAGAAACCTCAAAACCCGAAGACCTGCCAGATCCCTGCACATGTGGCAAGTGTGCACGTAAGAATGGGTGTCCGTGTCGGGTTGCTGGGATGCATTGTAGTATGTACTGCAAATGCAAAGGAGGTGATTATTGTAAAAATCCTATAAATAAATAGATGTGACATAAACACTATTAATGTGGACGTCATAGTTGTAATTTTGGCTGTTTATCTTCCATTTTGAAATAAATTATTAATAAAGCTGCTCAGATACTTATGTCAACTAAAGTAACAACTTTTGCTTTGTATTTTGCATTTCAAGTTAACAAACATTCAATTGATAATTGTATCTTAATCAAATGCTCACTTTATTTCTTTAGAAACAAATCCAAATTGTCAGCTCATGTATACTACATGACATAAATGTCATATACATTTATTTTGTCTGTAAAGTTTAAGTTTATAAATACATGCTGTATAGAAGTGTAATAAGTGGACTTTCTAAGCTATTTTTGGCCATTTTCTCATAAAAAAATCAAATTTGAAATTTTAAACATTTAAATGCACCTCTAGACGTGGGTTTTCTGAACATTTTGAGCACCTCAGGATATCTGTAGCACAAACGGTTTAGAAAATGTAGCTATGTTGGAAGTAGCACACAGGATGTGGTCATTTTTAAAAGGGCGTGGTCATTTTCGGGTATTTCGCCCCGGATAGAGAATTAGTCACAGTTCCTAAGTTGTTCCTTGGGGTCATATTAGCCAAGAACAGTTGAGATATTCTCCTAAATGAAGTGCATACATATCTTAGCCAGGTCCCTGACTAGAATGGCTGGCCTTCTACAGTAGGCTACTAACCCTGACATGATACCAGTAGTGATTGCGAGCAGTGGAGGAATCATACTGTGTTCAGGCTCCTTAGGGCAGTGGTTCTCAACCAGTGGTCCGGGGACCGCCAGTGGTCCTTGAGTGGGTTCCAGGTGGTCCCCAGATAAATGATGGAGAGTTGGTAACCAAATGGACCCTTATAGATCCGTACACTCTCAAAAGTTAAATATCTATAAGGGTCCATTTGGTTTCATTTTACGCTCTCAAGAGTAAAATTATTGCATTACAACATCTGCATTACATGGGAGGGATAGTTCACACAAAAAAATACTTATTTTCTATCAATTACACATCCCATGAAGCTTTGAATTCATGGAGATTTTTTTGTTTTTGTCGCATAATAAATAACACCCCAGCAATTTGCAGGCTAGATGGAAATGAATGGGCATGTGAGTAGCGGAAAGATGCTAATGTCTTCGGTAGGAGACTCAAAGTTGAGACTTTGAGTCTCGTACCGGAGCCATCATCAAATTATTGGCTTAGGAATGCGACAAAAACAAGAAAATCTCCATGAATAGAAATCTCCATTGGGTGAGTAATTGCTCCAAAAATGACATTTTGAGGGGTGAACTATGCCTTTAATTTACAAGAAGTAATTTGCCTGTTATCTCTCCTATGGTACCAACGTCAATACAGCATAGAATTGTGAACAAAATCGTATCCAACGTCAACAGAAAGAATATTCTTTTGGGTGAGAGGCTAAATCTCATTAAACGGTCGTCTATGGCTCAAATGCCGAATAAATAATGGACTGTGATATGAAAAGGGTTGAAAACCACTGCCTTAGGGGATGACAGAGGAAAGGGAGGAAGTGTTCAAATCTATTGGTGTCCTGACTGTCCTCTGGAAGTGCTCTGGAGAACTTCTGGACAGCCAGGGCGGGCCGAGTGCCTGAGGCCTGTCTCTGCAACACAAGAAACAGCTGTCCTTGACACACACACACACACACACACACACACACACACACACACACACACACACACACACACACACACACACACACACACACACACACACACACACGCACACTGCAACACACTGCAACACAAGAAACAGCTGTCCTTGACACACACACACACACACACACACACACACACACACACACACACGCGCGCGCACGCACGCACACATCGCACTCATGTGCATTAAGTGTGCACGCACGCACGCACGCACGCACGCACGCACACACGCACGCACGCACGCACGCACGCCCATGCATACAAACCTGCACGTGCAAACAAAAACACACAAACGTGAATGCGTGCACGTACGCTCAAACGCACGCACAACACGCTCACGCTCATATGCACACACACACACACACACACACACACACACACACACACACACACACACACACACACACACACACACACACGCACAGAGATTTGCTTTTGTTGCCTGAAGGCACGTTTTGCATGGAGGAAAGACTCTGTCCCTAGCATGGCCCCTGGAGGACTCACATACCATAAACACACACACACACACACACACACACACACACACACACACACACACACACACACACACACACACACACACACACACACACACACACACACACACACACACACACACACACACACACACACACACACACACACACACACTCACACACACACACACACTTACTTGACACTCTGTATGTCAAATGCCGCATGATAGCAGGTTAATAATTGACGAGAAAGAGGGCTCATTACTCCACGCTACTGTGTATCTTCTTTAAGTACGATTGGAATTAGAATAATGAGAGATAGAGAGAAAGCGTGCGTGCGTGCGTGCGTGCGTGCGTGCGTGCGTGCGTGCGTGCGTGCGTGCGTGCGTGCGTGCGTGCGTGCGTGCGTGCGTGCGTGCGTGCGTGCGTGCGTGCGTGTGTTTTGTTTGATTGGAATGGCTGCACTGCTGTCACGCCAGTGAAAGTAAGCCTTATATCTCCGTGCTACATTTAAATAAGTCCAGTACCAGTACAAATGCACAAGCACATATCGATGGCCAAAACGCAAAACCTCCTATCTGAAAAATGTTCATTGTTGGGAAAATGAAAAAGAAAACTACAAAATGTTGTATTTTTTTTGCACAATGCTATTTTTTTATGAAACCCATCACATAATACACCGTTTCTGGATGTCTGGACTATATTACATTATTATATGTTAATTACACTTATTTCATATAGCAAATGCAGATAGGAGGTTTTTCCCCACTTTTCCTGGATAATTCTGCAGATAGGAGCTTTTACACTTCAATGTTAAGTGATTGCTTAACTAAATAATGACAAATAATACTGGCTGTAAATACATACATTTACAGCTGCAAACAGTTGCATCAGTGGTGTGGTCTAGTTTTTTTCCCGGAGGTATACGATAATCATTCCCTGCACGAGATGCGCGTGGTCGTGGGTATACGCTAGCGCGTTTTCAATGGATTAAATGGTAGACTGTATACGCTTTTCCCCCAAAAAATCTGCACTGTATACAGCGTATACAGCGTAACACGGTAGAACACACCACTGAGTTGCATTGAATGCTTTTTTATTTTATTCAACAAAAAAAAAAAAGTTTGCAGGGCAATGCTCACAAAAATGTGCTAAGAACAGTCCCCAGCAAGAACCTAAAATAAAAGTGCTTACAAATAAAATTTACAAAAAGGACAACAGGAATACAATTAGGTGGACTACAAAACAACTGGCCCAGGCACCCCTCGACATAATCCCCCCTATACTCTCTACCCCCCAACTCCACCACCTGAAATACCTCCCCACTCCCACAACCCCCATTCCCCCCAACCAGCACACCACATGCCCCAAACCCCACCCACCTAAACCCTCATGCCCTCCAACTCCCCTAACTCATACAACTGGATCACCAACCTTGTGTCCAGTGTGGACAGTGGAATAGTATGTAAGATCATTGAATGTCTTAAAGAGCCTATGAGCAAGGAGGAAAGACGGATGCCTTGACCCTAGAATCACCAAAGCCAGGGAGGAGATGAGAGCAGCACACAGGGACTTTGTCGCTGACCAAAAGGGAGAGGGTCTGAGGGAGGAATATAAGCGGAAGAAGGAGGAGCTATACCACGTGTATGCAACTGGAACAACAGGAGCTGACCCAAGATCAGGGGACATTAAAGAGGTGCATGTTAACCAGAAGCATGGCAAGAACTGGAAGCTCATCAATGACGTTTCTGGCAGAAGCTCTTCTCAGACTTCTGGGGAGAAAGCGCAGAGGAACGAGTTGAAACATGGTACCAGCACTTCAAAACACTCCTAGGAAATCCTCCTTCAACCGAAGAAGAGGATGATCCGATGTTCCCGTCTGGTATGGGAAGGTCATGGAAGACAGATCATTCACCATGGATGAGTACCAGAGGGCCACGGCTACTATCAAGTGAGGCAAGAGCTGCAGGGAGGATGGAGTGATGTATGTGCCCATAGACGAGGTGGTGTTGGATTTTATCAAGCACACACGTCTAGCGAGCTGCCGAAGCTGTGGCGCAAAATTATCATCAATCCAGTACCAAAGTCAGGCGACCTCACCAAGACAGACACCTCCAAGGCCTGAGCTCACAAGTCGTAGGTTTTAGACCCATCTCAGACCCTGTACTGAGAAACTCGCAGAACGGCTTCCGCCCGGAGCGAACAGCAGGCGGGCAGATACTGGTGCTGAGGAGGATACTGGAAGGAGTAAGGGAGCGGAATCTTTCAGTGGTGATCACCTTCATGACTTCCAAAAGGCTTTTGGCACCATCCACCGGGGGAAACTGATGAACATTCTCTGGGCCTACTGAGTTCCTGAGAAGATGGTTCAAATGATGGAGACAAGCTACTCGAGGCAGTCCAGGACTTCAAATAACTTGGGCCTGGACTGCTTCAATGGAATAGGACCTGAAGGTCCAGGGGGTACTTGACTAGAATGCCTTGCATGGGATGAGGAGAGTGTGGAAATCAGACATGGGAGAAGACCTCAAGAGGCGGCTGTTCGTATAGCTACAGTGTCAGTACTGCTGTATGGGGCTGAGACATGGACCGTCACAGCACAACAGGAAAGGGCCTTGGATGGAGTCTACACAAGAATGCTACGAATGGCACTAGTCACATGGACGGACCACATCAGAAATGTGGTCCTCTACGGTAACTTACCATGGGTCACAGACAAAGTCAGAGAGAGAAGGATGAGGCAGGGCACTGCGTCAGGCACCCATAACTAGTGGCAAGCAAACTGACACTATGGGAGCCAACCCAGGGCAAAGCCAGGAAAGACAATAAGTGCACCACCCTACGTAGATGAACTTCGGCGTAACAGCTTAGCTAACAACACTGTAGAGCTCAAGACCCTGATCAAGACCCTGATGCTAGATAGGAGAGTGTGGAGGGCAGCGATTCAGGAGTCCTGAGTTGGTGTTGGCTAGACCACACTCGCATCGCAAAGACCCTATCCTATATGCTCCGGCCTAACTGGCCCATGCCCCCGTCAACATACCCTCCCCCATACCCTATACCCCCAACTGCACCACCTGCAATACTCCCCCACTCCCACAAACCCCATCCCCCCAACTGCCAGCCCACACATCTCCGCCTCCATAACTCAAACCCCCATCCCACTTCAGGAGTCCCGAGTTGGTGTTGGCTAGACCACACTCTTGCATCGCATCGCAAAGACCCAATCCTATATGATCTGGCCTATGCCCCCCTCAACATAATCCCCCCCATACCCTATACCCCCAACTCCACCACCTGCAATACTCCCCCACTCCCACAAATCCCATACCCCCCAACTGCCAGCCCACACCTCTCAACCCCCATAACTCAAAACCCCATCCCACTCCATACCCTCATACCCCCAAATCCCACCCAACCCATTACCCCCACTCCCAGAACCCCCGATCTCCATGCCCCCAACCAGCACACCACAACCCCCAAACTCCACCCACCCAAACCCTCATGCACCCCCCACCCCATAACCCCCCAACCGCCACCCCACACCTCCCACACCCCATAACTCCAAACCCCATCCCACCCCCATACCCTATACCCTCCAACCAACACACCACAATATTTTCACAGGGTTGTTGGCTGCCACGGTGTTCACGTGTGATTTTGATCTGCAATTATAAAAAAATCACGACATGGACGTTCACATCTAAGCAGCAATGACAACCTCTAACCACAAGTTCAAAATGTTCAATGCCAAAACCTCCTATCTATACCTAAAAATGACCTCCTATCTACATAGATGCACATAGGAGGTTTTTACCTAGAAATAGTTAGGCTTACAAACAAACATTATGTTGTTAAATAATGCTTTTTTTATGCTCATTTTGAGATCAAGACATTCTACAGTACTGTAACAAGTAATACCATTAACATTTTTGATCAACTCACACTCTTGGTGTGATAAAAGTTTCACCACCTGACACTAATCATTAGCAATCAACAAGGCAATGCAATTAACTTGACAGTTACTAACAAATACTTAACTAGTAAGGGTGGAAGACACTTTTTTATTTTGAAAATAATTGATTACTACAAACTGAAAGACATTTAGACGGTCTACATAACATAGAATTCCCAAGTTTCAGCTCTGTCTGCTGCTCAACTAGTTCTGGTGCAGATAAGAGGTTTTGCGCTTCAACATTTTAGCACTAATTGGCACTGAACAAGATAGGAGGTTTTAGTCAAATGACTTTTTCTGACAAAATGAGGGGCGGGACTATCTTGCAGACAGACTGAGCATGTGCAGCATAGCCTATAGTCCTCATCCACAGTGAAATCCGAAAATCATGAAATTTGCACTTAGGAGGTTTTGCATTTTGGCCATCGATATACACATACAGTATGCTACAAGGACAAACCACACATACTGTACTGTACTGTACGCATGCACGTGCACGTGCATTCACACTTCTCTATTTTTCCTCACAGTTACACTCTCTCTCTCACACACTTACTTGCTTACTGCTTATGGTTGTCCATTGAATTCGAATCCGAATACTTTTTGCTCCGATACTTGATAAGGGTAACAACCAGTGTTGGGGGTAATTATGAAAAGTAACTAGTTACTGTAATGAATTTCTTTTAGCAGTAACTAATATAACATAGGACAAAAAATACAGTATGTCAGTGTTATATTACTACAATTCTGTACTTACTTTCCGCGTTACCGACTAAGCTAGTTAGAAGCAGCATGATCTAATATGAGAGTGACGACACTAGCGTTGACTCCCATTGTAAGAATGGAATGCGGAAATGCTCAATCTCAACGAGGAAGTTCCAATGTTTGGAACTACAGTAATAGCCCATAGCGGCCCGCTTTGCGGCGAGATCAAAGCGTGTCATAACTCTCTCTCTCTATGGGTCTGGTTAAAAGTATTGTTACAATTATGACGTTACGTAAAGTAAGGCTTGCCGAGCCATGCAGCCCATCTAGTCCTTTTTCTGTATCGTGAGGCAGCTTGTTGTACAAGCACACAATTGCTATATCATCATTGTGTGACTTGCTTTGGATTTAAAGGAATTACAGTTGAACACATTTTTGAGAAACCTTATCCTTCCTCATCTCGTTATCCTTTCTTGCATGTTCCCTCCTCGTTTCTCACGGGGTCCACCTTCTGTTGTTTCCAGTGTTGGGCAAATTACTGTCAAAATGAAATATATCAAATGTTACCTTAATTAATTTAATATGTATAAAACTGTTACTTTTCAGGATTCAAATTCAAAAACAGCAAAAGTAGCAGATCTGCAAGCTCGAAACACGTCGCTTTGCGCCGCGTTTCGAGCTTGTAGATCTGCTACTTTTGTGTCACTCTGTAGTATGATCAAGTGGGGCATTAATTCACGGAAAAACACACCAAGTTAGAACATGGAGATAAGAGGTTTCTGACCGACAGCGACAAGATACTTTGTCTATTTGAAAATAGACGATCTACAAGATTATAGATCGGCTATTTTCTCAGCTAACCTTTGCACGACACTGTCGCACGACAAATTAGGGCATTCATTAACGAACAACTGAGATACAAGGTTTCTGGACGACATTATGCATATGGATATGCACCATTTTGACAGCATATTAATTATAATAATAATGATAATAATTCAGCAAATTGAGAGATGCCAATCTACAGTGCATTGAGCTCTCTGGGGGTTCGTCTCGTCTCCTCCCCTGTCGACGCAGCGCTGCCTTCAGGAGCTCTGCCTGATGTTGCACTGCCTGGTGAAACCCTCTGCTGCTCTGTGTAAAGTATCTGTCTCTCTCTCTCTCACACACACACACACAAACACACACACGCACACACACACACACACGCACACGCACACGCACACGCACACGCACACGCACACGCACACGCACACACACACACACACTTATTGGGAGTGCTGTGCATGGTCTGGATGAGTCATAGTATTCATTGGAGTGCTTTACCATGAAGCAGTTTTAAGCACATTGGTTTATTGTCGCCATTGGATGCCTGCCTCTCTGTCTGCTGCTTTTCAGTGCACACTTGAAGAAGTGTTCAAACCTGCAATCCTGAGTGTTCTTTTTTTGACCCCTTGAACCCCAACCCTCCCTATTCTGGGGGAGAAATAGCAGATGTACAAGAGCTGTGAGCTTGTAGCTCTGCTATTTCTGGCGAAGAGATTCGGGAATTGAAAGAAACAGCGGCAGACCAAGTATCGTTTTAACTAGGGATGCACAATATCGAGATTTTAGCCGATATCCGATAACCGATTATTTCCATCAAATAAAATCAACCGATACCGATATTAATAGCGATATTGCAAGTGTCTCATAAACAGTGCATTCTTATTACCTGATTAGGCCTACTGATTCACATGCAAACAATGTAAATGTAGTATTTTTGTAACTTAACATTGTTCCAACTTGTTGACCGTATGGAAAGCTTCTCCAGAAAGCACTGATTGAATCTGCAGCCTCAAGGGCCATTTACACTAAGCACTATAATTATAATGATAACTATAACTATCGTTCACCATTGTATTTTTTTGTATAGTATTTTTTTTATTATAGTGGATGGCAGAGTATAGACCTCTACTCTATAGAACAGTTGCTCATGGGGGAACGGTGGCACAGTCGGTAGCGCTGTCGCCTCACTGCTAGAAGGTCCTGGGTTTGATTCCCGCAGGGGACGCTGTGGGCGCTGGGGGCGTGTTCTCTCCTCCGCGTAATCAGTGCCCATACCCTAGGTGGGGTTGGCGAAAGGGCCTTTCTTTGTGGAGTTTGCATGTTCTCCCCGTGTCTCCTAGGGTAGGTACCCTCACAAAAACATGCAGTAATCCTGGTCACTATACTGCCTCCCCCTGGCCAGCCGGGGCGCCTGATGGAGGGGAAAGGAACTGGTTGGAATAACGCGTTCCTTCCACGCGCTACGTCCAACCAGGGAAACTCTCCCCTGTCAGGTGATAAGAAGGTCAGTTGGCTCTCATGCATTGAAGGAGGCATGAGCTCGGCCCTGGCCTCCCTAGGTTGGCAGAGGGAGTGTAGTGCCCAGGATTACATAGAGATTGGCACTGGGTGTAAAAAAATGGGGTTACAAAATCGTGGGATAAATAGGTAAATAGGTTATAGGTAAAAAAAAAGAACAGTTGCTCACCTCTCCTGTTCCCATTGATCCCTGTGTTTGCTCTGCGACAGTGTTTGAGTTCATAGCCCTGTGAAAGGTGTACTTTAGTTCCTGTTTTGCAAAGTAAAGACTTATTTAAGTGCGTTCCTTGTTTCCTGTGCATTGATTTCCCACATTTGGGTCCTTGCCTGGTCTGGAGAGTCCTGACGGGGTTAAGTGGCTAAAGGAATCACAATGGAAACAAGCTTTTAGCTTTCTTGCATTAATAATAATAAAAAAGTTGGCCTATTTCATCCCACGGGGGATATTCTGTTTATGCTTCACCCAGCTGAGTGCTTCAATAATTAAATTAACGATGGTAAATGTCCTTATTGTTCTCTGTCCTTAAGTAAACGTGTATGGCGACTATATCCTTGTTTTCAGTGTGTTATTACCGTTGGCCAGCACCTCAGAGGGACCAGCATGTGTTTGAACCTCCTTTGAAGACTGACAACAACAACAACAACAACATGGTGCCGGAGATCCCCAGGGAAGCCACACCATTGATAGACTCCATCTTGATCAATGGTAAATGGAGCTGCACTTATAGAGCGCCGTTCTCCAAAGTGCTTTACAATGTATTTCACATTTACCCATTCACCCGATGAGCGGACACCTACCTGCTCATCAGGAGCAGTTAGGGGTTCAGTGTCTTGCTCAAGGACACTTTGATGCACGGCAAGGAGGAGCCATGCAGGGATCAACCCGGGAACCTTTCCGATTTAAGACGACTGCTCTACACCCCCAAAATGACTTTCTTTTCTATCGATTAGTCACCCCATGGAGACTTGAATTCATGGATGTTTTTTTGTTTTTGTCACATTCCTAAGCCAATAATTTGATGACCGGCAGCGGTTCCGGTAGGAGACACAGAGAGTCTTCTTTGTGTCTCCTACCAGAACCGCTGCCTACCGATCCGCTGGTCATCAAATTATTGGCTTAGGAATGCGACAAAAACAAAAACAATATCAATTTGTTGGGTGAACTATCCCTTTAAGACCTGATACCGATTATGCAAATGTCACAAGATGTAAGCTTGTCGATCAGCTATTTTCAGCGAAACCCTCCCCCACAATAACGGATGCTGGGGTTTAAATGGTTAAGTGGTTAACATTGTCTTTCATAAACCAATGTCAAAACACGTTAAATGTCACGCCAATAAAGCCTATCGAATTGAAACAAGAGAACATGAACGTCATTGTGCTTTGGCGACACGTGTCAAATGTCATGCCAATGAAGCCTATGAAATTGAAATGGAATTGAAACGAGAGGAGAGAGGGAGAGATCGGTGGAGAGGAAGGAAAAGAGAGGAAAAGAAGAAAGGGATGTGTTCACCCCCCCCCCCAACACGCGTACGTACAGTAGATGTGCTCTGAGTAAAGTAGGTAACAACGGGATTATAAGAAGAGTGAGTTGTGTTGAGCTGCCTCAGAGGGATTGGTGAAGTTGGCAAATGAGTGGTCCCTCATTCACAGTAGTCCACAGCATCACGCACACACACGCACACGCACACACGCACGCACGCACGCACGCACGCACGCACGCACGCACGCACGCACGCACGCACGCACGCACGCACGCACGCACGCACGCACGCACGCACGCACGCACACACGCACACACGCACGCACGCACGCACACAAACACATGCATGCATGGAAATGCTATTAAAAACACCTTCTGAATATGTATGAGAGCTGATGTCTCCTAGCGGTATGATGAACTGGTTTCAACCCCCTTTGATCTGTTGGTCCACTTACACACACACACACACACACACACACACACACACACACACACACACACACACACACACACACACACACACACACACACACACACACACACACACACACACACACACACACACACACACACACACACACACCCTTTGAATGCATGCCCAAAGAGACTGGGTCAGCAGCTGAGTGTCCAACCAGGACAGGAAATGCACCCGCTCCACCATGTAAATGACTGTAAGAGCAGAGAGAGAGAACCAACTAACCAATGCTCTCTACTAGGGTTGGGATCCGAAACCGTAGGTACCTGATCCAGTATTGAGGTTGAGTCGGTTCCATCACATTTTGAACGGTTTCAGAAACTGGTTTAATCACACTGTCAGACTATGGACTTCACGTCTGATATACCATTGGTTCTTATTAAAGTGGGGTTTAGGGACCCCCAGGGGTGAGGTGGGGTGGGGGGGGGGGGGTACCAGGGGGGTCTCCAGCAAAAGTAGTTAATATAGCGTCACAATAATTTTAACCACTTTAACCATTATTTTACACTTTGGCAGTTTGGCTATTCAAAAATAGCAGATATACAAGCTCATAGCGCGACAAGTACTTGTAGATCTGAAATTTAAAAAACATCTTGAAAGTTTGGGCAACATTGTCAAGTGAACATTTTTTACTCAAATCTTTGCTTTTGGGCGGTCCCTGGAATAAAATATTTTGGGATGGGTGTCAAATACATATGATTTTGGGGGTCCTTGACATGAAAAAGTTTGAGAACCACTTTGCTATACATTTACAATACCGGTGGTTCTCAAACTTTTTATTTGTTTTACTTCAAGGACCCCCATAACTCTCAGAGGTACAAGTAACCCAGAGGGTCTCTGGACCTCACTTTGAGAACCACTATATACGTTATTTTTCTAAATATAGGAATCTTTAAGGGAAGCGTTGAGACATCAGACCGATAAGTGGGAATCGTTAAGGAACCGGACTCGTAAAAAACCTAAAGCAGGGGTCGGCAACCTTTTAGACATGAAGTGCCATTTTCTTGTTAGTCAGTGTGCCATGTCAACATTAAGTTTAATTTTGACACCACATCAAAATGTATTAGTTGTTATACCAATTGATTCCTCCCCACACACACATTTCTATGTGTTGTCTGCTGTTGTACTGCTGAGGAGCCCCCACCGGGAGGACGTAGAAGAACCTTCGTCCTACTCCTCCCGCCAGCCGTGTTTTCGAACGGACGCTCGACAAAGCCGGAGGCACCGCGGCGGATTCGAACCAACAGACTCGCCACGTGGTGGGCAGTCACTTTACCACTGCGCCAACCGAGCGCCCGCCGTGAATGTCTGTGCTAATGGGTGGATCTGATGCACATTGTGAAGAACTCCGCTATATAAATGCACCATTTACCATTTTATATAGACAACACACAGAGCAGAGATATAGAGACGGCATGGGGGAGAGAGAGAGAGAGAGAGAGAGAGACCTAGGAGAGAGAAGATAATGGGCCGATGGGAGAAAAAAAACGCCCGACCAAGAGAAGCAGGTTATCTAATGAGGCTGTTTAGCACTGACACAGTCACACAGAGATGCTTTGTCACAGAGTGTAGATGGAAAAAAAGTGTTCCAAATAAATTCAACCAAAGTATTGTGTGTGTGTGTGTGTGTGTGTGTGTGTGTGTGTGTGTGTGT
Source organism: Gymnoscopelus braueri (assembly GCF_963280865.1). NCBI lineage: Eukaryota > Metazoa > Chordata > Actinopteri > Myctophiformes > Myctophidae > Gymnoscopelus > Gymnoscopelus braueri. The sequence continues at coordinate 13,069,566 of NC_137604.1, forward strand.
GTGTGTGTGTGTGTGTGTGTGTGTGTGTGTGTGTGTGTGTGTGTGTGTGTGTGTGTGTGTGTGTGTGTGTGTGTGTGTGTGTGTGTGTGTGTGTGACTGGTGCGTGCGTGTGCCCGTGCGCACGCCTGCATGAGTGTGCGTTTCCCCATCTCCTCAACACGCCTCTTGTCATTGACCTAAAAAACAGTGTGAGAGCCTGCCAGTGTTGTTTAAATCCTCCTTTTCTTCTCCACTCCCCGAGTCTCTGTCTACCGTGCGCACGCCTCGTGTGTGCCAGTGCGAGACAGTATAGTGTTTGAGCAAAGCGCTTGCTTGTGTGTGTGTGTCTTTTTACGTGTGTGCACGCTCGCGCAGCAGTCAGCTGCTGTCTCTATTTAAACATCATACGGACTCACAAATGGCGTTTGTGCCAGCAGAGATGAGAGAACAGCGCTCACAAAGCCCCTCACGTTCACGCTCTCTCTCTCTCTCTCTCTCTCTCTCTCTCTCTCTCTCTCTCTCTCTCTCTCTCTCTCTCTCTGCGTCCCCAGCCCCTCTTTTATTCTGTGAAGTACCAGACCCAAGGGATATCATTAGTGCTATTACTCTATTGAGATCAATTGAGCACACATACATGTACCATACATGCAAGAGCGGAATGTACGTGCCTGCTTCCGCCACTCGTGTAAGTGTGAAAGCAGCAGGGCAGGTGGCAGTGGCTCAGGAGGTAGAGCGAGAGTCCCGCTTTGGGGAGGTTGCCAGTTCTGTTCCCGGGCTCCCCCCTTGAGTTGGTGTCGAAATGTCCTTGAGCAAAACACTGAACCCACAGCTGCACCCTGATGAGCAGGTTCGGTGCCTTGTATGGTTTCATCCCCACATTGGTGTGAGAACGTGGGTGTGAATGAGTGAATGTAATGCACATTGAAAGCGCTTTGGATGTATAGGCGCTATATATAAACGCATCATTTATCATTCAGCAAAATGGTGATGGAGGTGTGTGTGTTAGTGTGTAGCAACATTGCGATGGAGGTGAGTGTGCGTGTAAGTGCGTTACAACCATAGACATGTAAGAATATGGACGAAGGGAGCCCCATCGGTTTCTTCTTCAGACCCTGTTTTGAAGCCACTTTTTCGGCAAATTCAAATCCACCATCTTGGAACTTCCAGCTCCGAGGGAACAACCGGGAACGAATGCTATTGGCTGGAAGGGCAGCGAAGGGCGTGTCTTCACTCGGTAAAACCAGTAGGAGCCCCAGAAGCATGCCCTATACTTCATCATTACTTTTTTAATTAATGGGACCATAATTTATTTAAACTAGCGATTGAAAATGTTTACTAAATAAAAATCAAGTGTAAAGTCCGACCAAAACCTCATTCACTTAAGTTTTTCTGCAGCCAGTAGGAGGGGAATATCGACATCTGCTGGGCCATGAATGAGAACCGCAGGGGAAACGGCTCTTCCTTATAGGCTCTATGCACAGCAGCCATATTGTGAAGAAATTCACAGGCGTTGCCAATGATACTAATGAAGGCTCTGTTCCATTCTGGTCAAACAGAGCCAGGGTGCTGATATTGTGAATTTTGGCTCACTGGAAACACTCTGCTACACCAGTGGGTCTAAAGTTGGGGTCCAGGGACCCTCATGGTTCCTTGAGCAGCTTCCAAATGGCCCCTTACGGGTGTGTAACTCTGAGAGTGTACAAATGGACCCGTAATGGTCCATTTGGTTCCATTTGTACACTCTCAGAGTTATGGGGGTCCTTGAAATTAAAATGTTTGAGAACCACTGTGCTATACAGTAAATGGAACAGAGCCTTCATTAGTATCATTGGTAACACCTGTGAAGGGAGTGATAATATGGCTGCTGTGCATAGAGCCTATTGACGCCATAGATATAGAAACCTATAGATACCTCATTGGCCGCTGCAATTCGTTGGAGCGACCTGTATCGCGGCCGCCATATGAGAGGGGGCACGCTGCCACTCAAAGTGACTACTGGCCAATCACAGCGTGTTGACTACTGGCCAATCACAGCGCGTCTCTTCCAGGACTTGTCATCTAGAATCTAGTTGTCCCGCCCCCCACCAGCCTCTGATTGGCCAAACCGAACGTCCCCTTCTGTGACGCACGCGGAAGTTTTCCCGCTTGCCCCGCGGAAGCGGAAGCCAAGAGGAAAATAGCAAGAGTCGCATTCTCCGGTTTACTTCCTGTTTCTGCGTGACGTAGGTGAACACCTTTTTAGGAGACAGGAAGCAAGTTGGAGTCCATTGATTCCAATGGAAGAGTAAACGTGAACACAGCTTCTGAACCATTCTTTAGCTCCATGGTCACTGAACTAAATATTGGACCCAATCGTCACAAGACACACAATATGCACGATTTTCATACTAAAATGGCTTTTTTTTTGTGACACAAATTAGGAGAAAATCTACTTTGTTATCCACCTTTCTCTATCCTAGCAACACACTCTCGCGAGATCTGGGAAGATATCTGAAGAGTCCATCTGCAGTCTGACGGACGAGACATAGAGGGCTCTGTCTGTCCCTTTTATTATATTGTATTATTATATTAGATTTGAACTCTATGCTCTGTCCCCATAAGATGTTCTAAAAACTGATAAACTGAGATTCTATATGTGAATGTGGTAGGCCTGTGTGAAATCATTATGGACATTTCAAAAATTAAATAAAATGTGTGTTCCAATGCTCAATAATATCATTTTCCATTATTAACTGTCTTGGTTGATGGGGTATGATTTGGGAATCATGACATTTTGCTAAACATTCATGCTAAACACATTATAGTCTATAGTGGTAAAATATATACTTTATAAATAAAAGGACCTGTTACAATGTTGAGCAGAAACAGGAGCATATCTAGCAGAAGATAAGACTGAATAATACGTGTGAGTTTGTGGTGGGATTTTTGGGGGTTTCTTTAAAATCTATTTCTTTAAAATCTATGCACTGCAGCCATATTGTGAAGAAATTCACAGGCGTTGCCAATGATACTAAAGATGATCCATTCTGGTCAAACAGAGTCAGGGTGCTGATATTGTGCATGTTGGCTCACTGGAAACACTCTGCTACACCAGTGGGTCTAAAGTTGGGGTCCAGGGACAATCATCTTTGCCAATAACAGTGCACTTTCAAACATGTAAAGCATTTATTTTCTTTAATGAAGAAAATACACAAATGCACATCCACATGACGTTGTCAGCCAGGGAGAGGGGAGGGGGAGGGCGGTGGGATGGTCGGGGGAGAAGCAAACCACGCCTACTTAGGAGACCATTTGTAGGATTTGTGTACTACTTCGCCTCTAGTGGCTCCAATGGAGAATGTGTATCTTTCTATATTAACAATCTTTGGCGGAAGCGCGCGCCCGAGATACAGACAGACGCCTCAGAGCCGGAGGAGGCGTTTACCTTTATATGTCTATGTATTGCCGCCTGGTTACAACAGTGTGACGGAGGTGGGCGTGCGTGTACGTGTGTAGCAACAGTGTGACTCACAGCGTAACATATTAAATGAATCCTCTGCATTTAACCCGTCCTAACCATTAGGAGCAGTGGACAGTGCAGTGCCCACTGTAGGGAGCAGCTCCAGGTCTAAACCTGCAGAGCATTTTGGTTAAGAGCAGTGGCAGGAGCATAAACCTAACATCAGTGGTGGAAAAAAAGTACTCACATTCTTTACTCTAGTAAAAGTGTCGATACCGCAATATAGAAGTGCTCTGTTATACAAGTTAAAGTCCGGAATTCAAAATGTACTTGAGTGAAAGTATAAAAGTATTGGCATCAAAATGTACTTAAAGTACCAAAAGTAAAAGTACTCATTATGCAGAATGTCCCATTTCAAGTTTTCAAATGTATAACATCTTTTGAAAATAGCAGATCTACAAGCTCACAATGGGTCGCATCGTGACACATTGTAAGCTTGTAGATCTGCTATTTTCAAATGGCTGAAATGTATAGGGCTGAAGTGGTTAATGTATGTTTTGTAATAATAATCCAAATCTACAAAGTAACTAGTAAATAAAGTTTTAAAATAATTGTAGTGGAGTAAAAGTACAATATTTGCCTCTGAGATGAAGTGGAGTAGAAGTGAAAATATTGGAAATACTAAAGTAAAGTACAAATACCTCAAAATTGTACTTAAAGGTAGGGTAAGTGATATTCTTTGGGTTAAAACAAAAAGTATTTTGTTAAAAGGTTAAAGCACTATATTCTGATAGTAATCATTGCTATAGAGTGTTTGTTCAGTAACAGGAGTCTCCCCGTCTCTCCAGCTCTTTAATAAACATAAAATACATTTTCCGGTAGGTGTCAAAATCTCAGCCAATCAGGAGAAAGTACCTATTTTTAAGCTTCATTTTTATAGTGTTCCAGTTCCAATTTTGCCTGCTCATTTCTTAGTGTCATCACTTCCAATTTCACTTGTTTAATCTATATCCTGATTGAGTTCTCTATCCTGATTGGATACAATTGGAAATGAAACTGAAACTGAAACGAAAATGCATTTTCTGTTTTATAAAGAGCTGGAGAGACAACGAGACTCCTTTTACTGAACAAACACTCTATAGCAATGAGTACTATCAGAATATAGAGCTATTTAACACTTATTTTAACCAAAGAAAATCACTTACCCTACCTTTAAGTACAGTACTTGAGTAAATGTACTTACTTTTACTTAGTTACTTTCCACCGCTGCCCAACATGCATGTTAAAGTGAATATATGCCAGCTCACAGACAGGCCCCAGTCAGACCCCAGTGGGATTCAAACCACGGATCTGGGTAGATATCGTCGTTGTCGGGCAGAAACCTCTCCTTATCTCCATATTCTAACTTGTTGTGTTTAGCCATGCTTGATCATACTACAGCGTCACACAAAAGCATCAAAAGTACCAGATCCGCAAGCTCAAAGCGACGTTTTGAGCTTGTAGATCTGCTACTTTTGTTGTTTGAAAATTAACAGTTTTGGACATATGAGGTTTCCACATATATGATATACTAGATAGCACATTTCAACAAGACAATTAAAAGTGCTCTACACAAAACACTGAGGTTCAGAGTGCAAAGGAAACACATAAAAGGACACTTGAATACGGTTCAAATAAAAGAGAAAAATAAGATAATAAAATGAAAGATAAATACCTTCATGAATGCTCTGAGCTGATCAGAGACTCAGTACAGAGAAAGACTCAGGGCACAAGGGGAAATTACAAAAGGGCAAGTCTTCACTGGAAAGACAGGTAGTCAATATCATACACAGGAAATCAGTCTAAATCGAAACTAACAACCCAGGCAGGGAGTTTAGGCGAAAATCCAAAAAAAGAGAATAAAGTGAGATCAAAAACCATTAGGGCTTATCAGTCTGAATCAAAACTAACAACCCAGGCAGGGAGTAGGCGATCAAAAATACCAGCGAAAAAATCTAGAAAGAGAGAAAAAAAAGAGAAGAAGATTAAAACGTAGAACGCGTTGGTTAAAATCATAGACTGTAACACAATATGGACACAGCGAGCCCCATTGGTTTCTACCGTTCGCTTGGAAGCCGATTGCAGAAAACGATTTTTCTGCAACCGCAGCGAGGGCGGGTCTTCACTCGGTAGAACCAGTAGAAACCCTAGGAACAAACCCTACTTTATCATTCATTTTCAAACTAATGTGACCATAATGTACTAAACGTATAGCATGATGATTCAAACTAGCGATAGAAAACATACAGTGTTTATGAAAATATGAAATATAAACCACAGGCCTCCGCTGAGACAGATGGCGATAAGGACATAACAGGTGAGTACAAAACCAAACATATTACAAAATAAAACGGGGATCAGTTAAACACTACTACAAAATAAAATGTGAAATTGAAATCTCTGTCTGTCTGTCTCTCTGTCTGCTGCTTGTGAGCAGATATGATAATGACACACACACACACACACACACACACACACACACACACACACACACACACACACACACACACACACACACACACACACACACACACACACACACACACACACACACACACACACACACGCGCATGCACACACGCACGCAAGTTATACCAGAAACATAAACGTAAATGATGGCAGTGAACTCATTGACTCACATCCTTGTAATTTTAGTTGTCATGAGAGTCTGGTGGCATACTGTAGGTACCTCAGTCAGAGAATTGGATTAATACGTATCTGGAACAATTATGTCATCTTCACAGTAAGACCCTCAGTGTTCATTTATCTCAGAGAGTGTGAAAATTGACCGAGATGGATCCATGGGTCCATTTTCTATATCGTCTCTGTCGGTTGGAAACCTCATATGTCCAAAACTTTTACTTTTCAGGATTCAAATTCAAAAGCAGCAAAAGCAGCAGTTCCACAAGCTCAAAACGGATACAGAAATCCGGCTGTCCAGAGCCATGGACAGATCTGACCGCTATGCCCATACATGGTCATGTGCATATATGCATATGTGCATATATGGGACCAAACAACTTCAAACTTGACGTGTGCAATTGTCCAGAACCGCCGATCCGACCAATATGCCCATATGTGAGCATTTCAATATATGGGCATATACTGATGACATCAGGGATCTCCATACATGGGCATAAAACGGACACAGGTGAACAGACAAAAACAGACATCTCCATAATTTTCAACTATTAGTTGAGTAGGGCTACAGCATTTTTTTTAAATTTGTTTAATTTGTAATTTGTTTGGTTACTGTTCAATCACTGGAAAAATAGTCTTAAAAACCCTACATGATCATTAATTGTGATTAGATTGTGGAGTGATCCTTCCTATTGGGGAGTGTGATATCACCCACCCCTGAGGTCCACAAAACAAACTGTCAACACTGCTCTGAACCTGTGCCATGAATGCAGTACAACATCCTTTACAGTTATTGATCACTTGCAAGGGATATTAACTGTTTTTTTTTTTCTCCATGTCTTTCTTTCTTTTCTTTTTTTTTACGGGGCTCCCTGTTTCTTTTCATTTTTTTCTTTCTTATGTTACTCTTGTCATTGCCAGTATATAGCCCATGTGTTTAAAATCATGTGGACCATATATACACATTAATGACAACAGAAACAGTATCACATAGTAGAGTATAATGTTTCATATACTTTAACCTGTGATGCTGTTTCTGTTGTCAAGGCTGCCAGTTCCCACCTGATGTTGTGTGGGAGTGCAGACTGCTGCAGACCATACTGAATAACTGACCATTTGCATAACGTCTTAAGACTAGGACTGAAGTCTAAGATCTGTAAGATAGGCTGTACATGGTTTCTGTATCCTCTAAAGAGGATGATACGATCTCCCACCATGCAACACCACATACCAGAACTCCAATCCAGGTATTTCCCCTTGGGCTCAACCTTCTTCCAAGAGAAGGTCTTGGAATTTATCTTCCACAGATCATTGAGCTGCCATACTACTAAATTGCCATATCTGGGGGTGTAACCACCAAATATGTACAGCTCTCCTTTATAGGCAAAGGCTGTATGCCCGTAGCATCCTTCTGAAAGAAGCTGTGCAGAAGGTGTCCTCAGCCAGCAGTTGGTCTCTGTGTCAAACACACTGATGTTCTTGTTGCATCTCGCCTTGCCCACTCTGCCCCCAAATACAAACATCTTTGTTCCAATGATGGTGGCAGAGTGATATGAGGAAGCAGGTGGTGGAGTTCCTCTGGTGTTAATTACAGACCAGACCATTGTGGTGGTGTCCAACTTGTACATGTCATTAAGGAATCCAGTCTTGCATCCTCCATAGATAAACATGACCTTCCCAAAGACACAGGCTGAGTGGCCGGTCCTCGGTGCTGGACAAAACCCAGAAATCTTGGGCTTTAACCATCTGTGGGTGTCGACATGAAATACATAAAGACCATTGTCCCAGTAGTCCCCTGTTATGGAAACCTTGCGGTTAACATATGGGACTATTGCTTTAGAATTCACTAAACCCCCCCATATGTAGATGACAGCTTCTATCAGCAAAGCTGTGTGGCCATGGCGCACGGAGGGAACCTCAACAGGACGTCTTCCTCCTCCAGTTGTCACTGGGGATATCTTCAACCAGCGCAAAGACACAGTGTTGAGGACACTCACATCGATCTGATCCATGTCGAAGCTCTTCCTGTCATAGTACTTTCCAAAGTAGTACACCTTGTCCCCCACTGGCACTGCAGCACAAGGAAGTAAGAGTGGCTCTGGTTCCTTTTTTGGACCCACCAGACCGCTCATGGACACAACCCAGCATATCATATTCTTGCTCTCACTCTCGCTCTCTCTCTTGATGTGTCTTATATAAGTTGACCCAGAGTTCTGTTCTGACGCCACATGCAACACAATCCGTTGTCATGCATGTGCAACGGCGCCGATTCACACAAGCGTTCATATCTGCACACATTTAGCTCACCTTTTGTCACCATCCGTTTCAGGGACCACCAGGAATCCCAGGGCCTGAATTCTGGCACAGGATTGCGGAATATATTTGCACATATTTTAAATGTTATCCACAAACGTAGCACTCATTGTGCAGTGAAATGAAGGGAGGACTGGCCGGCAGGCGGACCTCTGATGTCAAGCTCATGATTGTCACTCAGCCATAACCACATAAGGAGTTCCCAATGCAGCTACACCCAGAGGCGCTAGAATGGAAATGTGCTATTTTTGTTTTTTTTCCCGGGTGGTTTTGTTCATTTCTGGTTTTTTTGTGTTACTTTATTTCGGTTAATTCTGTAAAAAAAATGTCGTGACCACCTCGCGGTGGTCGCGAGGTGCAGGGTCCTGGACTGATTTATTTTATTTTATTATCATTATTATTATTATTCTTTTTTTTTCATTTTTTTTTTGACTGGACTGAATTGTGGGTGGGGGACAGTGTCTTTTAATTAAACAGGCGCCGGCGCCACTGGCTACACCCAAATAGGGAGTGTGTTGTCTAACCTCAATGTGTCGTCATGGCATTAGGCGCAAACAAAACAGTCAACTCCATATATGGGCACAAAAGTGGGCATGCCCACAAATGGGCAAATACTGATGACATCAGCGATCTCCATACGAAAGGGACAAGGAGTGACTGTCCGTGTCGTATGTGGATCTGCTACTTTTGATGCTTTTGTGTGACACTGTAGTGTGATAAGTAGGGCGTTCATTTACTAAAAAAGTAAAAAAAAATTGGAGATAAGAGGTTTCTGCCCGACAGCAACGACATAATAAAGAGTTAAATTACAGTGATGATTTTTACTGTGTGAGAAGCGAGAGGACATTGTTCATTAGCTGAGAGTGAGACTCTTTGTTGGTATTCATTTTAATGAGATATCATGTGTCATTGCTCACATTCTAAATTCCCACTAATGAACCTCACGCCAATGTTTTTTGCACTTGTGGACATTGATTCTGGATGCGGCTGACATCATGCCAAAGTCATACAGTAGGTTAGAAAATAGAACATCTATTCTAATCTAACCCAATCCAATCTTAGCCTGGCATGGCCAGACTAATATCGATGCGTAGATATTAGTCTGGAATATCTGTGTGCAAACTGCATTTCCAAGGGGCAAATAAAAAAAATGCCTCCGGTGATAAACCCGCCCCTTATTTGCATACTGGGCCCTGATTGGTTCCTCACTACTTCGGAGGGTGTGAAATCACAACTGAGCGGTGCCAGACCAAATCTGCCGAGGGCAATTTTTGTTTTGCAATGGCAGATTTATCTGGTTTCCAGGCTAATCCAATCTATTCTAGTCTATTCTACAGTGGCTTAGTTTAGTCCAGTTGATTGATTGATTGATTGATTGAGTGATTGAGTGATTGAATACTTTATTTACAGTTTCCAAAAAAGGTACAGTAGTACGATTAAACAAATGGTGCTAAAAGGATAACACAAAAAAAGCTCAGGGCTTATTTCCATTGTGGTCCTGTGTATTAAATTCATCAAGATATTTAAAGACAAACAAACAATAATATGCAATAATATGCAAAACATCATTAGCCCAATGCGTTACAATGTGACACTGATCTTCTATTTTTGAATAGCCAAAGTATAAAATAGGGTTAAAGTAGTAACTTCAGCGCTCGGGTGGCGTGGCACAGTGGTTAAGTAGCTGCCCACCACTGAGGAGGCATGGGGGTTTGAATCGGTAACAGGAGAGGTGGGCACCAAAACATTCTGGGCACTAGAGAAAAAAATGGGCACCTTGGATGAGTGGGCACTAGGGACATGTAGGCACCTGGGAAGAGTGGGCACTTAGGGGTGGAGAAGACTGGGCACTAGGAATAGTGGGCACCAGGAGAGGTGGGCACTGGGATAACTGGGCTCTAGGAAGAGTGGGCATGAGGGAAATGTGGGCACCCGGAAGAGTGGGCACTTTGGGGTGGAGAAGAGTGGGCACCAGGGAGACTGGGCACCGGGATAACTGGGCACTAGGAAGACTGGGCACTAGGGAAATGTGGGCACCCGGAAGACTGGGCACTATAAGAAGAGTGGGGACTAGTTGACTGTGAGATTGAATAATGTATTAACAATGATGCTAGATGCTAAATGTGTGTATTGTTTGTAACTTAAAGACAATGTTTCAGTGGTTGTTCCATTCATGCTTATTCTTTCAATGTATTTGCATACACAAATGCTGTGATCAAACCTAATGGCCACCTATTACCTGGCATTGAATAGCTATATCACCTGTGAATGAGCACATCATCATTAAAGGCGTGCTTTCCATTGTTTTGTGTGGAAGGAACAATCCGTAGCCATGATGGTGGCTCATTTGAAATTACTTGGTCTATTGTTCACCCTACATAATGACTACTTAGGAAATCCACAAAAATGCGTGGGGGTAAAAATAGCAAATCTATTATCTCACAACAATCTACAAGCTCACTATGCCTGCCTAAAGACAGCATTTACACTGTTTTGACTGCCTCAGACTGTCAGTTATCAAGATGTCTGTGTGACCACATGACACCACAGACTAAATATGTTTGACTGAAAATTTAAATAAATAATCCAAGCAGTAATTAATGGAGTTTCGAATGAAATTCAGTCCATTTCAAAATGTCCACTTAGGAATACTCTCCTACGGGCTACGGTACAGGGTTTTCCTGAGGTCACAGTTTTCCTGAGGTCACTATGGGCAAGTCCTGATATTTGAATTCATAACTCTGCGCACAACGAGCATTTTACATATTATTGTTTTAATTGCGCAACATGCACACACGTGTTTGGCTTTTCCACTGGAGCCTGTTGTTCCCTTTTTGTCTCTTGTCTCTCTCAAACAACATGTGTGATGTATTTATTATGATGATCCAGGAGGATTCAATGTCTAAATATTGAAATAAGAAGTTTGGTACAGGTTCAGTAAACGTCTTCCTGGTGCCCAGTCTTCCTAGTGCCCAGTTGTCCCGGTGCCCAGTCTTCCTGGTGCCCAGATTTCCCTAGTGCCCACTCTTCTCCACCCCAAAATGCCCACTCTTCCAGGTGCCTTCATTTCCTTTAGTGCCCACTAGCGCCCAGTTATCCTGGTGCTCCCAGTCTTCCCAAAAATATGATGCCCAGATGTCCCTAGTGCCCACCTATCCTGTATCCTTTGAATCCATCTATACGAACACAGTTGGCCTGTGGAGGGTGATATTAGTCATTACACATACTCCTATGGGCTGGGGCGGCACCTGTCAGCAGGGAGTGTTGAGTGGGAGGAGTAGCACGGAGGCTCTACGTCCTCCCTGTCGGGGCTCCTTACTGGCAGGTGAGCCAATAGGCTCTATAAACAGCAGCCATTATTATCACTCCCTTCACAGGTGTTACCAATGATACTAATGAAGGCTCTGTTCCATTTAGTGTAGCACAGTGGTTTTCCACGACCCCCATAACTCTGAGATTGTACAAATGGAACCAAATGGTTCCTTACGGGTCTATTTGGTTCCATTTGTACACTCTCAGAGTTACACACCCGTAAGGGGTCATTTGGAAACCCCTCAAGGAACCATGAGGGTCCCTGGACCCCAACTTTAGACCCACTGCAAAGTGTTTCCAGTGAGCCAACATGCACAATATCAGAACCTTGACTCTGTTTGACCAGAATGGAACAGAGCCTTCATTAGTATCATTGGCAACACCTGTGCATTTCTTCACATTATGGCTGCTGTGCATAGAACCTATAGCATACAACAGCAGTGACAACACACAGAAATGTGTGTGGGGAGGATATACTGCAATTGGGGAGAAAAGGGGAGAAAAAGCTAAAAACAAAAACAAGTACGGTAGTTAAACTTGAATTTTGATGCTATGGGACCCCCTAGAACCTAACATACATACACGATGAGGAAGGCTTGATGCTAAAATGCGTGCGTGTGTGCTGTCCGTGCATCAATGAATTAAAAGTACCAGAAGGACTTCTGAGTGCTGGATATTATTTTCTTATTGTGAATCTTCGAGAGCCGTGCACCCGGCAAACTGCATTATACACACTGAGTGTGCTGGCTTTTGTTGTCTTTTGTTTACGCCCTAGAGCCCCCTCAAGGACCCCTGGGGGTCCCCGGAGCCCATTTTCAGAACCACTGGAGTAGAGGGATATCTGTGAACTGAGGATTATTATGTTCTGCTTTCTTCTTCTTCTCTTCTCTCGTTAATTCTCTCATTTAATTCTTAACCGTAATCTAAAGCCTAATTACAGTACTTAACCCTCTATGCCATTATACTTTGTGTCTCACCCCCTTGTGGACCGGAGGCCCGGGGCGAGACCTACCGATCGCTTTTCTGTCTGTGGCCAGAGCCAATCACGTCCAAATAAAAAGAAAAGAAAATGTAACCAAACACATCGCTTTGACAGGGTCAGGTGAAGGGCATGGCCAGGGGCGTGGCTGTGGTGGTAAAAACCAGGGTAGCGCCCTACCCCTTGCCTGTCATTGGATGCGTCCCTTCAAAATGATAATCATTGTACCGCCCAGAGGGGTGAGGCGAGCGTATGCACCATAGAGCTATATGGTATGCACAGAAGGATAACACACTGATTACTCTGAGTGAAAACTGAAAAGTCTGGTTTTCATGGAGTGTCGGAGTGACAACAATGACGGTCAGATGAAGTCATTGCAATGCAATGGTTGTGCCGTCTCTGGTAGGCTACTCTCTGAATAGCAGCAGTATAGAATAGGGGTTTCGTATTAATAATAGAAATCTGCAAAAATGACTAGTAACTTAAAGTCTTCAAGTATCTGTAGTAGTCACGGTCCGCTCCTCAACCTTTGGACTTTCACCATGTTCACCACTTGGATATTTATTTCCCCGTTTGGTTTATGTTTTGTTTGCCTGATTTACAGTTTCTTGATTAGTTCTGTAACTCTGTAACTTTGAGTATGTTCTGTGTCTAGGTCTGTGTTCTGTTAGTCTGTTAATTCCCCAGGTGTTTCTTGTGTATCTTATTTGCTAACCGTAGTCACCTGCGTCCTGTCTATCCCTGTGTTGATTGTCAGTTGATTCACCTGTGTCCTGTTAAGTGCTGTTTCTATTTAAACACCCCTGTGTGGTCATTTTTTTGTTAGTCTGTCATTTAATGTTTGTGTGAGTGTAAGTTTAAGCTGCCAGCCTTCTGTATTAACCAGTTTGAGCTTATGATATGTAAGCCCTGTTGTTTGTTGGTTATTAAATATTTTTAACTGAACCTTGCCTGCCTGCTCCCTGAATTTGGGTCCTACTCCTCACTCCTACCTTGACAGTAGTGGAGGAGTAAAACGTATAAATGGAAACACTCAAGTAAAGTAAAAGAACCTCAAAGCTGTACTTAAGTTCAACACTTGAGATGTACTTATTGACTTTCCACCCGCTGGTGTTGTTGACCCTCATTCTTTCCCCAAAGAATGTTCCATCGCCTCATGGCCATCACAGGAGAGGTATGGAATACTCAGGCCAAGCCACAGAAATGAAATCTGAACATTATATAACATGAGCTTTCACAAATATTGATCACGTTAAAGTGTTTGGGTGAGAGGGTTTGGAAGAAATATTGATCAGTTCATGATACGCTCAATTATTCATTTTAATGCCAGGTTGTCAGCATTGTCCTATTTTCCCTTGAACATATAAAATATCATGTTAACGCCTTCTGTCGATGTCATGTATAAGATCATGTCTATATAATGGAATTCCTGCTATCATGAGCATTTATTTGCAACATTTATGTCATGATCTAGAATCAAAAGTAATGTATTTATATAGTCAAATTTCAACCCTGTGATCATATAATTTTATTGAAATAATCTTAAACTGAGCACTAGGGTTTTAATGATCATATGCATAATGTAGTTGATCAAATATTAGCAAATACATACTGCAATAACACATGTGACTATTGAACATTTGGGCAATTCTGGAACAATGCCAGTTGGAAATGCATTTCCCCACCCAGTTATCCAATACCTGTTGTACCTGTTGTACCTGTCTGTCTTGTCTGTGTCCCTTTTATGCCCATATATGAAGACTTCCATATCTGTCTGTGTCCCTTTTATGCCAATAATATACTGTAGGAAGATTTCCATTATCTGTCAGTTTGTGTTCTTTATATGCTCATATATGGAGTTCCGTGTCAGGCATTCAATATGGAATCTAAGCCTGTCTATGTACGTCATATTGAGGATATTATAGCGTTCTGCATATGGGGGTTTGTGGTTTTGTGCCATACAGTTTTAATGTGCCATACAGGGTCATGGTGCTGTGGAGGTGGGCAAGGTCGGGTTCACTCTCATGTCAGTAAGCACCTACAGGCATACAACCACAGATGTATATATATATAGTCACTACAGGCACTCATATGTCAAATTGTATTAGTTACTGTCTACGGAATAGGAGGTCATGGACTTTATCCTGTCTATGAAAACAGCAACAGAAATAACTTGCAGAACAGCATACATAGTGTATATGCAGGCTAATAATTGTAATGCAGAGGAATAGCATAATTTGACATTTCCCTGTCTCATTGTGGGTTATGTATCTGCAACGTTCCTCTTTCTCTCATTCTTTGGTGTTCGTTCATATGCATGTGTGTGTGTGTGTGTGTGTGTGTGTGTGTGTGTGTGTGTGTGTGTGTGTGTGTGTGTGTGTGTGTGTGTGTGTGTGTGTGTGTGTGTGTGTGTGTGTGTGTGTGTGTGTGTGTGTGTGTGTGTAGACACTACCCTACAGTATGTGTATTAAACAGGCAGTTGTGTCTGCTGGCAGGGGGCTATCAGGTTACCCATGGTGCATTTAGGCAGACCGCCAACTTCCAAGATTGAGTGGAAAGTTCCTTCTAGCTACTGTAGTGTATCCATACACTATATTACTGCACTGTATAGCTATAGGAGCACTCAGAGACATGCAGCACCTGCCATCACATCTCAAGATTAAAAAAAAGAAAGGAAGAGAAAAAACAGAAACATATTCTTGGCAACCAGCTATGACAAGAATACTTCAGAGAGCTATTATAGAAGAGCTTTATACAGAGTTCTTCTCAGCGTTGGCTATTATAAAATAGCAGATGTACAAGCTCGCAACGTGCCACGCTGCAAGCTTGTACATCTGCTATTTTTTTAAATATTAGAAAAATATCTATAAAGTATGGGATTATTTTTATAATTTTGAATTTTTTAAAACATAAATCTTCTCTTCAGATTGTCCCTGGCCATGTGATGGAAAAAATACTCAAATGTTTTACTTACGTAAAAGTATCAATACTGCATTGTAGAAGTACTCCGTTACGAGTAATAGTCCGGAATTCAAAATGCACTTGAGTAAAAGTACAAAAGTATTAGTATCAAAATGTACTTAAAGTACCAAAAGTAAAAGTACTAAAATGTTTGAAAATAGCAGATCTACAAGCTCACAACGTGTCGCGATGCTTTGTGAGCTTGTAGATCGGCTATTTTCAAATAGCCTAGTTATAAAACAGGGCTAAAGTGGTTAACGTATATTGTGTAATGTAATAATTTATATCTGCAAAGTAACTAGTAACTAAAGTTGTCAAATAATTGTAGTGGAGTAAAAGTACAATATTTGCCTCTGAGATGTAGTGGAGTAGAAGTAAAACTAAAAGTACTGAAATTGGAAATACTCCAGTAAAGTAAAAAATCACACCCTGTGTGAAGTGGGCGGTGTCTTGCTAGCTAATCACAATACTGAATGGAGTCAACCAATCATGTACAAAAGATAAATACATTTATTGAAACACTCTTTATGATGGACGAAACCATAACTTGAAAAAAAACAATTTATGTTTTTTTTCCAAGTTATGGTTTCTTATATAGGGCTATGCACATGTGTCATGTGACACTGGCCAATCACAGTCCTGAATAGATTGTGATTGGCCAATCACGGTGCAGGATAATTGTACAAATTTCCAAACCTCACTTATAGGGGCGGTTTCACCGCCCAAAAAATCACACCCAGTGTGAAGTGGGCGGTGTGGTCACAGTGGTCATCACTCTGGAAGAAGTGATGGAAGAAGTGATGGAAGAAGTGATGGAAGAAACCATAACTTAAAAAAAACAAATATATTGTTTTTTTTAAGTTATGGTCCTATTTATAGGGCTATGCACATGTGTCATGTTTCCCTAGCTAATCACAGTCCTGAATAGACTGTGATTGGCCAATCACGGTGCAGGGTTAGGGGGGTACATTTGTGGCCAATCACAGCACAGGATTTGGTGTGCAAATATCCAAACCTCACATATAGGGGCGGTTTCACCGCCCAAAAATATCTCAAAATTGTACTTAAGTGCAGTACTTAAGTAAATGTACTTAGTTACTTTACACCACTGTCCCTGGCACAAAACATTTTCAGATGGGGGTCCGCATCCAAATCACATCGATTTGGGGGGTCCATGACTTGAAAAAGTTTGAGAACCTGCATACATAGGAGCAGAGAGACATGCAGCACCTGCCACCACACAGAAACACATTCTTGGCAACCAGCTATGACAAGAATACTTCAGAGAGCTACAATATAGAAGCTATGGAAAGGATTTCTGCTCACACAAAGAATATGGATATGAAGCACCTTTA
>NC_137604.1:13086782-13089282 GCF_963280865.1 Gymnoscopelus braueri
TGAACCTTTATTCATCCCTCAGAAGTATAGTATCTGCTTTGACTCACCAGTGTCTGTCAGCTGAAATCAGATCTAAAGAGAGACGAACCCATAGTATTGATATCAGTTCCAACATCAGATACAACAGACTCATGCAAATTGGCAGTCGAGATGTAACGGGGCCATAGTTATATCTGGCAAAGTCGTGTTGTAAGTGTAAAATAAGCTAATATAAATGTGTTCCTGTTTGGTGCTTGCTTGCAGCGTTACACAGCCCCTCTCTCTCTCTCTCTCTCTCTCTCTCTCTCTCATCTCTCTCTCTCCTCTCTCTCTCTCTCTCTCTCTCTCTATTTATATCTATCTCCCTCTCTCCATCTCTTCTCTACCGGAACAGCTGGCTGGCAGTCGCTTGAATTCAGCCGACGGAGGGCAATGGATGGGAGTGAGTGAGAGAGAGAGAGACAGACAGTGTGTGTGTGAGAGAGAGAGAGAGAGAGGAGAGAGACGTCCGCGTCCTTCCATTGGAGCTCCGTGCTGAATTCTGGCGGAATTAATCACCGTCTGTTCGAGAGAGAGAGAGAGAGAGAGAGGAGAGAGAGAGAGAGAGAGAGAGAGAGAGAGAGAGAGGAGGAGAGAGAGAGAGAGAGAGAAGAGAGAGAGAGAGAGGAGAGGGGGGGGGGGGGGGTGCGTGCGCGCGTGTATGAGGGAGGGAGAGACAGACAGAAACAGACTGAGAGAGAGTTTGCGTGTGTTTGTGTGTGTGTGTGTGTGAGAGAGAGAGAGCGAGAGAGAGAGAGAGAGAGAGAGAGAGAGAGAGAAGAGAGAGAGAGAGAGATGAGAGAGAGAGAGAGAGAGATGAGAGAGAGAGAGAGAGAGGTGCCTGACGCAGTAGTGAGAATCAGAAGCAGAGAGAGAGGGAGAGAGAGGAGACAGAACGCCAGGCCATGTCATAGATCAGAGAGCCTTGACACGGTATAGAGCCTCTAGTCTACATCATCACCGTTAACACCGTCCGCTGTACTAATACCGCTCAGTCATACAGCCGGAGACCGACCGGCCACGACGGAGAAATCACGGACAACACAAGAAAGAACACCTTCAACATATAAACATATAACATTTGCTTTTCTTCTCTCGGGGGAGATCTGATCATCTGAGAGCCAATAGCGGGGATCTTCCTCATAGGCTGTCAGCGGTCCGTCCTCTCTCAGGTAAGGACTGTCCAGAGGTGACACATCTGGACGTTGAACATCTGCCCTTGTCTTCTCATCACCTCATCTCATAAGGCATGTGCTGGACTCGCATCATCACGTAGATAACTTTGAAAATTAGGCACTGTGTATACAGCGACCCTGCTGTGGTTCTGCTGTGTGTGTGTGTGTGTGTGTGTGTGTCAGTGTGTGTATGTGTGTGTGTGTGTGTGTGTGTGTGTGTGTGTGTGTGTTGTGTGTGTGTGTGTGTGTGTGTGTGTGTGTGTGTGTGTGTGTGTGTGTGTGTGTGTGTGCGCGCGCGCGCTCGCGTGTGTGCGTGCTGCACGCACGCGCTCTTGATGAAAGGGGTGGGGGGGGCTAGATTTGCTGGTAGGCTATTCCAGGGCAGCCTTATTGCTTGTCTTATCTCTATCAGTCTAAATAGCCCTGCGGGGGGGAGAAGCGGGTGTTTGTTCATTGGACAGCACACACAGTCACACATCACATTCATATTCAACACTGTTGGTGTAGCTGGAGGTTATCTTTTTTGGGATTTTTATACATGACTGTCAAACTTTCACCTCTATATATAATCATACATTTTTAGATGGGTCGATGGTCGGCACTGAATGTGGAACGCTGGTTTGTTGGACTTGTTATATAGTTCTAAGTCTAATGTTCTTGTGTGTGCTATTATCCGGGTGTGGGGATTATGGGTCTCGTTTTGTCCAAACCATAGGGTTGGGCTGCATTGCCTTATAGGCTATAAGCTGGCCGACCGTGCCTCATAACCACTTATCAGCTCTGATTTCAAAGATTTTTCAAAAGCTCTCGAAAATAGCAGAGGCTACAAAGCCTGCATGGCGTTGTGAGCTCGTAGCTCTGCTATTTTCAAATTGACGCCAGGAGTTAAAGCTGTTAAATTATCATGCATCATGCATGCATGCATCGCCCGCATTCCGGAGAGAGAGCCGTTTCAGGTCTATGGACAGTGGTTAGAGAGACTGTCTGTTCAGGACCATAGACAGTGGCAGAGAGACCGTTTCAGGTCTATGGACAGTGGCAGAGAGGACTGTTTCAGGACCATGGACAGTGGCAGAGAGACAGTTTCAGGACCATAGACAGTGGCAAGAGAGACTGTTTCAGGACCATGGACAGTGGCAGAGAGACTGTTTCAGGACCATAGACAGTGGCAGAGAGACTGTTTCAGGTCCATGGACAGTGGCAGGAGAGACAGTTTCAGGACCATAGACAGTGGCAGAGAGACCGTTTCAGGACCATAGACCAGTGGCAGAGAGACCTTTTCAGGACCATGGACATGTGGCAGAGAG
>NC_137604.1:13091782-13129282 GCF_963280865.1 Gymnoscopelus braueri
CAAATCTTTGCTTCCGGGGGATCCCTGGAACATTCTACAGATGTCGTCTAAATCCTAACAGTTTTTTTGAAAAACACATGTTTCCTATATCAGTGGTTCTCAAACTTCTTTCATGTCAAGGACCCCCAAAATGATATGTATTTGGCCGTGAAAATATGTTGTTCCGGGGACCCCACAGAAGCAAAGACTTGAGTTAAAAAATGTTCGCTTTAAAAATATAATTATATATATTCAAAGATCTGCACAAAGTTTCACGATTTTTCAAAAAATAGCAGATCTACAAGCTCGTAGCGCTATGAGCTCGTATATCTGCTATTTTTGAATAGCCAAAGAAATCAAAAAATTACACAGATTCCTTCCCCGGTCTTAATGGGTTAAAAGAAAAGAAAGAAAAACACACGTTATTTTCCCCCCCCGCACCATTCCTCTCCCGGGTGACAGCCGGGGTTATAATACACCAGCCAACGTGCAATAAACACCCTTGGCTTGTGTACTGGTTACATCCAGTGACGAGGGGCAGGTTGTGACATGAATAGTCAGCAATAATGAAGATAAACTGACAACAGAGAGGACCTGGCACGGTGCGGCTGGGAGGACAAAATGAATGAACAACCTGTAAGACTAACGTCCACCAAGTCACTATCCCTCTTGTCACCCTGGCACCTGCTTGTTGCTCTCTCGCCTCCATCTCCAAGATAGAAACTATAGGGCTGCGGATATCCATCATTTTCTTAGCGATCATATACTATCGATTACCTTTCTGATTAATCGAATAATCGAGAAACATTTAAAAAAATAGATTTGCTAGCTCTCATGCATTGAAGGAGGCATGAGCCCGGCTCTAGGCTCTCCCTAGGCTGGCAGAGGGAGTGTAGCGCCCAGGATTATTACTTAGATAATTGGCACTGGGTGAAAAAATGTGTTACAAAAATTGTGGGATAAAAAATGTGTTAAAAAAACAAAAAAAAGCAGCACTATATGACTTTTGTTTAATGAATACAATCTGTATGGTAGAGTATGTTAATACAATATAACTTATACAGTTGGGGTGGTTGTATTTTGTCTCCCTGCTCTTCTATTGAGACATTTAGATCGTGTCAAAGGTCATGTCTCACCTAGACACAGGATCTGACACGAATTTTGAACTGATGGTCAAGATTTAATTTATCCCCTGAGCAAGCAGGCATGCAGGCTCTATTAGCTCAATGGTAAACATTTCAGCGCTTGTGCAGGAAACCGGGTTCAAATCCAGAGTGGAAGAGGAAAGTTACAGTGCAGCTTTAAATATAAGTATATATCAACACATAAGTGAAAAAAAGTTATTATTTTCTTATAGTTGACTAAATCGATCACTTAAGCCCAATTTCATACTTCGTCGCACAATGGTGTCATGCAAAAATACTGAAAATAGCCAATCTACAATTGTCTATTTTTGCTATTTAATATAAGAACAAAGAAAAAAGTTGATTCAAAACGATATTTATTTTTATATTCGATTACATCTACTTGATTAAATGTTGCACTAGATGACCTGGTGCCGTAGGGTTGAGAGGACAAAATTAATGTATCCTACTACCTGTAATATCCACCAAATTCACTATCGCCATTGTCACCACGTCTGCTTGTTGGCTCTCTACCCCATGTGGGAGGTGAGAAGAACCACTTTTATTGGTGCTTTCATGCATTCGTAATCAGTGCCATCCACTGTGTATGGTTAGCTACCCACGGTGTGAGCTTTGGCACCCGGAGGCATCGCTACGGGACAAGATTCTCCAGGAATGCGGTGGAAGAGATGCTTTGCTGTTAATCCTGGCTGCATCTTAAACCATTTAGACCGGGGAAGAATCTGGTCATTTTTAAGATTTCTTTGGCTATTCAAAAATAGCAGATCTACAAGCTCATGTACAAGCTTGTAGATCTGCTATTTTAGAAATGTTTTGAAAATGTGTGCAAATCTTTGAATATATATATATTTTTAAAGCGAAAATTTTTTACTAAAATCTTTGCTTTTGGGGGTCCATGGAACAGAATATTTTGAGATGGGGGTCTGCGACAATTCTGGGGGCGATATAATTCTGGGGGTCCTTGACATTCATAGCAACATTTTTTAAAAGAGTTTTAAAAAAATAAATAGGACATTTGTAGAATCCCCCATAAGCAAAGATTAGAGTTACAAATGTTTGCTTTAAAATATATATATATTCAAAGATTTGCACACATTTTCATGATTAAAAAAAAAAAAATAGCAGACCTACAAGCTCGTAGCGCGGCACTCGGTGCCGCGCTACGAGCTTGTAGATCTGCTGTTTTTGAATAGCCCAAAGAAATCTTAAAATGACACAGATGCGTTCCGGGTCTTAATGGGTTAATGTGCTCTCCTCCTCCTTACCCATACAGTATATACCTCTGCAAGAGAGCAACCGGTGTGTGTGTGTGTGTCTCCCCGGCCCGGCTGAATTGGCCCCGGCGTTATACATTCTCAAAAGAAATGCAATTACCGCTGTGCTGTTATTCGTCACGGAGCATTCTGTTGCTGTCGGGCATGCAAAAAACCTCTTATCTCCATTATTTAAACTTTTTGTGTTGTCAAATTAATGCCCTACTAGGCTCTGTGCACAGCAGCCATATTGTGAAGACATTCACAGGTGTTGCCAATGATACTAATGAAGGCTCCGTTCCATTCTGGTCAAACAGAGTCAGGGTGCTGATATTGTGCATGTTGGCTCACTGGAAACACTCTGCTACACCAGTGGGTCTAAAGTTGGGGTCCAGGGACCCTCATGGGCTTCCAAATGGCCCCTTACGGGACTATTTGGTTCCATTTGTACACTCTCAGAGTTATGGGGGTCGTGGGAAACCACTGTGCTACACTAAATGGAACAGAGCCTTCATTAGTATCATTGGTAACACCTGTGAAGGAAGTGATAATATGGCTGCTGGGCATAGAGCCTCTTCATCATACTAACTACAGCGTCACATAACAGTATAAAAGTAAAGTAAGCAAAGTACGTTCTTAGACATATGAGGTTTCCACCCGACGGAGACGATTCGCTGCAGCGGCGTGCGTGCGGACAGGACGCTTCTTGTTAGTCCTTGTTAGAATCTCATACTTTTTACCCAGAGACAATGCCCCCGCATAGCCCCGGCGGCGTGCGGTATATAGATCGGTCCGGGGCTGTTGTTGTCGGTACATAACGGAGACATATGGAGCCTTTGTCTCTCACCCACCCGTGGGGAGAGACTGCAGATTGCAGAGAGAGGGAGGGAGCTGACATTTATTAGACGCGTGTGTTTTTCAGTCGCTGTCTGTTTTTTTTTTCCCGGCGCGTGTGTGTTAGCCGCTGTGCGTGAAATACAGCTGTAATTCAAACAGGTTCTCGTGCTCTCGTGTTGCCTGGGCCTCACACACGCCGGACAGTGTCCTGTTTCATCCTGAAAGCCATTAAAGTTGCACCAGGGCCCTGGGAAAGCAATTATATCCGGCTACCGCAAAGTAGCCTGCGGTTTTAACAGCTTCCATCACAGCAGAGCCAATGCCTGCACACAAACACGGAGAAACAGACAGACAGACAGACAGACAGACAGACAGACAGACAGACAGACAGACAGACAGACAGACAGACAGACAGACAGACACACACAGGAGTAAAAACAGGCACATACACATTTCATAACAGGTCTTGTTTAAGCAGTGATTGGTGAAGAAACTGCTAGTATACACAAACTCACACGTGCGCGCACACAACACGTCGCATCGCGACGCGTTGTGAGCTTATAGATCTGCTATTTTCAAACATTTTTGTACTTTTACTTTTTGTACTTTAAGTACATTTTGATGCCAATACTTTTGTACTTTTACTCAAGTAAATTTCGAATTCCGGACTTTTGCTTGTAACAGAGTATTTCTACATTGCAGTATTGATGCTTTTACTTAAGTAAAACATTTGAGTACTTTTTCCACCACTGCACACACCACAGCACAGCACACTTAGTGATTATTACAGTGTGTGTTTTTGTGTGCGTGCGTGTGTGTGTGTGTGTGTGTGTGTGTGTGCGTGTGCGTGTGTGTGTGTGTGTGTGTGTGTGTGTGTGTGGGGACTCATACTCATACTGCCGGCTGTGTCACTGCCTGGTGGATAACATGATTAGCTGGCTCCCAAACAGCCAGAGACAGTCATTCCCCGTGTCACCAGCGGCTGCTGTAGAGCCACCGCACTTCTTATGAAGTCCTTCTTTCATTACTCCCCCATTACCACAAGACACATGGCGGGGCCGCGCTGGCGTGAAGGCAAACACACACACACACACACACACGCACACGCACACGCACACGCACACACACACGCACACGCACACGCACACGCACACGCACACGCACACGCACACGCACACACACACACAATGGGTACATAGTGTATAATACTCGCTGTTGTCGGGCAGAGACCTCGCATAGGCTATATGTGTCCAAAGCTGTTACTTTTCAGGAAACGCAAAACAGAATAACCCGTGTTCCAATAGGATCCAATGAAGTTGTTATTTAGTTATAGACCCTTGCATCCTTATTGTGGGGAAGGCTTTCGCCGGGTAATAGCCGATCGACAAGTTCAGAACGCGTCGCGTTTTGTCTACTAAAACTATGACGGAAAATGACGGTCAACTACCTTTTTTCAACGAAAACTAAATAAAAATTAAGCTACGATGACTAAAACTAGGACTAAATATATTGTCAATTTTGTCAACAAATTAAAACTAGACTAAAATGTTAGGGAGGGACGAGTGGGGAACTAAAAGACAAGTCATTTTATGTTTTGTTGCATGTTGAAAATAGCAGATCTACAGCGCGACGCGTTGTGAGCTAGATCGGCTATTTTCAGCATGCAACCAAGTGTAAGATCAGCCGTTACGACGCCATCAAGGCACTGCCAAAATAATTTTTGGTCGACTAAGTCAACTGTAGATTTAGTCGACTATAATCTTATGATATATAGTCCACTAAAACTAGACAAAAACTAAAACCTTTCAGATAACTAAAATATGACTAAAACTAAATCAAAATTTGCCGTCCAAATCAACACTGGCGTTGTGAGCTTGTTGATCTGCTATTTTCAACGAAGATATTCTTTAACTGCCAGAGTTAAAACACAGTCTATAGCTGCCCTTGCCATCGATTCCGTGTGCTGTGGGGATAATCCGTTCCATAGTTGTGGGCAGTTGAATGAGGCTTGTTTTCGCAAAAAAATTGCAACAGAAAGCAGCGAAGATTTGACTTTTATAAATCCTATATTACTAAACGCAACCAGCTTGTTGTGATCACGTGATTTCAGGGTGTACTCTTCATCATCATCATCATAATCATTCACAGGCTGTGGAAGAGCGATCGTAAACCACTGAACACACCACATGACGAGTGACTCGTCATTGGCGGTGTGAGCCTTGGAGAAAAATGACGAGGAATCTCATCATACTGGGAGCGCCATGAAAGACGGCCGCATCCGTACGCGCTCTGTAACATCGCAACGTTTTTCCATCTTTTTAGTATTTTTTAGCCTTCTCCTTTTTCCCTACACCGTCGCGTGTCTAAGGAGTTATGACAGACAAGCACTTATGGACATTAGCACAGCGATTACACACAGAATTCCGGACTTTTTCGCTGAAAACCTTCCACTCGGCTGGGAGGGGGGAGGGGTTCCCTTTGTTCCGGCAGGAACAGAAAGTTACCCGAGGCGACGAAAAAGACCGTGGCGTCGAGGGACAAGAGCAGGTCTCCTCGTAAGGACAACAAAACGTGGATATAAACCTGCACTGCCTTCAATCCTGCTAGCGAACGTTAGATCTCTGTGTGAATCAAGAACTGTGACCACTATGGACGACTTACTGGCGCGCGTTAAATACAACGCAGAGACGAGGAGCAATTGTATTGTTGTGCTAACAGAGACGTGGCTAACGGAGTTAGCATCTGATTCTTCCATCACTCCCCCTGGTTTCACCGTGTATAGAAAAGACAGAGACACTGTACTAAGCGGTAAGCAACGTGGGGGGGGAGTTTGTGCCTTGATCAACAACAACTGGTGCAAAGATGTTAAAATCCTAGATAGTCACTGCTCACCAGACCTTGAACTTTTAATCATAGCCTGCCGTCCTTTCTACCTACCACGCGACTTCAGCATTGTGATTGTAGCCGTTGTTTACATTCATCCTGGAGCTAATAAGGACACAGCTATGAGGGAATTACACCAGGCGATCAGTGCACAAGAAAATCGCCACCCGGACTGCGCAGTCATCTGCCTAGGCGACTTCAACCGGACAGACTTAAAAAAGGTCTTTCCCAAATTCCACCAGCATGTCGCCTGCAGTACCCGTGGTGACAATATTCTTGACCACTGCTACACGCCCTTCAAGGATGGATACAAAGCCCTCCGACGCCCACCGCTAGGAAGCTCTGACCACGACGCCATCCAGCTGCTACCTGCCTACAAACAGAGGCTAAAAAGGGAGCCGGTCGTTGAGAAGGAAATCCGAATCTGGTCTGAGGACACAGACGCTATGCTACAATCCTGCTTCTACCAGACTGACTGGGGGATGTTTAAGAACGCCGCTGGGAATAACATCAACGAACTCTCAGACTCAGTCACTGGCTTTATCAGTAAGTGCATAGATGACATAGTCCCAAAAAAGACAGTTCGGATCTATCCCAATCAGAAACCATGGATGGACAGCGGAGTACGTGCACATCTGCATGAACGGGATGCTGGTTTCAAATCTGGCGACGTGGAAACGCGCAACACGACGCGCGCGGCCCTAAACAGCGCCATCAGGAAGGCGAAAAAGGCCTACACAAAAAAGATGCAAGACAAACTCAGCAATGGCGACATCAGGAGCACATGGCAGGCGGTACACACCTTGACAGACTGCAAAACAAGAACCAGAAGCGAGGTGAACCCGCCTGCCTGCCTCCCCAACGAACTGAACACTTTCTACGGCCGGTTTGAGATCAGC
Source organism: Gymnoscopelus braueri (assembly GCF_963280865.1). Taxonomy (NCBI): domain Eukaryota; kingdom Metazoa; phylum Chordata; class Actinopteri; order Myctophiformes; family Myctophidae; genus Gymnoscopelus; species Gymnoscopelus braueri. The sequence continues at coordinate 13,098,779 of NC_137604.1, forward strand.
TCCAACCGCGGCAGCCAAGCGGGGCCATCAGCAGCACCAGCAGAGGACAACCCTCTAACCATCTCGGAGAGAGAAGTGCGTACAGCCTTCACACGGGTCAACATCCACAAGGCAGCCGGACCTGATGGGATTCCAGGCCGGGTCCTTAAGACATGTGCAGACCAGCTGGCGGGTGTCTTCGCTGACATCTTTAACCTCTCCCTCTCCCTGGCTGTGGTCCCTGCAGGGTTCAAAATGTCAACCATTGTGCCCATTCCCAAAAAGGCCAAAGTGACATGCCTGAACGACTGGAGACCTGTTGCTCTCACCCCGATCGTCAGCAAGTGTTTCGAGAAACTGGTGAGGGAATACATCAGCTCCACGCTACCTGCCTCGCTGGATCCGTGGCAGTATGCATACCGCAAAAACAGATCCACCGACGACGCTATTGCCATGGCTCTCCACACCGTCCTCTCGCACATGGACAACAAGCTGCTGAAGGACAAATATGTACGTATGCTGTTCGTGGACTACAGCTCAGCATTCAACACCATTGTCCCAGCAATACTTGACAAAAAGCTCAGAGACCTAGGGCTACACCCAAGCATGTGCGACTGGATACAGGACTTCTTGTCCAACCGACATCAGGTGGTGAGAATGGGCAGCATCACATCCGACCCCCTGACCCTCAACACCGGAGCACCCCAGGGATGCGTGCTGAGCCCCCTCCTCTACTCCCTGTACACGTATGACTGCATAGCCACACATGTCTCCAACACCATCATAAAGTACGCGGACGACACGACAGTGATAGGCCGAATCGTCAACAACGACGAGTCTGACTACAGAGAGGAGATCAAATCACTAGCACGCTGGTGCCGGGAGAACAACCTCTCTCTTAACGTCGACAAGACCAAAGAACTGATCGTGGACTTCAGGAGGCCGCGGAGAGACCATGCGCCCATCCTCATCGACGGTGCTGCAGTGGAAAGGGTCAGCGAGTTCAAGTTCCTCGGAGTACACATCGAGGAGGACCTCAAATGGGAGACGCACTCCACACACGTGAGGAAAAAGGCTCAGCAGCGACTGTACTGGCTCCGCCGCCTGAAGAAGCTCGGAGTAGGACGTCGCATCCTCAGGCTGTACTACAACAGTTCTGTCGAAGGCATCCTAACAGGCTGTGTCACGGCCTGGTACGGGAACTGCACTGCCCGAGAAAAGATCAGCCTACAACGAGTAGTGCGATCGGCAGAGCGGATAATGGGAATCGAGCTCCCAGCGCTCCAGGAACTGTACAAAAAGCGGTGCGTGCTCAAAGCCAAGCGCATCATCAAGGACAAGCACCACCCAAGTCACAGACTGTTCAACCCCCTACAACGACCGCGACCGGGCAAGGGGCTCTACCGCAGTATCAAGAGTTCCACCACCAGGTATTGGTGTAGTTTCAATCCGGCTGCTGTCAGAATGCTGAATGGGGAATAAGCCTGGATGAGGCATAGGCCTTGTTCAGCAGCCTTTTCTTTTCTGGCTCTTCCTGAACACACCTGTGGATTATACCAGGGACAATGACTTGGACTTTAGCCCCCCCTCGGACACACCTGTGGACTACACCAGGTACAAATGACTTTTTGTTGCACTCTCTCATGGAGCTACTTGCGGATTATACTAGGGTCAGTCCACTCTAGGTGGACACGCACTGACCTTTTGCACCTTAATCCCTTGTATAACGCACTGACTTTTTTTTTTGGTCTTTTTTTATTGTGCTCCTTTTCCTCTAAGCACCTTAACGTCCATTGTCTATCATGCACAGTATAAGTATAACATGCACAGTATACAATACATTGCTGCTATGCTCAGGCACCTTAGTTTAGTTTTTTTTTAGTTTTTATTATCTCAGGTAATTTGTAAATATGTAGATAACTTGTCTGGCCTTCTGTTGCTCTCTTGTTTTGATCTCCTTCCCACTTACCCCCCACCCTCTTCTTCTCCCCCCCCCCTCTTCTTTCTATGGAAACTAACGTTGCGATGGGAACGATGTACAAAAAATAATTTCACCCACTCTTTTACCTTGTAAACCTGTGATGTGACAATAAAACTGATTCTGATTCTGATTCTGATTCTGATCATTGGCAGTCAATGAGTTTTAATGTAGAGGGAAAACAAAAAAAACACACTATTATACAGCCCTGAGGGACTCCGGTCAACCATACAGGGTTTAAGTGGTTAACCACTTTCATTGTCACTTTCAAAAATGGTCAAAAATAGCAGATCTACAAGGTCACGTGAGATGGTAGATCGGCTATTTCTCCCTCTTCTGCGTTACACTTTAAGGCGTTAATTTACCAAAAACTCAACGTTGGATTTTGGAGATACAAGGTTTCTGCCGATAATATACACATACTGTATGAGTATGACACACAACACACACGTCATACTGTTTATATGCACACACACACACACACACACACACACACACACACACACACACACACGCGCGCGCGTGCGTACATGTGCCAGACGCATACACACACAGGCAAGAAATAATCCCATCATTGTGTGTGGGAACACACACACACACACACACACACACACACACACACACACACACACACACACACACACACACACACACACACACACACACACACGCTGCGAGTGTGCACACAGATGAATAATGCGCCGCGGTCCCCGTTGGGCGCTGGTTAGCATTGTTGGGAAATTGTACCAACATTGGAGATCTGTAATGCACACACGCACGCGCGCGTGCGCGCACACACACATTCACACACTGTATGCAAAGCTACTGTAGAGAGGAAGGGAGTCTATCTTCTGCTGCTGCCTCGTCTCTCTGCATCTCATACATTTCCTCTCTGCTCTTCCCAGCCAATGCTAGAACCCTGAATTCACCAGAACGTCTGCGTTAACGGTTGTTGACGTGATGATAACTGCAACGTGTCGTAAAGAATGCACGGGCAAAATGTGTGGACAAGAAACTCACTGTCGATTTACTAAAAAAAATGTGATTGGTGGAGCGTTCTACCCCGGAGGCAAGTTCCACCGCTGGAGTTGTGTTCTTTTCACTCTACCTCATCCGTTATCTTTCAGCGCCCAGACACCTCGGTAGTGAATTATTATTCCGCATATACCACGGCTGTTTTTGCATTGGCCTTATAAGCAGTGGTGGAAAAAGTACTCAAATATTTTACTCAAGTAAAAGTATCAATACTGCAATGTGGAAGTATTTTGTTACAAGTAAAAGTATCAATACTGCAATGTAGAAGTATTTTGTTACAAGTAAAAGCCCGGAAATTACAAATGTACTTGAGTAAAAGTACAAAAGTATTGGTATTTAAAATGTACTTAAAGTACCAAAAGTAAAAGTACTAAAATGTTTGAAAATAGCCGATATACAAGCTCGAAACTTGTGAGCTTGTAGATCTGCTATTTTCAAATAGCCTAGGTATAAAATAAGGCTAAAGTGGTTAATGTATGTTTTATAATGTAATTATTTACATCTGCAAAGTAACTAGTAACTTAAGTTTTCAAATAATTGTAGCGGAGCAAAAAGTACAATATTTGCCTCTGAGATGTAGTGGAGTAAAAGTACAAGTATAGACAATTGGAAATACTCCAGTAAAGTAAAAGTACCTCAAAATTGTACTTAAGTACAGTACCTGAGTAAATGTACTTAGTTACTTTACACCACTGCCTATAAGGGACTCTGACGTATGGAGGGCCTCAATGCATGCAGCCATATTATCACTTCCTTCACAGGTGTTACCAATGATACTAATGAAGGCTCTGTTCCATTTAGTGTAGCACAGTGGTTTCCACGACCCCCATAACTCTGAGAGTGTACAAATGGAACCAAATGGACCCTTACGGGTCCATTTGGTTCCATTTGTACACTCTCAGAGTTACAGACCCATAAGGGGCCATTTGGAAGCCCATGAGGGTCCCTGGACCCCAACTTTAGACCCACTGGTGTAGCAGAGTGTTTACAGTGAGCCACCATGCATAATATCAGCACCCTGACTCTGTTTGACCAGAATGGAACAGAGCCTTCATTAGTATCATTGGTAACACCTGTGAATGTCTTCACAATATGGCTGCTGTGCATAGAGCCTATCGTGACAGGCACTAGGCATATATACACATATATGACCATATATGGACTTTACAGTCGAGTAAAGTAACAATCTCGAGTAACAATCTCGATCACTCAAAAAGGGCCCCCTGTTCTCTGCACAAATAACATTGTTGGAACGCCCACTCTCCTTTTCCCCATGCACCCCGCCGCCACCCACGGGTGCCGGTTGCAACCGCGCTGCCTGCCTGCACTGCACCGTCTATATTTACGCCCCTGGCTGTCGGTCAATGATTAAAAAAAAAACGGGAGAATTTGCATTCACATTCTGGGGGCGTTTTTCATGCTGTAAATGAAACCGTCGTTGCTTGCTCTACATCCAGCGAGATAGGGACAAACCTTAGTCACAATGTTTCTGGTCTCATACTGTAGTGTATAGCAGATGCCCTGCCTAAGGCTTTGTGAATGGTCATGGGACGACTCAAGCTAAATAAATGTACCCGCATAGAAACACACATCCGTTTTCCTCTGCTCCATCTTGTTGTAGCCGAGATATCCGTTTTACAGTAGGAAATAATACATTGTCCATGTTTTTTTTTGCATTGCAAATATTTCACACAGATCTGTGTTGCTATGAATAATCATAGCAACCCGCTAAACCAAACCTGTATACACATCAACATATGCACTACAGCAGGGGTCTTCAACAGGGGGTCCTCAGAGCTACAATAGGGGAGGGGGTCCGCCAAATCTTTGTGTGATAGGATTTCATTTTTTTACATTAACCACTTGAACCCTAGAATTCCTTTTCTGAGGGGAACATTAGCCGAAAATAGCAGATCTACAGGCTTGTAGATCGGCTATTTTTGGCAAAGAACCTAAGGTGTAGAGGGGAAAAAAGAGCAGACTAAGTAAAAAAAAAAAACTTTAATCTGAAACGCAATTTTATACAATATAGAGTAGGGGGTCCCTGCTTCATCTCTCTCTCAGCTAGGGGGTCCTTGGCCTGAAAACGTTGAAGACCCCTGCACTACAGTATACTACACAATGTGTCGATCCAAACTTGTATCTATATAACAACATTTTGTGTTATTGAGAACCCCACAAAGCCCACTCATTTTTCAACTTCAATTGGATAGTGTTCCAGGTCCAATTTTGCCTGCTATTGTTTTTGTCTCATCGCTTCAATTACATTTGTTCATCCTGTATGAGTTCTCCCTCCTGATTGGATAAATTGGTATCCCGAACTGGAAATGTGTTTTCCGTTTACTAAAGAGCTGGAGAGACGGGGAGACCCCTGTTACTGAGCAAACATTTTATAGCAATGACTGTTATTGTTATTATTCAACACTTATATAAAAATAATTCCTTACTCCCCCTTTAACCCATTAAGACCAGGAAGGGAACTTATGTGTGTCATTTTAAGATGTCTTTGGCTATTCAAAAATAGCAGATATACAAGGACCGAGTGCCGCGCTATGAGCTTGTAGATCTGCTATTTAATTATTTTGTGAAAATTTGTGCAAATCTTTGAATATATATATACATTTTTTATTAAAATCTTTGCTTCTGGGGGTCCCTGGAACAACATATTTTGAGATGGGGGTCCGTGGCCAAATACATATCATTTTGGGGGTCCTTGACATGAAAAAGTTTGAGAACCACTGATACAGAAACATAGGTTTTTTTCAAAAAAAGAAGCTGTTAGAATTTAGAAGACATTTTGTAGAATCCCCAGAAGCAATCGCTTTAAACAATAAATACTTATTCAAAAGATTTGCACAAACTTTCACGATTAAAAAACATAATAATAGCAGATTTACAAGCTCATAGCGCGGCACTCACTATTTTTGAATAGCCAATAGCTACACTGTCGTGTGATTGAAGCTATAACAGTCTGTCCTCAATGCTGTTCCGTATGAGCGCCATTTCCACACATGCTATCCGCAGGTATACAGTGATATATGAAGGGCTTTAGATGTACACTATGCTTTCATAACTCCCAATTAAACCTCTCAGAGTACCTCTTATACTAATGGTAGGCGGAAAGAGGCACGCAAGTTCTTTAACCCCATGGGCTCATTAAAAACATAATGGGACTTCATTTCATGTTTCATGGGGACACGGAATGAAAAACAAAGAAAAAAACCCACAACAACTCCATTTTGAGTTCCCAACTCGTTGTAAAAACAAAGAAACGAACAAAACAACTGGCTGAGTGCTGGATTTCTTTTTTCACAGTAAGCTAAAAGTGTCATACAGGCAGAGCCATGCAGTCTAATGGTGACCCCGTCAGTGGTGCACAAACTCAACCCCAGTACTTGAGTAAAAGTACATACTCCTGGTCAAATATTACCACTAAAGTGAAGTTTGCTTAATCAAATTTGTCCTTGAGTTAAAGTACTAGAGTACTTGCTTTAAAAAAATACTTAAGTATTAAAGTACAGTAAAAAAAATAGTCAAAAATATCAATAATAGTAAAAAATAGGAGATCTGCAAGCTCACAGTGAGCTCATAGATCAGCTATTTTCACTACTTTTGAAATAGTGCTTAAGTGGATAATTCATAACGTGCTTTTCCCCTTAAAAGTGCAATACCTGTTTGAAATATTATAGTGGAGGGAAAGTATCAAAAAAACACAAATACTCAAGTAAGGTATACAAAAAAATCAATGTACTTACAGTACAGTACTCGAGTGAATGTACTTGGTTACTGTTCGCCACGGGCGGTGACCTCGTGCTGCTTGGCGCTCTGCGCTGTGAATGAGGAATGAGCTGCTTAATATATGCCGGCCCACATCTCGCTGAAGTCAGCACGTCACCACCACGCCACTAATCCCCACCCCTAAACGCTCCCCCACCCCCCTCTCTCTCTCTCTCTCTCTCTCTCTCTCTCTCTCTCTCTCTCTCTCTCTCTCTCTGTATTGTCTGTCTGTCTGTCTGTCTGTCTGTCTGCCTCTGTCTCTCTCTTTACCTGCTTGCACCAATTTCCATCACCCCCACACCTCCTCTCTTCCTTTTTCCTAAAGCTGTCTCCCCCAATCTTCCTCACTCTCCCCATCTCTCCCCACTTCTGCCTCCATTTATCCCCCCCCACACACACACACACACACACACACACACACACACACACACACACACACACACACACACACACACACACACACACACACACACACACACACACACACACACACACACACACACTCAACCCCCGGTCCCTATTCATGTGTGACACGCGTATTGAGTCAGCTAGTTTGTATGCCGGCTGCTGCTGTTCCAGTCTCTCTCTCTGGAAATCAAGGAGGGGAAGACAGTGTGTGTGTGTGTGTGCGTGCACGTACCCGCACACACGTGTGTGTGCGTGCGTGTGTGTGTGTGTGTGTGTGTGTGTGTGTGTGTGTGTGTGTGTGTGTGTGTGTGTGTGTGCGTGTGTGTGCGCGCGTGTGCGTGCTTCCTCGCACGCACCGGCGCGCGCTGAGGGGAGAGAGAGAAAGAGAGAGCTAAGACAGATAAAACTAAGATAAGAGGGGAATGGAGGTGTTGGACAGAAATGGACTTGGGGGACCATAGATGGTGAAGCCAGAGGGCAAAAGAAAGGTATAAAGTAAAGTAAAGAAACCGATAAAAAAAGGGTGACATGAGGGACAGGGGACAGGAGGGGGGGGATGGCACAGACGACAGAGAAGTCTTCAATAGAGGTGTCGCCTGTCTGTCTGTCTGTGTGACAGGCCCATTTTCTTCACCCGGCTCTCCAGCGCCCCAAACCCCAAAACTACAGCCTAGCATTTCCATTCCATTTCGCCTCTGTCGGGTGGAAACCTCACATGTCCAAAACTGTTACCTCTCAGGATTCAAATTTAAAAAACAGCAGGAGTAGCAGATCCACAAGCTCGAAACGCGTCGCTTCGCGCCGCGTTTCGAGCTTGTGGATCTGCTACTTTTTGATGCTTTTGTGTGACACTGTAGTATGATCAAGTAGGGCGTTAATTGACGAAAAAAGAAGTTTAAAATATGGAGATAATGTTACGATCCGTGACACGTTCTGTCTCACTGTCGTGTTTTATTGTATTTGTTGTTTCCTAGTTATAGTTAGCGTTTTACTTTTCAGTTGTGACCCTTTTATTCTGAAGTAATGTTGCAGTCCTTGTTTCCTTGTTAGGTTTTTCTTTACTCTGTACCTTATTTTGTAGTATCGTTCCATTGTTTCCTGTTCTCTTAGTAGCTGTTTTGCCTGTCTTGTCTCGCCTATCCTTTGATTAGTCATGTTCTCCTCCTGTGTCCTCTTAGTCCCCCAGCCTATCCCAGTGTTGATTGTCTGTTGAGTTCACCTGTGTCTTGTTATTTCCCTGTTCATTTAATCCCTGTGTTTGCACTGTTTTCTTGCGAGTTCATTGTTTTATGTCACGTGTAGTAGGTTCTGTGCTTATAGTTTGGATTTCTCCCTTTTGAGTTATTAACCCTTTAATACTGGGAACGCAGAGCTGTGTGTTGTTTTTTAGATTTCTTTGGGCTATTCAAAAATAGCAGATCTACAAGCTCATAGCGCGGCACCAAGTGCCACGCTACGAGCTTGTAGATCTGCTATTTTTGAAAAGTTGTGAAACTGTGCAAATCTTTGAATATATATATATATATATAATTATATTTTTAAAGCGAACATTCTTTAACTCAAGTCGTTGCTTCTGTGGGGTCCCCGGAACAACATATTTTGAGATGGGGGTCCGCGGCCAAATGCATATAATTGTGGGGGTCCTTGACATGAAAAAAGTTTGAGAACCACTGATAGTACGTTTTTCAAAAAAACTGTTACGATTTAGAGGATATTTGCAGAATGTTCCAGGGACCCCCCAGAAGCAAAGATTGGAGTAACAAATGTCCGCTTGAAAAAAAAAATATATATATTCAAAGATTTGCACAGATTTACACTTTTTTTCAAAAATAGCAGATCTACAAGCTCATAGCGCGGCACTCGGTGCCACACTATGAGCTTGTATATCTGCTATTTTTCAATAGCCTCAAAGTAATCGTAAAATGGGTTAAACCCTGTGAACCGACCTGGTCAGCCTCTTGTCTCTCCTGCATTTGGGTCCTACATTCTGCCTTGTCTAAGACCGTGACAGATAAGAGGTTTCCGCCCCGACCGCAAACGATTTACCCAGGGTAACCTGCTGAGAGGATGGCACTGTGTCGCTGCCTCCTCGCCGTGACAGGGGACCCCTGATCCTCTGCCTGTGAGCTAGAGTGACACGGGGGGGGGGGCCCCCGGGCTGAAGTCGTGACACCGCTATGACCCTCGGTCGTGTTCCACTCTGAAGCTGCTCACCCCCCCCCCCCCCCCCCCCCCCCCCCCAACGCCTCACACCTCCCACCCCACCCCCAGAAAGAAGAAGAAGAACCACGACTCCGTGAGCCGGGTCCCATTAACTCATTAAGGCCAGGGAACGCATCTGTGTAACCACTTTAAACTATTATTTTATACTTTGGCTTTTCAAAAATATTAGATCTACAAGCTCATAGCGCGGCACCGAGTGCCGCGCTATGAGCTTGTATATCTGATATTTTTTTTTAAATCTTTTTTTTTGCGAATGTTTGAATGTATATTTTTAAAGGGAACATTTTGTAACTCAAATCTTTGCTCCTGGGGGGGTCCCTGGAATAACATATTTTGAGATGAGGGTCCGCGGCCAAATACATAATCAATTTGGGGGTGACATGAAAAAAGGGGGTGACATGAAAAAAGTTTGGGAACCACTGATTATAGCAACATACGTTTTTTTTTCTTCAAAAAACTGTTAGGATTTAGCAAGCATTTGTATAGAATGTCTTCTAAATCCCCCAGAAGCAAAAATGTTTGTTCAAAATGTTAAAATGTTAAAAATTTTGACACGCGGAATGCGTTCCCGGTCTTAATAGGTTAAACACTGGAGTACCCCGAGTATTAAAATGTTATTACTTATATCTCACCGGCTAGACGCCGCACTCTCCTTCCATTTCCTGAGAAAAGATCTGTCTCGAGACCAGATAACGGCGGTGGCAGAGAGCGAGAGAGAGAGAGGGGGGGAGAGAGAGAGAGAAAGAAGAGAGAGGGAAGGGAGGGGTGAGATTGCTTTTTGATTTATCCTTCTGCTCATATAATTCACTGTTTCTCTCCGTGTTTTTCTCTGTTCTTGTGACAAGTTTCGTAAAGGTTTAAATGTCATCTATATCCTCCTCGTAGAAGACGCTCATGAAATATTCAGCGGACCGCTCAGCGCTGACTGGTGTGCGTGGTGTATGCAGAGGTAGACTCACCGACACCGTCAGGACAAAGATATAGGGTGAACGCGCGGAGCTTACTTTGTGTGCACTGTGATCACTGTTATGAACATTTCTATTAACACTTCAACCTCTACTACCTCCCCGATATCAAAGAGATGGGCACGTACCCACTATATTGCCCCATGAGTCAAGTTATTATAGTTTAGTTTTTGTTTAGTTTAGTTTTTCCAGAAGTTTTTCGATTTTCAGTTTGGTGCTTGATTTCAGTTTAGTTTTAGTTTAGTTGCATGAGTGCGTTAGTAGTTTAGCTAACTAGGAACTAACTCGTTTTTGTTTAGATTTGATTTAGTTTGAGTTTTTCAGATATTGTGAGGAAAGCCTTGATTTCTATAGACGCTGGAAAAAGGTGGAATGAGAGAATGCATCAGATGTGAAAAAACTGACAACAAAGTTTTGAGTTAACCACTTAGTTTTAGTTAGTTCTGCATTGTTTATTTTAGTTTTTATTTCGTTTTATTTCAGTTTCTGATAACAAATTGTATTCCCCTCCCCGTTCAGTTTTACTTTTAGGTTTTGCTTTATATACGATAACCCCTGTGATGACTAAACAAGATTTTAAAGAAACGCTTTGCTTGCTATGTTATGCAACAAGCAAAGGAACGTGCATGCCTACCCTTTGGTCTGGAAACCCGCCCAATACAGCTACTGTATGCGGTATCTACTGTAGCAGAAACAATGGGAAATATAGTTACAATTCTGCATACTGAGATCAAGCAAGTATCTAGGGGATGCACTTATATGAAAAGCATTTGTATTGTGCAGATGGCACAAGTTTTACTTTTATCTGCCTCATTTCAAACCCACAGCTGTTTAAAAAAAACATTGATGGTCCCATATTGTACCTTATACTGCAGCGCCATACACAATGTACTGTATATCTTTGCTGTCGGGTGGAAACCTCATATGTCCAAAACTGTTACTTTTCAGGATTCAAATGCGAAATCGGCTAAAACAGCCGACATACAATCTCAAAACGTGTCGCATTGCGACACGTTTTGGGCTTGTCGATTGGCTGTTTTTGCTACTGTTTCGCGACACCGTAGCATGACGAAGTATAGGCATCCATTTACGAACAATACATACAAAGTTAACCCATTAAGACCTGAGGCTGATTCTTAATAATGTCTTCTAAATCCTAACAGTTTTCTGAAACTATATCAGTGGTTCTCAAACTTTTTCATGTCAAGGACCCCCAAAATGATATGTATTTGGCTGCGGACCCCCATCTCAAAATATTTTGTTCCAGGGACCCCCCAGAAGCAAAGATTTGAGTTAAAAATGTTCGCTTTAAAAGAATATAAATATATTAATTTGCACATATTTTCTCGATTTCTTTCGAAAATAGCAGATCTACAAGCTCGTAGCGCGGCTACGAGCTTGTAGATCTGCTATTTTTGAATAGCCAAAGTGTAAAATAATGCTTTTAATCAAAAAATGAAAAATAATAATAAATCAATCAAATGAAAAATTATAATAAATAAAAAATAGAATATATCAAAAAATGACACAGATGCGTTCCAGGTCTTAATGGGTTAAAATGTGGAGATAAGAGGTTTCCGCCCGACAGCAACGATATGGCGCTTGGCTCATTCCTTGGTGGTGCATGGCACTGTATATATACAGTAATGGTCTCATAAATAACTGTTGACGAGCAGAGTGTACACAGAACAATGGGACTTGCACAGTAAGACAGTCGGGGAGCATCAGTCTGTGGAAACAAAAACCCAAGTAGCTGACCTTGGCTTGAACCGCACTTTAAGCACTGAGTTTTCACCGTATGCTTCCTACACACACACACACACACACACACACACACACACACACACACTGTTGCTGTAATGTCACTGAATATGACTGAGGAGCCATTTGGAGGGGGAACGGTCCCATATAGACCGTATAACGTGTTGATGTTCTATTCAGCATCAAAAGCACTTCCCACACCACTCGGCTGAAGAGAAAAAAAGCTCTCATATCGTCGGCTACAGGGTTTTCAGCACACGCGCACGTACGCACGCGCACACACAGTGTCTTTATAAGACAACCCTTTGCAGAAAGTAGCCTTGTGCGTGACCTTTTTCTGAATGTCTAAATGTAGGCTAATTAGGTTATGCATTGTTGGATCAGGAAGGACACGATCACTTCATTGCCATTATTAAAGTATTATACCGTGCATTGAGGTTTAGTGTGTATAAGAGCAGAATGCCTGTGCATTTCTATACCTCCTCCTTCAAGGACTGAAATATTCAATATTAAAGTTGAACACATAATTCAGTTGGACACCATCTTTTCCCAATATCGATACCTATGAGTTATTATATCGTCTCTGTCGTGGTGGACACCTCATATGTCCAAAACAGTTACTTCTCAGGATTCAAATTCAAAAGCATAAAAAATAGCATATAAACAAGATCAAAACGCGTCGCTTCGGCGCCGTGTTTCAAACTTGCGGATCTGCTACTTTTGATGCTTGTGTGTGACGCTCGTAGCATGATCAAGTAGGGCGTTAATTTACGTAAAAACACAAAATGTTTAAATATGTTTATATATACAGTTTCTCCGGCAGCAACGATATCTGCTCTGGGCTGCTTTGTGCTGTTCTGGCTGCATTCTGTCTGAAAAAAAGGCTGCAATACATCCAAAGAAGCCAAAGACACGGTGGTGCACATCTTTGTGTGCATGTTTACATCGGTAAACATTTCAAAACTCAGGAAATCTGACGTGCACAGCCTGAAAGCAGAAGTCGCTTTTTTTTTTTCTGTCGTGTTTTGGAAAAGAAAGGTCTGTTCCTTTGCTGTCTCAACTTCATGAATCCCGGCCATTCTGACATCGCGTCCCACTGCAATGTGTTTATAACGGAAATTCATATGGAAATAACGCAGAAAATGGACTAAATCGGTGGTTCTCAATCTTTTCTGGATCAGGGCCCACTTGAAAATCTTGAAAACGCTCAGGGACCACCCATCTGACCACTTTAATCAGATGGGTGGGCCGTGTGCATTTTCAGAGCAAATTTCAATCGATTGCGCTCCTGCTTGGATCAACGGAACTAAACGTGTTATACTTTCAGTTCCTATAAACGTTTGTTTTTCTCACGTAACTCCATAGACACCGGGTATCCTGACATAGTTGTCACAGGAAACAGTATTAAGGTAGTATCGGAATTTAAATATCTTGGAATCACACCAGACTCAAACTTCACATGTTAAAAATGTAGCCAACACAATCAAATTCAACCTGTCTAATTTCAGGCACTTAAGACCACATCTAACAACAGACGCAGCTAAACTCTTCATGCATGCTATGATTTTCTCACACATACTACTGCTTCACAACCTGGTCACAGACAAATTTGACAACTTTGAAACCCAAAGATAGAGTCACTTCATAAACAGACATTAAAAACACTTGACCAAAAGCCCAATCGCTACCACCATTGCCATATAGTTCAAAAGTATAATTGATTTAATTTTGATAGCTTTAAACATTTTTTCAGATGCTTGTCTAATTTTTTAAAGATTTTAAATGGGCTTGCACCTCCACCACTGAAACGGTTTATAGAGCGAAGGGAAAGTGGTGGCAGAACAACAAGGGCAACTACCAGAGGGGACTGTGAGGTACCATTCAGACGGAGTGTGTTTGGTGAAACAGTCTTCTCTGTTAGAGCCTCCCATCACTGGAATAGTCTCCCTACAGAAGTAAGAGAGACCACCAACTATCTGACCTTCAAGTTCAACCTTAAGAGATGGCTTACAGCTAACCAAATTTGTAATCATGGGTAATTATCAGCTCCATTTGTCACTGGTGTATTTTCTTATATTTCACTGTAACTGTATGTTTACTTGTCTTGTTTTGTACTCACGCCTGTTTTTGTATGGAAATATCACCACTTTTAACAGCCTGCTCAGGGACTACAAATGGAATTTTGCCTTCGGCTAACTCTGGCTCATTTACATGGATGTGAAAATAATGTCGATTCATTTGCACCGTCCCTGATAAATAAATAAATTCATCGGTATCACAATGAAAACTCATCGTCATTAAAATCTTCGCGGTTTTGCCAATTATTTGAGGCCCCACTTGCAATATCCTCACCTCCCACCAGCGGCGGGGTGTCGGCGCTATAAATCATGCTAACCTTGTATTCTTGTGCGTTAGCGAGGACACGAGTGTGCCGCGTGCAACGCTTGCATGTTCGTTTACATTACCCGTGTGTTCGTGTGCTGCTGCGTTTGTCAGCAAAACGCCCAGCCCGTATGTTCCGAGGCGCCATACTGTGTGCTCCATTTGACACGTAACTGGGAAAAGGTCGCGGGAGAAAAGCGTTTCCTACTTGTCCCGCATAGGCGGAGGAGCCCAGGAGGTCCCTCAGCGTCACGTTACTGTACGAGCAGCAGACTGCTGACAAAAAAAAGGGAGGCGAGAAAGAGGTCAAGATAACATCACAGAGCGTTAGCGTTGCTCTGCTCGCTTGCCTGCTGCGTGGAGCGCCGGGGGCTGTATATGCTCTCACAACACGCTCTCAGGGACCCGGGGACGATGCATTTCCCTTCCAAGGGGGCCAAGGTCTTAGGATCCTAAGACGCTCTTCAAGTGCTTAACCCTTCAAGACCCGGAACGCATCTGTGTAACCATTTTATAACCATTGTGTTATACTTTGGGCTATTAAAAAATAGCAGATATACAAGCTTATAGCATGGCTATGAGCTTGTAGATCTGGTATTTTTGAAGAATCGTTAAAATTTGTGCAAATCTTTGAATATGTATATATTATATATATATTTTTAAGCAACATTTTTTTACTCAAATCTTTGCTTGTCGGGGGTCCCAAGAACAACATAAGATGGGGGTCCGCAGCCAAATACATATAATTTTGGGGGTCCTTGGGGGGCCACTGATTATAGCAAAAAAAAATTACTCAAATCTTTGCTTGTCGGGGGTCCCTGGAACAACATAAGATGGGGGTCCGCAGATTTTTTTTTCAAAAAACTGTTGAACTGTACAGACATTTGTAGAATCCCCAGAACCCCCAGATTTGAGTTACAAATGTTCACTTTAAATATATATATTAAAAGATTTGCACACATTGTCATGATTCTTTTCAAAAATAGCAGATCTACAAGCTCATAGCGCGGCACTCGGTGCCGCGCTATGAGCTTGTAGATCTGCTATTTTTGAACAGCCCAAGTATGAGATAATGGTTAAAATCGAAAATGACAGATGCTTTCCCGGTCTTAATGGGTTAAAGGTGCCTCGGCGTGCTATTTTAGTCAGCAGAATGAGTTAGTAAGTAGTGTGTGTGTGTGTGTGTGTGTGTGTGTGTGTGTGTGTGTGTGTGTGTGTGTGTGTGTGTGTGTGTGTGTGTGTGTGTGTGTGTGTGTGTGTGTGTGTGTGTGTGTGTGTGTGTGTGTGCATTCAGCGCGTCTCAGACTGCCAACCCTTTATGCAGTGGTGGAAGACGTAATAATATTTTTTTTTCACACACATTTGCAACCTTATCTTGATATAAATATATGATATCCAAATGCTATCCTCCTATAATTCGACAAAGCTCTGTGCGGATGGTGAGCCCAGCTCTGTGCGGGCGGTGAGCCCAACATCTCTTCTGCCCGGTTCTCCTCAGTGGCTGACGAGCAATTGATCTGAATTTGCACACAGCCATTCACCATCACCATGTGCACGGAGCAGTGAAGCCCGTTTTTCGCTTGCCCCAAAATGTCAGCTGTTTATTAGCGTTTTTGTGTTCGCTGGCTCCCGGGTTGCCAAATCATGTGCGCATATCCCCCCACGGGTATAGAGTCTGGAACTACACCTCCCGAAAGCAGAGAAAGGAAGATGTCATCTCTTCCTCATTTCTGTTCACAAAAATATATTCTAATATATCTTTGCATTTGATATTTTTAACTTATTTAGCTACAAATGGCTTCAATTTAGATTTATAGTAGGACAAATTTGCGCGACTGTGAGGACGAAACGGAAGTAGGAAGGATAATTTTCAGAGCTTCTGTTGCTCCAGACTGTATGACGGAAGCATTTGAAAATTGTGGGAGGCAACAGTCTGGCTCGCGAGACTACAGGACTAGATCTAATGTTCATTATAAGATGGTACAATTTCCCCTCGACTCGCTCCGTGTGTCATTGGGTGGGCATATGGACAGTTCAGAAACCTGCCTACCAATGACATCATCGACGGGGATTCCAAGCTAATAGAAACTACAGCCTTTCTCTTCCTGGAAAGTTAGAATGCAGAAATTAGCACCACATTAATAGTCGTTTGAAATGAACACCACTTCACACAGCAGCCTGTGTTATTTATTTTTAATGGTCAGTTAATGGATTGTGCTTGGATCAACGGAACTATCATAGCATACTTTACATTCCTAGTGCCTAGTTTATATTTTGGTGTCACAGTTAAAACTTATTTTTCACAATTTTAAAGACAAATAACCATGCCTTTTTTTTTTTTTTTTTTTTTTACATAATATTTTTTTAAATATTAATACATGAATAAAATCTTAGTGTTTTGCCAATTATTTGGGGGCCCACTTACAGTATCCCCACAGCCCACCAGTGGACCTTGGCCCACAGGTTGGGAATGGCTAATATGATAAGTGGTCGAGGTTACAGCAGAACATTCAGAACATGCAGAAATGGACATTTATCGGCTACTGTGGCAGGAGGTTAACCACGTAAACCCTATACAGTTAACCAGAGTCCCTCAGGGTTTCCTGTTATTGTGAGGAAAGCTTTTGCAGAAAATAGCCGATCGACAAGCTTACAACGCGCCACAGCTTTGTTGATCTGCTATTTTCTGCAAAAGCTGCTGAGGTTTAAGGGGTTAATACATACAGCAGATAATTTCACCAGCAATGATGATGTACAGTATAATAAGTATAAATACAGTAAAAGGCTGGGTAATATACCTAAAACAGATGAAAAGGAG
Organism: Gymnoscopelus braueri; assembly: GCF_963280865.1. Taxonomy (NCBI): domain Eukaryota; kingdom Metazoa; phylum Chordata; class Actinopteri; order Myctophiformes; family Myctophidae; genus Gymnoscopelus; species Gymnoscopelus braueri. The sequence goes on from NC_137604.1 coordinate 13,116,105, forward strand.
TCTCCACATCCACAACTCAGCCAACATGCAGCCTTGAGCATCTATTCACACCGATTGGTATTGTGAATAAAGGTCTTTCAATGAGCTGAAGAGTAAGACAAGATTATATGCAGTTATAGGTTACTACAGATGCTGTGTGTGTGTGTGTGTGTGCAAACGTGTGCGTGTGGGTGTGTTATGTGTTAGCAGTGCTCCATGAAGGTCTTGCACGATTGTCCACGATGAGTTCAATAAAGTAGCCTAATTCTAAACAATTTCTATAGGTTTATAAAGAAACATATATACAATAAGCTTGCTATGTTATTTAGCATATACAAATAAAGTAGGCTACATGGGATCATTAAAGGTAGGGCAAGTGATATTTTTTTGTAATTATTATTTTTTTGTTAAAAAGGTTAAAGTACTATATTCTGATAGTAATCATTGAGCGTTTGTTCGGTCACAGGGGTCTCTCCAGAATATAATACATTTTCAGGTAGGTGACAACATTTAAGCCAATCAGGAGAGAGCACCGAAAATGAATTTCCTGTTTAATAAAGAGCTGGAGAGACATGGGAGACTCCTTTCACTGAACAAACACTCTATAGCAATGAGTACTATCAGAATAAAGAGCTATTTAACACTTATTTTAGCCAAAGTAAATCACTTACCCTACCTTTAACATTATGCTAAGCTACAATTTGTTTTATCTGTGTTGTTTTATTAAGTTTGATTGAGTGTGTCTGCGGGTTTTATAAATATTTAACCGATGACAAGTATTAACAAGAGCTTGTGACTAAACAATACATTGGAACACACCTTCTTTCCACTCCCTGAAAAGCCACGTTATTGGACATACACGCTTTACGCCCGACAATCGACAATATGTACGAGACGCCGAAACAGACTCATCATTCTCGCTGTGTCCTCATCAGAGGAAAGCTGGCCTTTTCCAAACTCTCATAGATATAGGTATGGGGGAGAGCGGGGTGATTTCTCTTCAGAGAATGGTCACATTTCGATCTCGCTGACCTCCAATTGCATGCTTTCATCGACTTCTGCCGCGCCCATTCGAGACGGAGCTCTAAGTCTTTCTCAGTGGCAGCGAAATCTTGTAAGTGCTGATTGAATTCTGTCTGAAGAAACTTGATTACTGTCACATATTTCACCTCTCTTTTTTTTTGTAGAAAAGAAGGCATTTGCGAAAGTGCCATAATCCATTTATGCCGGGAACGCATCTGTGTGTCATTCTTTGGCTATTGAAAAAATAGCAGATCTACAAGCTCATAGCGCGGCACCGAGTGCCGCGCTACGAGCTTGTATATCTGCTATTTTTTTTAAATCATGAAAATGTGTGCAAATCTTTGAATATATATATTTTTAAAGCGAATATTTGTAAGTCAAATCTTTGCTTCTGGGGGTCCCTGGAACAATATATTTTGAGACGGGGGTCCGCGGCCAAATACATATAATTTTGGTGGTCCTTGACATGAAAAAGTTTGAGCACCACTGATATAGAAACATACGTTTTTCAGAATACTTTTGGGATTTAGAAGACATTTGTAGAATCGGCTTCAGGTCTTAATGGGTTATGTTCCAAAAGTGCGGGGAACTGCGCCACATTGAAGTAGCTGTGTGTCTGATTGGGAGTGATCTTGACAGAGAAGTGAGCATTACACAGAATGCTTTCAGGTGAGCGTATACTGTAGTAGTAGAGTGTATCAGGGTCTGATAGCCATATGAGGGTCAGTTATTTCATGAAGTGGTCGGTCTTTCTCCTTCAGAAAACCGGTCAATATCACATCTCGGGGAATGAAACCGCTCCAGCTGTATGATTGAGCCATCATCATATACCGTACGTGTGAGTGGTAGATTACGTCTCCGTATTCAGCATCGACTTCAGATGGGAAAGCCTTTTATCCTCTTGCGACTGAGTACTTGAATTAGGTTGATAGTTTTCATCCGCAAGGTTCATCACGTCGCCGAGCTGGACCGCCTTGGCAAAGAGCGCCTCGGCAAAGAGTGCCTCTTGGTAAACAATACACAGTGGCGGACAGCAATGAAATACATTTAATTTAGTATTGTAGGCCTACTTAAGTATTTTTTTTTAGTACTAGAGGTTCGGTCCACGGTCCTCGCACCTACGTTCACCACTGCAATCAATATGTCTGAGTCATGGTGTCGGGTAGCCTGATTATCAGCCTGACGCTGCGTGGAGCTCCAGTCTGACATTGGCTGCAGTGTCCGTGATTACCAGGGGGAGGGGATTCAAATTTCCCTAAACCAATCACAAGAGATCCACGGATCCGCCTACATCTGACGTCATCGCACAGCTTGTTTTAGCAGATATTCGCTGATTGGCTTGTCGTTAGACCACCCCCACCTCCGACTCTGATTTGACAGGTTTTTCTTCGACCGTGAAAAGCCATAGGCTCACATTATGACACCAGACCAAGAGGAGCAGTCCACTCAGAGAGTGGGCGGGGTCTATGGTCTGGAACCAGGCTAGGTGTCGGGGGCTTTGTCAGAGTACCTGTTGTCCCCGTCTGTCTATTTCCCTTTTTGTGCCCATATATGGAGATATCTGTATCCGTCAGTCCTTGTCCGTTTCATGCCCATATATGGACACCCCTGATGTCATCAGTAGGCCATATGCCCATGTATTGGAATGTCCATATATGGGCATATTGGTTGGATCGGCGGTTCTGGACAACAGGACATCGAACTACTCAACGGCGGGCAACGCACTCCCTCGAGCAAGGACGTTTTGAGTTTGAAGTTGGTCAGTCCCCCATGAATGCACATGACCATATATGGGCATAGCGGATCTCTGTATCTGTCAGTCCTTGTCTCTTTTTATGCCCATGTATGGAGATCGATGATGTCATCAGTATTTGTCTATGGGCATGCCCTCTTTTGTGGCCAAAATTGTAATACAGCAACGTATTGATATTAAAAAGAAAATATACTTTGTACTTTGTACTTTGTACCAGTACTTAAACTCAAGTACAAATTTGACAGAGCAACTTTCACTTACTAGCTGAGTAATATTTGACCAGTAGTATCTAGACATTGGCTCAAGCACAGGGGTTGAGTACTTTGTTCCACCACTGATAATACAGTGCATTTTGACATCCTCAACTTTCACTAAGTCGTGAACCTTCCTGTACAGCCATAGAAGCCATCCTATTCTGCTCAGCTGTCATTGCTGGAGGCTTATCTGCTGTAGCTGCACACAGCTTGTGCCAGAGCAGTTTCATGTCATCGATCACAAACGGACACAGCTTCAGAAATGGCTTTACCCGTGGCGGTGCCCTCCTATGATGAAGCAGCTCCTCCTTGATGTAGGGCTGCGGCTATCGATTTATTCTCTTTGTGATTATCCCATTAATTACTTTCTCGCTTCATCGAATAATTGAGAAGTGCATTTCTTTTATTAGATTTTTCAAATGGAAGCGTTATTTCATACTTTGCCGCGCAACAGTGTCTTGCGAATATAGTCAGAATAGCCGATCTACAAGCTCACAATCACAAAGTGTTACAATTCGCACGTCGTGAGCTTTTACATTTGCAATTTTCACTCAGGCTTTTCACAGGCTTCAGACGTGCCTCTATTAAAAGAAAACATCTTATCTTATTTCCTATAATGACGTGCCCAAAATAGGGATTGATTATTAATGGATTATTCTCAGACGGGTGGCTATAGCCTCTCCCTTAGAGAAAGGGTGAGAAGTTTGGTCATCCGCGAGGAACTCGGAGTAGAGCCGCTGCTCCTTCACTTGGAAAGGAGCCAGCTTCGGTGGTTCCCTAGGGAGACCCTGGCAGACCAAGGACCAGATGGGGGATTATGTCTCCACACTGGACTTGGAACGCCTCAGGATTCCCCAGGAGGAAGTGGCTAATGTTGCTCAGGAAAGAGAAGTCTGGAGCTCTCTGCTGAAGCTGTTGCCCCCACGACCCGACCCCGATAAGTGGTTGAATATGGATGGATGGATGAATTTATCAAATATTTTCTTCAATTATCGATATTCAATTATGTTTTATAATCGATTACATCGATTAGTTAGATTAACTGTTGCTACAGTGATGCAAAAGTTGTAGTCAACTCCCTGCAATAAAGATGTACAGTAACAGCTGGACTGTGTCCGTAACATCTGTGCTCTCGTCGCATGCAATGGAGTAGAAATGGAATGCACTGACACTCGCTGTTTATTTCGCTGACGGCTCTCGTTGTTGGGCGACTGTTTTTTTCTGGACATGCTGACTTTGTTGAATTCTGGAGTTTTCCCCCACAACTTTTTGTGAGGCGCTCTGTAATAAAGTCGAGAATGGGTTTTCCATTGCATTTATTGGCACCAGGAAACTGCTGCGGTTGAGCCATCAGACTAGCTGTCAGTTGTTTAACTTTTCTGCTCTCGCTTCTGTGCCCGTGTGTACGAAGTGTTGGACTAGATGTTTTGTTTCATTTCATTCTTGGAAACATTTGCACACCAACATACCAAGGAAGGGCGGCCATAGCTGAAGGGTTAGAGAGCCCGCCTGAGAAGGCAAAGGGTCCTAAGTTCGATTCCAGCCTTCAGCAATTAGTCAAAAAGTGTTGAACTGAGCAAGACACACCAACCCTTAACTGTTCCCTGAGAGCTACAACCAACAGCTGCTCACTGCTCCTAGGATGGCTAAAATGCAGAGGAAAAATGTCACGTATGTGCTAATATACAGTTACAAAAAACACCTAATTATTATTATAATTATAAAGGGGATGTCCACAGAGGTTCTCCAGTCACAAAAGAGTTAGTTAATTAATCAGTAGTGGACAGTGACAAAGTGTATTAATTTGAGTATTGTACTTAAGTAAAGTACAAACTAACTTTACTTACTGTATTTTTTGATACTTGACTTTCATTCCACTGCATTTCAAAGACAAATATTGTACTTTTGACTCGACTGCATTTCTAGGAGAGGAAAAAGTCCATTATGAATTAAAGTATTCATTATCTGACGTGTTCTGCATTCCCTCGTTATTTTCCATCTTATGTTTAATCGACTGAGGTAGCCTAAACGTATTTATAATTAACTGAGTTGAACGTTTTCATCGATGCGTCATCATTACAATGTGGTCTACAGTAGTTGTTCAAAATGGCAGAGATGTACTGTACATCAATCCAAGCAATCCATATGGACTATATACTGTATGGAGTAATAATGGTCCCTATAGGACATTTTGTTTCTAAGTTAATGCTGCACTGTAACTGTATAACTTTCCTCTTCTACCCCGGATTTGAACCGGGTTTCCTGCGCGGGCGTATTATATTAACATACTCTACCATACAGGAGAAATGAATATTGGAGAAAATTCCATTTTATTCATTTAAAAAAAAACTTTACGTAGTAACTCTTTAATGTTGTGCCACTTAAAAAAAAACGAGCAACATGCTGCTGTTGACTCGGGGGCCGTAGTTTGGCCATGTCTTCTCTGTGGTCTCCATTACAACTATTTAATCAGTTATTTTTCTTCTTCTTCTTATTATTATTATTATTTTCACAACATCCCAGTCACCGATAAGATGAATGACATCAACCCATAAGAGCTCAACGTTTCACACAAATTAATGCTTAGTAATATTACACACACACACGCACGCACACGCACACGCACACGCACACGCACACGCACACGCACACACACAGCAGGAAATGGAAAATAAATGTGTGAGGGTGGAGTAAGCAACAGTGTATTTACCATTATGCATGTTATGCCATGTGTATGTCCATGTATGAGTTCATACACAGATGCAAGTGTATGTGAGCGCTCTTTCAGAGATACGCGCGTGTGCGTGGTTTTTGTTCAGAAATGTGCGCGCGTGTGTGTGTGCGCATGTGTGTGAGAACACAATTGTGTGTGAGACACTAAGTGCGACACTGCTCATATAATCCTTTAATTTCCCACAGCCCTCCGTGTTTTATCCAGGCTTTATAGCCTTCTCACAAGCACCACCGTGTGTGTGTGTGTGTGTGTGTGTATGTGTGTGTGCATGGGTGTGTTTGTATTTTGCGTGCGTGCATGCCTGTATTGCTATACTTGTGAGAGACAAATGTCCACCATTAGTATAGTAGAATTTGATAACGTTTTATTGTTCAAACAGATTTGGGTAGTCAGGCTAACAATTAGGAAAAGATTCAGTTTGCTGTTAGGGTTAGGATTAGGCACTTAGAGGTTAGGATTAGGGGTTGGAGTTGGAGTTGAGCTTGATTTGTAACTTAATTACGGGCCAGTGATGTGCTTAGAAAATAGCAGATCTACGGTTATAAGCTCACAACGCACCGCAGCGTGATGCATTGTGATTGAGATTGTGTTACAGATTAAACTTTTCATAGATTTCTTAGATATCTTCATAGACTTTACTATCATCAGTGTTGTGTGAATTATAGTTTTTTTTGTTTGTTTGTTTATACATGATCTTTACTATTAATATGTTAGATTCATATGAATGTGTATTTTCAGACATTTGGCCACTTAAACCCTCAATACTTTGTAAACGTGACCTTTGGCTCTGTATTAGGTCTGCTCTTTTTATAGCCGATTTTAAGCAGCCGATCTACAAACGCACGTTTTGTGCATATGTCTGTGTGCATGAATTTCTATTTGGGTTTGTGTGTGTGTGTAAGAAATTGGATGCAGCAGTTGCATCAGGGTCTGTCTGACAGCGACACTGTCGGGGCCATTTTGCAGTGAACCCTGTAATGGCCCCATTTGTGCGAGAACGCAGAACACGCACGCACGCACGCACGCACGCACGCACGCACGCACGCACGCACGCACGCACGCACGCACGCACGCACGCACGCACGCACGCACGCACACACACACACACACACACACACACACACACACACACACACACACACACACTCACACACACACACACACACACACACACACACACACACACTGATACACACACACACACACACACACACTGATACACACACACACACACACACACTGGTACACACTGATACACACACTTACACTCACCCATACAGACAGTTGGATCGTGTAAACAACAACACCTTTGTCCTTAACACTCCAACATTTGCAAACTTCCTGCTTTAGTAGAGCGGATAAAAGCAATATTTAGGGAGAATCGTTCACTTGGTGATACAAGCGTGAAACTTGGTACAGATCATCTTTAGAGGTCATTTATCGATTTTTTTAATCGAGCCACTTGAAAATCAAAGATGGCGGCCATTTTTCAAGATGGCCGACATCTTAGTGGGCAGTTAAGTGATATGATGGTTTATTTGGTGATACAAGCATGAAAATTGGCATGAGCAGTCTCTGTGGGTCACTTGACAATAGGCCACCCACAGCTACTTGAAATTTCAAGATGGCGGCCATTTTTCAAGATGGCCAACACTTTAGTGGAGCAATTAAGTTATATAATGGTTTATTTGGTGATACAAGCATGAACATTGGCATGAGCAGTCTCTGTGGGTCACTTGACAATAGGCCACCCACAGCTACTTGAAATTTCAAGATGGCGGCCATTTTTCAAGATGGCCAACACTTTAGTGGAGCAATTAAGTTATATAATGGTTTATTTGGTGATACAAGCATGAACATTGGCATGAGCAGTCTCTGTGGGTCACTTGACAATAGGCCACCCACAGCTACTTGAAATTTCAAGATGGCGGCCATTTTTCAAGATGGCCAACACTTTAGTGGAGCAATTAAGTTATATAATGGTTTATTTGGTGATACAAGCACTAAATTTGGCATGAGCAGTCTCTAAGGGTTGCTTGACAAGAAAACACTCCCAGCCACTTTACATTTCTATTTTCAAGATGGCCGCCCCCTGGATCCTCAAAAGATACATTTTCTCATAGAAATTTATGTTTTTTTTTCTTTAAGGACGATTATACGATTATTATTATTATGCTAAAGAACAACTTTTAACACATCACAATATAGTTGTGTTGATTTGTTGATCATAGATAGATTAGATAAGAGTGAATATCTGCACTACCAGGGCACACTGGTGATATATCACTGCTGTTAAACTCAGAGTGGGGTTCAATGTCAGCTAATTGAAAGTTGGTATCCCAAATGCTGTCTAATTTACCCCAAAACAGTTAGATAGCCGCACCTGAATTGACAGGTTGTGCCAGCACGGGAGAGCCGAGCCAAGGTTAATGGGGTTTTAGTTAACCGGATGGTGTACAGATCGCTCAGGATTTAAATGGCATTGGATGAACGATCGAACTAAGTGTAGGGTTAAGGCACGAACTTAGTTGTATCCCATACATCAAAGTGCTTGGTAAAAGGTGGTAAAAGGATAAACCCTCGGCCTCTGCCTATGCTGCAGACATGGCAGAAGCCATCATAACAGTTGTGAAAACTAACTGGGACAGATGTTTAATTTGTCAGCAGGTCACCAAGGAAAAACTCATTCAGCCGAGTTTATTCAACAGAGAGCACGATCGTACTGGTTATGATACCATTGCAAGAAATGTTCCATTATTTCATAAGATCAATGCTCTGCCTATCTTACTTAGTCCAACCCGACTAGATGAAGGTGATGGCATAGAAAGCACATCGACAAGAAACAGAGCAAAATATAATTCAAGCTGTAAACTTAGGTTCAACAACACAGAGCTGGAAAGGGCCCAAAAGAGAGCATCTACATCTGCTGAAGACACTGAAGATACCAAAGATATCCATGTCAAGAGGCCAAGAAGATCTAATGTATGACCGGTCCAGCGATGTCACAACTGTGAACGAGGCCAGGCTTGATCTCTTTGCCAGAAAGCAAAGACAATATGACTTGATCCCACCAACTCAAGCAGCACTCAAAGAGCATGCCAAACATGCTTCTTATGAGGCTGGATACGTGTGGGGACAGGCATTGAAGCGACATCCACAAATGCAGAGCCCATCTGACTGGGGATGGGTGGAACAGGACGAGAAGTGGAAAGTCTTCTGGACTCCACTTCCACCTATTGCGGAGAGTTGTTGGGAGTTGACCAAATGTGGGTGCTCCAAGGCATGTACTGGAAGGTGTAACTGCTTCAGATATGGACTCAGTTTCACATGCCTATGTAGTTGCCCCTGCTAGAACCTATTTGCATGTTTATTTTGCCAGAGTTATTCCCTGTTGTCCTCTGTGTTTTCAAGTGGAGGCCTATGGCTCGGCTTCCCCTCGTCACATCGACGCATCATGTTTTACTTTTTATCTAGTCTATTACTGTGTAATTTTCAGTTGTTACTTTGTAACATTGCTTCCACTGCCTTCCACTGCCATATCTAACAGTGAAGCACATTTTCAGTTTAGTTCCTTAGTATCGTTTGTCATGGTTCCGTGGCTATTGCCATTCAGTATTAGCCATTACTCATAATTTTGGAGCACTGTCCGTTCAGCACCACAACTGTGCTTATCAGCACCACAACTGTGCTAATTTATTCATCTTATTTTTTGTTTCCCCACCCCTTAGTATTTTAGTTAGTAGTTTAAAAAAAACAATATATATATATATATATATATATATATATATATATATATATATATATATATATATATATATATATATATATATATATATCCTCCCTTGTGACTGTTACCTTGTCGTGGTAAGGGAGCTTGTTTAGGCCTACCTCAGTGAACCCTGAGAGCTATGCCGGTGGGAGGCAACTCCTGACAGGTCTTACCAAACTGGACAGGTCGTGGGCGAGGAGTCAGACAAAACACAGTCAAACAACCTCTCTTGACAGAGCTTTTTGAGGAACCCAATACATTTCTATGAGAAAAGGTATCATTTAAAGATTGACATCTTGAAATTTCAAGTGGCTGTGGGCGGTTTCTTGTCAAATGACCTTTTGAGACGGCTCATGGCAATTTTCATGCTTGTATCACCAACTAAATGATTTCTTAAGCTTAACTAGTCCACTAAGGTGGTGGCCATCTTGAAAAATGGCCGCCATCTTGACATTTCAAGTAGCTGTGGGTGGCTTATTGTCAAGTGACCCACAGAGACTGCTCATGCCAATTTTCATGCTTGTATCACCAAATGAACCATTATATAACTTAAATGCTCCACTAAAGTGTTGGCCATCTTGAAAAATGGCCGCCATCTTGAAATTTCAAGTAGCTGTGGGTGGCGTATTGTCAAGTGACCCACAGAGACTGCTCATGCCAATTTTCATGCTTGTATCACCAAATAAACCATCATATCACTTAACTGCCCACTAAGGTATCGGCCATCTTGAAAAATGGCCGCCATCTTGGATTTTTGAGTGGCTCGATTAAAAAAGTCAAAGAGTTGACCTAAAGGAATGTTCATGCCAATTTTCACGCTTGTATCACAAAGTGAACGATTGTTCCTACTATCCGCTCTACTACTTGTAAATGAGGTCGACCGATGCCCGAGTTTTGGGTTTCGATGCCAATCCTGATTTTGGGGGAGTCCTAGACCACTGATTATTGATGGCCACACACATTTCTGTGTGCTGTCACTGCCTTTGTATCCTACTAGCTCACCTGCCGGTGAGGAGCCCCTACCGGGAGGATGTATGGCCTCCTCTCGCCCAACACTGACAGGTGCCGCCCCAGCCGGTAGGAGTAAGTGTGTGCAGTGACAAATATCCCCCTTCCCCGCCCGGCTTCCCTCCCCTGAACACGGGCCAATTGTGTTTGTATAGACGCTGGACAAAGCCAGATGCACCATGGTGGATTGAACCCCTATAGACTCCGTGGCGATGGTACCACTGCATCACCCGAGCGTCCTGATTATTGATATTTCGACTGATATTCTGTCAAAGAATGCAAAATCATAGAAACAGCTTTTAGCTAACCAACTAGCCTACACAATGTGTTCATTAGATTATTATTATTATTATTATTATTATCATGCATAAAAGGGACACAGACAGACCAATTGGAGAACCGCTGATCCGACCGACTCCACACCAGATACCTCTATTTTAACAGATATTTCGTTTACAGGATGTTGACATGTCGCCTAGCAACAGCAGCGCGTTGAAAGCTTATCTAGTCTAGTTTCATGGTCATTTTGTGAATATTCCTCCATTCACTCCCTGCACCGTTAATAACACATAATGACCTCACACCATTAGTGGCTATTGTAGCTGATGTTTGACAAGAGCGGGAAAAAAATTGGGGGAAAAAATAAAAAATCCACTCCGAATATCACAATGTGCTTGAGCAAAATATCGGATTTGTCTGAATATCAGACGGCTCCACTTGAGATCCACTCTGTGCCTCATCCATCCGCCGAACCCCGGACGCGCACACATTATTTCCATGACAACCCCGGATCAGTCTGGGTATAGCGGCAAACAAGCGACGTTGGCGACCAATTGTGATGATTCAAGTATGCCAGAGCTCTGCTCTTGAAGGCAGCTCTGATAACCGGCACGAGCCAAAGATTGCCATGCGGTGCTTCACTAAATGACTTGGTTCTTTTCGAAACAGCTGTGAGCTGTGCAACCGAGCATCGGATTCACCAGGAATTACGAGTGTGCCTATCAGACAAGTGTGCATATTATCGCCCTCCCTCAGCTCCCCCTCCCCTCCCCTCTGTGCCGTGCCTGCCTGATGATACAGATCAGTGGTTCTCAACCTTTTCAGGCCGTGACCCCCCCAAAATAATCATATTTGAACTGGGGACCCCCCCATACCCTGATAAGCACTTGGAATGTAAAAGTTGAGGGAGTACATTTTCGGTTCCACAGATAAATATTGTGAAAATGGCAGATCTACAAGCTCACAACGCCTCGCAAAGCGAGGCGTTGTGAGCTTGTAGATCTGCCATTTTCACAATTTTCGCCTTTCTTATATTATTTGACAATTTGGCTGATGTTTGACCAGTTTTTATAGTATAGTCCATTGATTGCTTTTGATGCAGTAATGGTCTTTTTCTTTTCTTTCTTTTTTGAGGTGTTATAAAGGTCTTAAAAGTCCTTAAATTGTCACTTCACTGTCATCTGAAGACCCCCCCCCAAAAAAATCATGTCCCACAGGTTGAGAACCACTGATATAGATATGTAAGTGTGATATCGCAGACACCCTGTGACATGAGAAGCACCTTCTCAGCCTCTCCGCCACAATAACAACTGTACATAGAAATAAACACCGGTGACTCCTAACCTGTGGGCCTGGGCAGTGGTGGAAAAAGTACTACATGTTTTTACTTAAGTAAAAGTATCAATACTGCACTGTAGAAATACTCTGTCATCTGGAATTAAAAATGTACTTGAGTAAAATAAAAGTACAAATGTATCGGTATCTAAATGTACTTAAAGTACCAACATTTGAAAGTACTCATTATGCAGAATGTCCTGTTTCACAAGTTTTCAAATGTACAGTATAAAATCTTTTTGAAAGATCTGCAAGCTTGCAATGCGTCGCGTCGCAACGCATTGTGAGCGTGTAGATCGGCTATTTTCAAATAGCCAAAGTTTTAATAGGGCTGAAGTGGTTAATGTATGTTTTGTAATGATAATCAAAACCTAAAAAGTAACTGGTTACTAAAGTTTTAAAATAATTGTAGTGAAGTAAAAGTACGATGTTTGTCTCTGAGATGTAATGGAGTAAAAGTAAAAGTATAGAAATTTGGAAATACTCCAGTAAAGTAAAAGTACCTCAAAACTGTACTTAAAGGAGAATTTTGGACTAAAGTTTTATTACCTTTTCTATGATGTTATGATATCTTAGGATGAATGGTACAGTAGAAAAAAAATCATAACTCCATCCCTGGTCCGCCACAGCTTAAAACAGATAGGCCTTAGATCACATATTTTAATAGCTTTTTTTTTTTTTTTTTTTTTTAGATCTGATGTTCATAGTGACAGAACACTATGCAAAAAAAAAAAAAAACCCTAAGTCTCGCTAGATGAGACTGAAATGAGACTGAGATGAGACTGAAATCTCGAGATTTCAATCTCGTCTAGCGAGACTTCTGTTATTTATTTATTTTTTATTTTTTTTGTGACGCACCAGTTGTGAAATGTGTTTTCATTCTGATACAGATAAATAGCATCGTAAATATACTACGGTGGTTCCATTCATCCAAGGGGAACACAATCGATCAATTGATTGATTGATCATTAAAATAAACATGGTCTGGAACATGCTCTGAAAAATGCACGCGGACCACCCATCCGACCACTAAACCGGTCATAT
>NC_137604.1:13134282-13171782 GCF_963280865.1 Gymnoscopelus braueri
CCTCCGCCATCGGTGTATGAATGTGTGTGTGAATGTAATGCACAATCTATGTAAAGTGCTTTGGATAAAAGCGCTATGTAAATGCACCATTTACCACTTACCCACGTGGGCCCCACATAAATCGCCAAGTTGGGGCCCACCTAAGGCCCAGGTAGAACCCATGTGGATCCTGCTGACATTGCCCACTTGTGGCCCATATAGTTCAGCCCACCTTGAAACCATATGGGACCCACGTGGGCGTGCTGGCTGGGTGAAGTAGGCTACAACCAAATTCTACTATTAAATGAACATAACTCTTGTCAGTCCATCCTCATCCATTTTTTCTCCTCAGTGGGTTGACTAGTCGATCTGAAATTGCACATGTGCATAGACCAATGGTATATCGTTGCTGTCGGGCAATATTTCAGCTTTTTCTTTTTTTTTTTACGTACATTAATGTACTATTATTTGGAAAATCTGAATTTGTTTTTACAGCAATGCTTTGGTCTTAAAATGAAAATACACTTTCTAATTTGTACATAAATATGTATTTTTAAGCATGTAATTTTGAAAATCTTGTATTTTTAAAAGTACTCCAGTACTTTAACTCAAGTGCAAATTCGACAGAGCAGCTTTCACTTGCAGTTGAGTAATATTTGACCAGGAGTAGGCCAATCTATAATTTGACTCAAGTACTGAGGTTGAGTACTTTCTCCGGCACTGAGTATAGGGAGCCTGTCTTTATTATTTAACCACTTAAACCCCGTATCCATAATGTGGAGAAAGCTGTCGCTGAAAATAGCAGATCGACACAACGCGTCGCAATGCAATGTTGACGTGTTGTGAATAACTTGGATAATATACATATTGGATAATATTGCAGCTGTCACTGAAAATAGCAGATCGACAAGCACACAAAGCGTCGCAGCGCGGCGCGTTGTGTGCTTGTCGATGGGCTATTTTCAGTGACAACTTTCCCCCTCAATGACAGAAAACTGAAAATACAGTTGCATAGAGCCCTGAGGGATTCCGCTCAACCATAATGGGGTTTCAGTGGTTAAAGTACAGTGAGCCTGTCATTATTGGACAGTAAACCCTGCTGGAGTCGCAGGAGCCACATGGAAGTGGTGGTCCCCCTCAACCCTGAAGGGATTTATTTTCCAATAATGACCCGCTCACTGTATATTATCACAGTTATTACATGGATACTTATGAATTAAATGATTTGACACAGAATATTGATTTAAAAATGAATAGTGAGCAGAGGTCTGCTCTTCAGCAATCTGAAAACGCATTTGATGAAAAAGTTTTTTTTTTGCCTCTGGGCGGTTGGAAACTTGTCGTTCCCATGGATACACAGATCTACTCACAGGAAACTGTTTTCGTGTTTTTTTACACAATGTCGGTTCCACAGCGTTTCAAATATCATCGGATTGAGGTAATTATACGCCGGCACAGGGATAGAAAACTATATTTAATATCTTGGCAATCAATGTGTAAATATACAAAAAAAAACACAACAAGTGCTTTTTCTGTTTACTAAAGAGCTGGAGAGACTAGGGCGATACTGGTATACTGAACGAACACTCTATAGCAATGAGTACTATCATAATATATAGCTATTTCAACACCTATATAATCAGACTCCTCTCAGCTCACTCCTACTAATGATGATACCGGAGCACAAACTGTGTTTTCTCTCTGGGAGCCAAACCAGTAAAAAAGAAAAGAAGAGCAGCTTGGCCTCAGCTGTCCCTTCCTCATCAAAGCTCAAAGCTCAGCCAACACACACTGGTTCATCTCCTGCCTTAACCCATAGAGACCGGGAAAGCATCTGTGTCATTTTAGGATTTCTTTGGCTATTCAAAAAATAGCAGATCTACAAGCTTGTATATCTGCTATTTTTTTTTTAAATCATGAAAATGTGTGCAAATCTTTGAATATATATATATTTTTAAAGCCAACATTTGTAACTCCAATCTTTGTTTCTGGGGGATTCTACAAATGTCTTCTAAATCCTAACAATTTTTTGTCCAAGAACCCCCCATCTCAAAATATTTTGTTCCAGGGACCCCCAGAAGCAAAGATTTTAGTTAAAAATGTTCGGTTTAAAAATACATATAAGTGAGATTTGCAAAAAAAATACGATTTTTCAATAGCAGATCTACAAGCTCGGTGCCACGCTATGAGCTTGTATATCTGCTATTTTTGAATAGCCAAAGTATAACATAATGGTTAAAGTGGTTACACAGATATGTTCCCGGTTTTAATGGGTTAATGATTTCCAGCCTGTCACTTTGACCTGTGTGTTATTATAAAGTGCCTGCTGGAAAGATTGATTTGATCTTATATAAGAACGGAACAGATCCAGCCTATATACCCTTGACCCATTAAAACAGCCATTCCTATAACCTGCGGGCAGTAAGGATATTATTGCAAACTGTGGGCCACGAAATAATTGGCAAACCCTAAGATTTTAATGATAACATGAATCTAAAAAAAGTATATGTAAAAATAAATAAATCAATGCTTTAAAACCTTGAAAAGAATTTTCATTGTGATGCAGATAAATACTGTAAAGAAGGTAAAATATAGTATGTTGGTTCTATTGATTCCAAGCCGGAACCCAATGGATGGGCAGCGTGAATCTTCAGAGCACGCTTATTTTTAATTATTATAAAATAAACATGCTCTGAAAATGCGTGCGGCCCACCCTTCTGACCACATCTCTTTTCAAATGGGAGTCCAATTTTGGGGGTCCTTGACATGAAAATGTTTGAGAACCTCTACAAGAATCGCATCGTGACGCATTGTGAGCTTGTAGATCTGCTATTTTCAAAAGATTTGTATACTTTTGAAAACCTGTGAAAGGGCACATTCTACATAATGAGTACTTTTACTTTTGTACTTTAAGTATATTTTGTTTGATACCAATACTTTTGTACTTGTAGTTATGTACATTTTGAATTCTGGACTTTTACTTGTAACAGAGTACATTGCGGTATTGATACTTTCACTTAAAAAAGCACAGCTGAGACTGAACTCTCTGTAGCGTCTCAAAAGGTTTGGTACGAGTACCAACAAGCTCAAACAAAAACAAAACCAGTGCTCGCCGCGGGCCATGCTGGGAACGTCCTTCTCCATCACTTTAGCACACCCTGGGATGCTACAATATTAATCTGCTAAATACATTCAAATGCAAGGCAATTTCATTTCCAAAGGAATGAATAAAAAATGTATAAACAGCCTCCAAACAGAAACTCCAGATATTAATAAAGAATCAAATATCCATCCCACCTACTGTCTCGCCCCGAGCTACAACACAGAGAGAGAGAGACAGTCAGGTAAACAAACATGAGCACATCAGCGTTTATCGACATGGGTGTCTTCATCAGAGTTCCATGCAGAGCAGTCAATGCCTGTGTTTTTGTTACACAATCAATGACATGAAGGCTAGAAACAACACTAGGGAAAAATGAAACAACAAGAAAAATGGAAAAAATACACTTACAAGAATATCAAAAGGAGAACAGCCAACGGCTATTCCCTGTGGTGGACAGTAACCTAGTACATTTACCTGAGTACTGTACTTAAGTACATACATTTTTGTATTTTTTGAGTATTTGTTTTTGGTTTTCAGTGTTTTTTGCAAGCCGATGACTTTTTTACTCGACGTGACATTTTAAATAAAATATTGTATACTTTTGACTCCATTGCCTTTCTAGGAAGGGACACTTTGGACGGAAACGTACAAAAATACATTGTGAATTAACCACTTCAGCCCTATTTCAAATATAGTGAAAATATATACCGATCTACAAGCTCACAACGCATCGCAATATTCATGTATTCTCATTCTTCATGTATGACATACACAATAAACATTTTCATCAAGGACCCACAAACTGATATGTACTGTATTAGGCTGCAAACCCCCACTTGAAAATATTTTGTATCAGAGACCTCCAGAAGAGAATATTGGGTTTAATCATTTCTAGAATATTCGAAAATGTTCCACATTTATTGAAGATTTTTCAAAATATTTCAAAAATGGCAGATCTACAGTACAAGTTCACAATGTATTGTAAAGCGATGAGCTTTCAGATCGGCTTTTTCTTTTTAAATAGCCAAAAATAGGGTAAAACTGATTTTGATGCTATATTATCTCATTTTGTTGGGGACCCCCTGGAACCCCTTCAAGGACGCCTGGGGGTCCCCAGACCACTTTGAGAACCACTGCCCTACACATAAAGCGTGTGTTCAGGATGAGTTTGACCTAGTTTGTTTAAATGTAACACACAGTACAGTATATGACCTTGTCTTTATTGAGATTGCTTACTGATCCCTCCCCCTCCTCCATTTCAATCAGCATACCACACTCCACCTGAACAACACTCAAGTATTACGAGATAGTGTTGCACAGAAATACAGACTACTTACGACATGATTATAACTTCAGGTTTGATTTGTGACTATGCCACATAAAATCGGAGAAGAGTATATTACACGTATGGGTGTTGAAAGAAACATAACCTACTTGGTGATAACAAAGGGACTATATTGGTTAAACATATGGTTGAATATTTAAAACCTAAATATTGTGTACAGAAACATGGAAACATGGTGTTGTTTTGTTCTCTGTTGATCTCTGTTGTCAGGTTTTATTTCATAGGGAGATCTGTTGGGGAAAAGCAGCACATGTACTAAAAGTTCCAGGAAGTGATCACTGGTAGAAAAGTTCCAGGAAGAGAGGTACCCGGAACAGCTATAACAGTTCCAGGAAGTGATAAACCAGGAAGTGAGACTGTGGGGGTTCCATTTTGGGTGTGAAAGAGTGTTTGTTGTGGTTTGACAAAGAGACTCTTGAAAGCCTACTGTACATTGTAATCCAAATCAGAACTTTAAACCATTGAATATTGTGGCCTGTAAACTTGAAAAAGGGAGGCTTGGTCGAAATGAAGAAGATATTCTGATGGTGGATATTATTAACTGGGACAGAGTAAAGGAACAACGGAATCTCCTGGAGCTTCCTGACATAGAGGTCGGGTGAGAGAAAAGTACATGATTATTTTTGTTGCAATGCATTGCTATTTTCTTTTTGGACTTTGATGATTACCCGATTTTTGGTTTGCATTTGTTGGATATTACTGGATTACATTGGAATAATATTTAATTGGAATCATTCAAGGAACCTTAAAGGAACATTACTTTTATGAACTGAAGACGGATCAAAAGCAGGGTTTGCTATTTTCTGTTCATTTGTAATTTGGAAGTCAAGTCAATTGATCATTTTAACTGAATGATTGGTTATTTCATTGCTGTCAGGCAGAGACCTCTTATATCCATATTTCAACTCTTTAATCCACCGCGCCTCAAGCCAAAATCAGGCTGATCCGGTGCGCCTCAGGAGCGGACACATTATATAGCTGAATAAAGAAGGCGCTGGAGCAACTCGGATGATTGTAGCCTTTTACTTTAATATAGAACAGGGTACAAGGCAAAAAGAACGGCAACGTTTCAATGTCAGATTACATCTTCGTCAGGTCAAGTACGGCTGTGTCAGAGATCCCTATAAGTAGTTTTTCATTGGAACTGCCGTTTTTCTTCTTCTTTTATTTTTTTTACAACACCTTGTCTAAAACTCCGGTGTAGACTGACCTCCATTTGCACAGACTGCAGCCCTCCTCCAGCTTGTCCCCCAGCTTAAAAGGAAGGTAATGGGATTGGCAGTGGGGAGTAGATACAGTATCATTGACCAGGTTGTCCCCCTGCCATCTGCCCTGCCACTTTCTTTGTCCAGTCCTACACCCTTGTGCTCCAGTATGTGTCCCGGACGGGACATCATTGCCATGATGAACGCAGCGCCGGGTGACTATATGGGACGATATGAGAATGTCATGTCACCATAAGAGATTTTATAGGGGGGCCATTTGCCCCCCTGGTGGCCGGACGATTTGTATTTATTTATTTATTTTTTATTATATATAATATATTGCCAATATATGGCAAGTATATTCAGAATATATGCTGCATATATGCCATATTCAGGTTCATATACTGTATGTGCATATATGTGGATATATTAGACATATATGTCTCTTCTCTGTCCACATATATGCCACATATATGGATATATATATGTACATATGTAGAGACATATATGCAGGCGGACAATTTCATGTCACATATGATAAACATATATGTTGCATATAAAAACATATATGTTCATATATTTTCTTTGCCCTCCCCCCCCCCCCCCGGTGGCAGAGGCAAAAATCGCCTATGCGTGTCACGAACAGTGAACATGAACAGTTTTGTACTATGAGGTTTCCACCCGACAGACACAATATGAACTCTTACAATATCACTTTTGCTTTTACTGTAGATCTGCCAAAAAAAAAGTGGTCTCAGGCTCAGTGTATGATGGACAATTTCACAATAAATTGATTATTGTGAGCGTTAAGCGATAATTACGATTATCGTCCCATTCCTAGTCGGGGGCACCTTGAGAGATGGGTTGGGCCCCCCCTACTTGAGAGATGGGTTGGGCCCCCCCTACTCCACAAAATGATTAGCTTATAACTAATACTCCAACCAGAATGTCTGACCAGGAACACATGCATCCCAAAGGAGTTTACTACTGGAATACTATGAAGCACATGAAGGAAAGACAAGGTTGTTCTTTGAGGACGACAGAAACACTGCATTGTCAAAGTTGATACGGAATCGACACCACAACCACAAGCGTTAGGCCGACCTAATAAGGTAAAAAACATTTACAAAATAGCCTGCCCTGCGTTGCCCTGCGTAGAGAGAGAGAGAGAGAGAGAGAGAGAGAGAGACTAAATATAACTGACATTTAATTCAACGCATTAAAACAGCTAATTCATTGGATCCAGTATGGATACAATACTTTCCAATTTCCGGGCCCCTTTTAGCTGGGGGCCCCGGGGTAGTCCATTCATAAATCTGGCCCTGGATGAACAGGTGATTATCTCATCATTAAGGATTCAATCATATCACAGCAGTGAGACATAATTAACTATGTATGTGTGGATATATTCACATACCCAGCCTTTATTTGCCCTGGGTGAGTGAGGGGAGAAATGAAATGGCAGAGACGTTGATAAGCTCTTGCGCTAATTGGTCAGCTATACCAGCTCAGTGGCCTTGTGGTTAGAGAGTCCGCCCTGAAACTGGGAGGTTGGGGTTCGATCCCCGGCTCAGTCATACCAAACACTATAAAGATGTAACCCAGTGCCTCCTTGCTTGGCACTTAGCATGGTTGGATTGGGGGAAGTCCCTGCGACAGACTAGCGTCATGTCCAGGGGCTATACTTGTACATCAAACTGCCTCACGCTACAGAAACAGGAGATAGGCTTCAGCCCTATGGGCCATATGGCTCGGCAAGGCTTCTCTTACTTATTCATTGGTCATTGGTATCTTCCCTTGGGGTTATACGCCGGCGGTACCAATCAGCGCAGTTAAAGTATATGTACCACCACGCACTGAACTGGCACTTGTGAGCGGCCTCGCTGCTTAAGGGGGTTTTACCGTGACAAGCACGCAAACACAACTCAGCCACCAAAACAACACAGTGACTGCGGAATGATGTGGCGTGCAATTCACAGCATGAGGAGGCGCTGGAGTTTATCTGGATGCAAATGAACCAAGCTGGAGTTTATCCGGATGCAAATGAACCACAACACGGTAGCGGGAAAACAGCGACCTTCACCGGTCCAACAGAAAGCATGCTTAATGACGAGGCTGGCAGCCAGCCCGGGCATCATCACCTGCTGGGTTCTCATCCAGCTCCTTCACACACTCTCTCATACAATTACAATGTAAGGCTTTTAGCAGACATTCTTATCCTGAGCCACTTACAGAGTGCGAGATCCTAGTGATGTAGTGATGATACACATCCTCTCATATTGCATAACGTTGCCGTGGGGCAGAAACCACTTATCTCCATGTCTGAACTTTTTGTGTTTTATCTAAAATTATCGCCCTACTTGTTCATACTACAGCGTCGCACAAAAGTATCCAAAAATACAGTGGTGGAAAAAGTACTCAAATGCTCAAATTCTTTACTTACTAAGTAAAAGTACCAATACTGCAATATAGAAATACTCTGTTACAAGTAAAAGTCCAGAATTCAAAATTGACTTGGGTAAAAGTACAAAAGTATTGGCATCATAATGTACTTAAAGTACCAAAAGTAAAAGTACTAAAACAAAAAGTACAAGCTCACAACGCGTCGCGATGCGACGTGTTGTGAGCTTGTAGATCTGCTATTTTCAAATAGCCTAGGGTATAACATGGGGCTGAAGTCGTTAATGTATGTTTTAAAATGTAATAATTTATATCCGAAAAGTAACGAGTAACTAAAGTTTTCAAATAATTGTAGTGGAGTAAAAGTACAATATTTGCCTCTGAGATGTAGTGGAGTAGAAGTAAAAGTATTGGAAATTGGAAATACTCAAGTAAAGTACAAATACCTCAAAATTGTACTTAAGTACAGTACTCAAGTAAATGTACTTAGTTACTTTCCACCACTGCCAAAATAGCAGATCTACAAGCTCGAAACGTGGCGTGAAGCAACGCGTTTCGAGCTTGTAGATGCTACTTTTGTTATTTGTTTATTCCTGAAAAGTCACAGTTGGACATGTGAGGTTTCCACCCGACAAAGAGTACCGCACTGTATGTACGCTGTACACATACATAATAAATGTATAATTTATAGATTTGGGGAGTAAATCTCTCTCTAGCACCCTGGAAAAAAAAGTACCTTGTTGCATATTACATGACGACTCTTTCAGATGTGCTAAACAAAAATCACAAAATGCACAGAAGGAATAAAATATGCATATTGAGTGCCTGTCATGGAAATAATGCCCATGTGTGTTGTGTTTTGTATGTGTGTGTGTGTGTGTGTGTGTGTGTGTGTGTGTGTGTGTGTGCCTGTGTGTGCCTGTGCGTGTGTGCCTGCCTAATTAATGAGGCAGCAGTCCTCTCAAAGAAGGACATGGGTCGATCTTGGAAGGACTGGCATCGCCATAGGAACTAACAACACCTACGCACACATGCTACAGTCTACACAACGGGGGAGCCATTTGAGGGGGAGAGAGAGAGAGAGAGAGAGAAACAATTTATTTGTGCATCTATAGCAGCTGTGGTTCTTCCATCTCTTCCCTTCCAAATATTTTTTTTCCTGCCAGGAGATGTACCTTCCTCCTCCTCCTCCTCCTCCTCCTCCTCCTCTAAAACACTCCCCCGTTTACACGCTCTTCCTGTCAGTGACAGATGTCCTTGGGCAGTCAGTTAAAACGGATATGGAATCATATCAAAAGACGGGAGACGACCAGCGGCGTTTGAAGGAGAAAAATAAATGTTGTTTTGGTGGCGGTGTGCACCCTAGGGAGCCCCGCTATAGCAGAATGGAGCGGGTAGAGGAGGGAGGGGGGGTTGTTATTTCAGGGTGCCCCCTATAGAGGGAGATGGAAGAGGACACCCCCCCCCCCCCCCCAGACGTATACACTGTGGCCTGTGTATACTCTGCTTACTTGGGTGATTTATGGATCTGTGGTCAGTGGTGGAGAAAGTACTCAAATGTTTTTACTTTAAGTAAAGGTATAAATACTGCACTGTAGAAGTACTCTGTTACAAGTAAAAGTCCGGAATAAAAAATTTACTTGAGTATAAGTACAAAAATGTTGGTATCAAAATGTACTTAAAGTACCAAAAGTAAAATAACTGAAATGTTTGAAAATAGCCGAACTACAAGCTCACAATGCGTCGCGATGTGACGCGTTGTGAGCTTGTAGATCGTCTATTTTCAAATAGCCGAGGTATGAAATAGGGCTGAAGTGATTAATGTATGTTTCATGATGTAATAATTTATATCTGCAAAGTAACTAGTAACTAAAGTTTTTAAATACTTGTAGTGGAGTAAAAGTACAATATTTGCCTCCGAGATGCAGTGGAGCAGAAGTAAAGGTACTGAACATTGGAAACACTCCAGTAAAGTAAAAGTACCGAACCATTGTACTTAAGTACAGTACTTGAGTAAATGTACTTAGTTACTTTATACCACTGTCTGTGGCCACAGTGTCACAATCACTGCAGCCATCGGTTCATGCACCAGGCAATGCTCTCCGTCTGATACAAGGCTGCTTTGAAATATCGTGCAGCCACTGACACTGTTGGTTACTGTAGCGTAGCGCAAAAGTGCACTACAAGTAGGACTGAATGTGGCCTGATTGCGGCCTGCCTGAACATCTAGTCATTAAATAAATATACTAATTACAACAATGTACATTATACTGCACTGTGCTATTTCTTTGCACCAGCAACTGTTTGATCTCTGACAAGCACATCAGCAATTCCTTTTTCCAACAAAGTCTCTTTCATCTGTTTGGAACCAGGCTGCGTGTTGGACATTAACCACTTAGACCCTCTATACTTTGGCTCTGTATTCGGTCTGCCCTCGTTTCCTTGTACACCAAACCTCTTCACCAAGCAGATCTTTTTTTTTCTCTCTTTCTCTAAAATCTTTATCCCACCATTTTTGTAACCCATTTTTTTCACCCAGTACCAAATGCCTATAAGCTTGTAATCCTGGGCGCTACTCTCCCTCTGCCAGCCTGGGCAGAGCCCCGAAACTGAGCTCATGCTTCCTTCAATGAATGAGGAGCGAGCAGGCCGCTTCTTATCACCTGACAGGAGGGAGTTTCCCCGGTAGGACGTAGCACGTGGAAGGTTATTCCAACCAGTTCCTTTCCCTTCCATCAGGCGCCACCGGCTGACCAGGGGGAGGCGATAGCGGGGAGAAATAGCAGATCTACAAGTGAGCTTGTAGATCAGCTGTTCCTGGCAAATGTTCTCTCCAGTGGGGGTGCTATAGGGGTTGAACTGGTTAAAGCAAGTGTTGGTGAACCCAGCAGGACTTTCGTTTTGCCACCTCTGTCCAGAAATATTCAAGCATCACACTTGCTGATCACACTTCCCCCAGCCGCACATCCACACCATGCACACAGAGAGAGAGAGTGTGCAAGAACGCTGCACACTGATGCCCTGCACGATGAAACATGTGATGCCGTGCATGATGCTACTGTATATCCGTTATGCAGTGCACGATGCTGGGTTGTTTTTATGTTTTATTGGGCCTTTATTTACAGGTGAAGCCCCCTTGAGATGCAAGATCTCCTTTTTGTGGGAGCCCTGTTTTAGGCTAACAGCAGTGCTGCACAGAATGGACAGTTATAAAACATAAACCAACATTTACATAAGACAGACACATTTAAAGGGATAGTTCACCCAAAAAAATACTTTTTCCCAATCAATTAGTCACCTCATGGAGACTTGAATTCATTCATCTTTTTTAGTTTTTGTCGCATTCTCAATAATTTGATGATTCCGGTAGGAGACATAAAGGAGACTTTTTTGTGTTTCCTACCAGAACCATTGCCGGCCGTTCATCAAATTATTGGCTTAGGAATGTGACAAAAACAAAAAAAAACATCCATGAATTAAAGTCTCCATGGGGTAACTAATCGATAGGAAGAAAAGTCATTTTGAGGGTGAACTATCCCTTTAAAATGAGTTAGTTAAGAGTGCAACAGAGTCATAAGGCAAGAAGAATAATAGCACTACTTGAAGAATCCAAGAACAACACATTGTGCATTAGGCCATGTATGATGCCATGCGTGACGCCGTGCGCTATGCCATATGTGATGCTGTGACCAGTGATGTAAAGTAACTGAGTACATTTACTCAAGTAGCCTACTGTACTTAAGTAAAATCTTTACGTATTTGTACTTTACTTGGGTATTTCCAATTTCCAATACTTTTACTTGTACTCCACTACATCTCAGAGGCAATTTTTTTACTTTTACTCCACTGCAATTATTTGAAATCTTTAGTTACTTTGTAGATTTTTTATTATTATTACAAAACATACATTAACCACTTCAGCGTTTCGGCCATTTGAAAATAGCCGATCTACAAGCTCACAATGCGTCGCATCGCGACGCATTGTGAGCTTGTAGATCTGCTATTTTCAAAAGATGTTTATACATTTGAAAACTTGAAATGGGACATTCTGCATAATGAGTACTTTTACTTTTGGTACTTTAAGTACATTTTGATGCCAATACTTTTGTACTTTTACTCAAAGTACATTTTGAATTCCGGACTTTCACTTGTAACGGAGTATTTCTACATTGCAGTATTGATACTTTTACTCGAGTAAAAAAATGTGAGTACCATGCCATGCGTGATGCTGTGCGTGACGCTGTGTGTGTGTGATGGCGCGGTGCAGCAGCTGTATAGCAGCGGATGCGGCATGCGGCATGAGGAGGAGGAGAGGGAGAGGGAGAGGAGGAGGAGAGGGAGAGGAGGAGGAGGGGTGGAAGAGGGAAAGGGTGGTCAGTGAGAATGAGGACGCAGGATAAGAGAGGTCAGAGATGGAGATAAGCAGGCAGAGCGGTTGTCCCGATGCTCACGCTGATGGAACCATCCGTCACGCGGCGCCCATCTCTTCCCTGTACCCTGGGCCGGCCCGCGGCCAGCTCACTCATTGTCACCTCCGCCTGACGGATTGGCTTTGATGTGTGCGTGCGTGTGTGTGTGTGTGTGTGTGTGTGTGTGTGTGTGTGTGCGTGTGCGTGTGCGTGTGTGTGTGTGTGTGTGTGTGTGTGTGTGTGTGTGTGTGTGTGTGTGTGTGTGTGTGTGTGTGTGTGTGTGTACGCGTGCACAGATTGAGTCAATACCATAGTGACTGTTAATAAGTGTGTGTGTGTGCGATTGTGCGTGCGTGCACGACTGCATGCGTGCGCGTGCATGTGCGTGTCTGAGTGTGTGTGTGTGTGTGTGTGTGCGTGTGTGTGTATCGCTGTGTGTAGCTGTGTGTGTGTGTCTGTTGTTACCGCTATTGTTGACACAGCACAATACACATGTGCATTCTTGTTGCTGCCTCCATTCTTGCCCTCCTTTATTCTCTCCTGTCTCCCTTGGCAGGAACCTTCTCTTTTTTCTCTCTCCCCCTCTCTCTCTCCCCTTCTCTTGTTCCTCTCTCTGCCTCCATTTTACTCCTTTCTCTTCCTTTTCTCACCACCCTCATTGTGTTCACAGAACGCGGCGGTTACAATGTATGTCACGATTGTTGTTGAATTTCAATTAATATCGATGTACAAGCTGTGTCTGACAACAACAAGTGTAAACCCTTCCCATGAACTATAGACCTACAAACACAGTTATGGGGGTTAGGAGGGGAAAGGAAAATACTTTTTTCCCCCCCATTTCAACAACATTTGTTGTTTGAAAAGCAATTCTCCAACGGCTCAGAGTGGCGTCAAGTGGAATTATTTATAGTGCGCTTTTTCATACTCATGGAAATTCAAGGTGTTTCAAATAGAAACACTGCAAGGGTTAAAGGCTGTAGGTGAGATATGAACCCCCAAACTCATGTCAAGGTGTCCGAATTCAAGGCTTGTCCAAACCATCAAATACCTCAATTATTTGAAGTTGAAATAGAAGCATCTGCAGGTATCGTCTCCGGGAAACTCATCATCATTTGACGTTTATGACTACGTCAGTATTTGACGAATGCTGACCGTATACATACTACTGTATGTGGACTCCATGCGATCTGAACACTGAAAACAGTACTTGAACATTATAATATCCCAACCGTAACCACATGAACAGTGTCTGACCTTATAACCAAAAGAACAGTGCCAGGTGTTACTCCTGCACATACTGTACCAGATGGTTTATGCTACGTGTCAAGATTAGATGTAGATATTATCCATAGATTTTTGCATATCCTCGACATGTTTGTCTTTCCTCTTTGATTCTTGTCTCCTTGCCCTCCCCCCTTCTTTTCCTTTTCTCCTCCTGAAAACAACAAAATCGATGACTCTTGCAAAATAAATAAATATATAAATAGACAGATGGATAAATAAACAAATGAATACATAAATAAATGAATGAATGAATTGATAAATAAATAAAATAAAATAAATACATCTTTAAACCCGTGATGTGACAAGTAAAGTTGATTCTGATAGTATTAGTCCAACATGGCTGGCATTTTGAACTTGATCTCAAAACGATAAAGCAAACTATTGACATTATTATTTTGACAAACACCAACACGATGCAATGGCTTTGGCATGAGATCATGTTGGAACTGAGTGAGTGGGCTTGGCGGGGTGGGGGGGGAGGATCACCAGACTGGATCAAAAGTATGATTTTTTAATGACAAAATGCTAAAATATCTCGGTGCGGCGCTCAAACACGGTGCCAATTTCCATACGAGAAGAAGGAATACATAACAGATCCACGCCGGCGCAGCCCCGCTGCCTTTTTGTGTTTCATATTATGCAAATGTACCTTTTATTTTTCACCACACCGCGCTCCAATTTTTCTGTGATTTCCTGCAGAATGTCATGAGATCAAGACACGGTTCGCCATGTAATCTCCTTTCTTATTCTCTTTCATTCGCTCAATCCATCTCTCCTTGTCTTCTTGTCTCTTCGCAGAGCTTTATTGTTCGTCCTCAGCCCCCCCCCCTCCCCCCCTCTTCCCCTCGCAGCTCCTCACCCATCCATCGCTCCTTCCCCACGTCAAACACCTTTCCTTCATGTCTTTCTCCTCCTCCCAACACCACCCACATTCATTTTGTCCGCTGTCGGGCTGAGACCTCGTAACTTTTCAGGAAATGGAGAGAAAAATAATAATAACCTTTTGTTCCAATGGAACCCATGTTATTATTATTATTTAGTTCATACTTTTCATCGGTCGAATATCTGTAAAACCAACAGACAGACGTAACCACTTTCACTTGACGAAAAACAAGCAAATAGCACGCAAGCTCACAATGCGTTGCATCGCGACGCGCTGTGAGCTGGTAGATCGGCTATTTTTGCTACTTTTGTGTGACGCTGTCATAATGTTGACAGACGGAAAGACATCAAAAGTTGGAATGTGGAGATACGAGGTTTCTGCCCGACAGCTGCAATTTACACAACTGCATGTACCCCCCCCCCCCTCTGCCCCCCCTCCTCTCACTCTCTCTCTCTCCATCTTTCCGTAGCTCCTTCAGAGTGATCTATACCACCACAGGGGTAATTTGCTTTAGCTCAAATCCGAGATGAAAGCCATTTCTCACCCGACACAGTCAGGTCGGCTACATATTTAAGTGCTAAGAGCAATATATATCACAGGGAGGAGGTGGAGATGTGAGGGAATGAGGGGAGGAGGAGGAGGAATAGTCCACACACAAAAAAAAAGGAAGAAAAAAAAGAAAACCGTGAACCCCCCCCCCCCCGCCGCCAGACCTACTTGGTTATTGGGGTCATGCTGCCTTTAGTATATGCCTATACTGTACAGTATGTGTTTTGATACAGAATAATATCAAACGCCATTAACAATTCATGTTTTTGCGATGATGAGAATGTTAGCAAACCAACGCCAGCAGCACTAACCTATTGATTAACCACAATGCCCTGTCTAGAGTGTAATGATCGATACAAATGCTTGCGTGTGCATTACACTTCACAAAAAAGCCCTATAGTTAGAGAGCTGCAATCCAGAACCTTATTTTACTGAATGCAATATTATTTGAACACAATTTTTTTTAATGGTAGGGTATGTTAATAAAATATAACTCCCTGTCTCCCTGCTCTTCCATCTGGAAATGTAGACCCTGCTGTCCGGTAGGAGGTCTACTGGTTGACGAGTAGTGCTGCCAGAAGTTCATGAGTGCAGCGTCTCTCCTGGGCAAGTGGGGATTCCCTCTTGACCTAGCCTGTTGAGTGTCTACTCTAAACAGAAGTACTGGAATTTGACAGAAACGCATTATCTAGCCAGTGAGCTTGTTGACCAAATTTTATCTGAATTCTAACTAATTTAGCTTGATTATGTTTATGACTATACGTAATGCCTTGAGGCGTTACGTATAGAGGCTTTACAGATCTGTTTGCATTCTCCGTTCATGAAACCCGTGTTGTGATTGGTCGAAAAAGACATTTTCCGGGGGGAAGTATATACGATGGTACAGTAGTCCCACCCTATAGACACGCTCTGCATTAGGTCGTTACCAGGCTTTTCTCCTCGAAGATGTGAAAAGGCCTTGAGAACGAGGCTACTCTTGACAGAGTGGTAGACCTGGGTAAAAATCCTGGATAGGACATAAACGCTACGGAATTTTGCAGCTTTAAGTGGATTTGTAAGAATCATATTTTCTTGACATTGTTCCGTGTGGCGTGGAGAGCCTGTGTACTGTAGTTTGAGCCTGTAATACCCCACGACAGTCAGCCGGATGGCTTAGTGTGTAATATATCGAAACCGATATTTAGAACCAATAACCGGCTTAATCCGGCTCATGTAGAGGTTAATTGTATAATCTACGAGCAGGTTTTTATATGATTTATTTTGTACTCAAGGCAACAGTTTGAAGTAATTGTACTTTCGATTTGAAGCCCAGCCCTATAGGGTATGAATGAATATGAACCACATGTTTAGAGGTACTGTACAGCAGTACAGCAGGGTTAAATATAGACAGAAAAAAGCCAAAGGCTTGTTTTCGTTATGGTCCATTTTATAGTCAACACTCAAACGAAGTGGACAGACAACAGTTAGGCCGGTCACAATTATTACATAATCGTCTAATTGCAATTATTTGAGATAATCACAATTATTTTGCATCGTAAAAAGAAATAGCTGATCTACAAGCTTACAATGCGTCACTATTTTTATTAAATTTTTTGTATAAAATTATTAAATATATCAGTAATTTCTTATAAGTTATTTCATTTTTTTCTAATTAAATTTGTTATCCCACGATTTTGTAACCCGATTTGTTTACACCCAGTGCCAATTGTCAATGTAATCCTGGGCACTACCTTCCCTCTGCCAACCTAGGGAGGCCAGGGCCGAGCTCATGCCTCCTTCAATGCATGAGAGCCTACTGACCTTCTTGTCACCTGACAGGGGTGAGTTTCCCTGGTTGGACGTAGCGCGTGGAAGGAACACGTTATTCCAACCAGTTCCTTTCCCCTCCATCAGGCGCCCCGGCTGACCAGGAGGAGGCAGTATAGTGACAAAGCCTAAAAGCCAAACAGAAATTTTATTTTTATTCATATCTTCCATATCAATGTTCAATGCAGAAAACACAATTCAATCCTTAATAATTATTTGTATGACAATGAATCGTCAACTTCAATTTTGTAATCGTGACAGCCCTAACAACAGTGCAACGAACAACAATACAAAGCCTAAAATATCAAAATATACAGTTTTCAAACAATTCATGATGAATTGTGTGAGTCACGAGAGAAGCTGTGCACAGCATACAGTATGTACTGTACTATGTACCTTTCATTTCACACTATCTGTACAATATATGTGGCCAAAATCTCCCTGCAGACTCTCTGCATTATACTGGCAGCAGTGCTACAGTTGCTGGCGCACTATAGTGCCATGCACAGTATAGGTGCAAATAGCTGTATACGTATTCATAAGTGCAGCCACAGGCAGCATGGCAACAAGCTAGGCTCACATTATGTGAGAGACGTTCGGCTCCCTTATGGATCCCATGCACCGGCAGTCACACCCATCATGTGCTATGGAGGGATGAAAGGACCTCGGCTCCGCCTGGCCGCATCGGGCACGCACGCACGCAAGCACTACAAAAAGTACATTTACTCAAGCACTGTACTACTATTTTCAGGTATTTTTTACTTTACTGGAGTATTTCCAGTTTTCAGTACTTTTACTTCTATTCCACTACATCTCAGAGGCAAATATTGTACTTTTACTCCACTACAATGATTTAGTTACTTTGCAGATTATACATTATTACATTATAAAACATACATTTACCACTTTAGCCCTATTTTATACCTAGGCTATTTGAAAATAGCAGATCTACAAGCTCACAACGCGTCGCATCGCGACGCGCTGTGAGCTTGTAGATCTGCTATTTTCAAACATTTTAGTACTTTTTGCTTTTGGTACTTTAGGTACATTTTGATACCAATATTTTTTTTACTTTTACTCAAGTAAATTTAGAATTCCGGACTTTTACTTGTAACGGAGTACTTCTACATTGCAGTATTGATACTTTTTCCACCACTTCTTCAGCTCCGCCTGCAGGCCGCATCAGGCACGCACGCAACACACGCACGCACGCTCACTCACTCACTCGCTAGAACAGCTGGTTCTCAACCTTTAGATTCAAGGACACCGACAGTTTGATATGCATTAGGGCCACAGACCCCTATTTGATTTGACTTTTATCTCTGGGGATCCCAATCTACCCTATAAGCTGTTGTGTATAAATGGAGAGTGGAGTAGGACTCAGTGGAGTGGAGAGTGTACAAATGGGTCAATTTTGTACACTCTCAGAGTTACCAGGCCCACAAAGGTCCATTTGGTTCTTAACTTTAAGTCATTTAGCTGGGGAACACCAGGCACACCCCCTCAAGGACCCCTGGGGGTCCCCGGAACCCGACATTGAGAACCAGTGCTCTACACAGCTACAATCATCAGATCATCAGTAACCATTTTCACACTCTCAGAGCTCCGAATGGATACATTTACGTTGGATTTTACTGATCAAAGTGCAGTAATCTTTATCTGTATACAGATCTAAAGAAGGCTTCTTTCTCATTTTCATTGCTCTAGAACTTCCACACCTATCGCCGCAATAGAGTACAGAAGTCCTGACGTCACTCGTTCATCCCCTGGTTCGTACAGTAATTTCTCTGTGGAGAATAACATTGGGTCATCTTAGAATCGTCTCATATAAGAATTGTGGTCCAAAAATAAACAAACTGTCTCGGCGATATTGTCAGGGAGGAGGTTCTGTATCGTTTATGATAGTCAGTCTTATATTTGAAACAGTCTGTTTCTGGCGAAAATGTAACTAATTCGGCGGAAGTAACATTATCGTTTTCTCACCGTCAGTTGATGCTTCATATCCATAAGAGTCAAACCGCCGGGGTCATTTGTTTATTTTTGGAACACAGTTCTTATTTGACGCGATATCAAAGACGTCTATGGGAATTCAGAACGGGGGTGGAAAACCGCGAATCAGGTAGGATGTGTAAATTACGTCAGACTTCGGTGCTCTATGACGCTGTGTAGAAAATAGCCTGTCCTTGATAGCTACAGACAGTACTTTACTTTTTGTTTTTAATTTGAAATGTTTTTAAACCTCACATGCATCCATGTCTAAATGGTTGCTATACTGTATGTGAGCAACGCAGCAGCTCCGTGTGTAGTAAACTCACGAAAGATTTATTTGACATTTATTTCACCACAACGTCACCTTGAGGTTAAACACCCTCCTCTGACGTGCCAAAGAGGTGTCAGCATCAACAACAGATTATATGTATTTAACCACTTCAACCCCAGCATCCCTCGTCTGGGGGGAACATTTGGCAAGAATAGCCGATCTACAAGCACACAAAGCGGTGCGACGCGTTGTGAGCTTGTATATCTGCTATTTTTGGTGAAGAGCTCTGGCTTCGATCGGGAAAAACAGCACAAGTACAGTGCATCTCAGGTCTGTTTTATTAATACTACCCTGCAGTAAGTTGGATGTTTTTGTAAAACAAAATAAAAGTAAAAAAGTGTTTTGTCAAAACGTTATCCAATCAGGAGAGAGAATCCCACACAGATAATTTATCAGCTTCAATTTTATAGTGTCCCAGTTCCAATTTCGTCAGCTCATTTTATTTGTCAAAAACATTTCATACTTCACTTGTTTATCCTAGGCTGTAGCCTGTATGAGACTTCACTCCTGATTGGATCAAATTGGTGTGCCGAGTCCCGACCTTGAAAAAGTATTTTGTATGTTTATTAAAGCGCTTGAGGGAGAGACTCGCCCCGTTTCTGAACAAACACTCTATAGCAATCATTACTCTCAGAATATAGAGCTATTTAACACATCATTTGAACAGAAAGTATCACTTCCACCACCTTTAAACTATCTTGAACAGCGCCTGGGGAGCGGTTAGGTTTTGCTCAAGGACACTTTTTGACACAACGCCAAGCGGAGCCGGGGATCAAACTAGGCGGGGACTTTAATAAGGTACTCAAAGTCATTTTACACAGGGGAGAGAGATAACAAAACAAAACATAATCAACTTTGTTAGGAAAAAACAACAATACCTTATGTCTAAGAGTAAAATCACCTTAAACAGTACAACACAAAAACAAGGGGTGCGCGTTTAGCTGGGGAAAGCAATACTGTTGGGTTTTGAGAGCGGTTTTGAGGGATGTGAATCATGTGATGGTTGATTGATTGATTGATTGATTGATTGATTGATTGATTGATTGATTGATTGATTGAATACTGAATTTACAGTTTGCAAAAAGTACAGGTAAAGTTGCTTTCGTGCTAAAAGGATAACACAAAATGCCCTGAGGGCTTGCTTCCATTGTGGTCCTATGCATTCAATTCATCATCACTTATAAAGACATACAATATACAATAAATCATCAATACTACAGCAATAAAATAATATTTACAGAAAAACTGTGGGGGGGTCATGTCTTTTGGCGGGTGCTCCCTTTTGGTAGGGCATTCCACATTTTGGTGGCATAATAGTAGGAAGGAATTCATCAACGTGCTTGTGCCGAATGGGGGGAATGAGATCAGTGGAGCTCCCTCTGGTGTTGTGCCCATGGGGGCTTCTTTGATATGGTTGGGGAGTGCTTTCCACGGGGAGGAGGAAGCGAAAGAAGAAAGCCCTAGCTTTTCGTGTGAAAACCTTGTACTGTATGTCTGAAACGGTAACTTTTCAGGAAATGGAAAACGAACCTGTGTTCCGAATGGATCCAGTATAGTTATGATTTGGTCAAAAGCTTTTGTTATATACTTTTCATTGGTTCAATGTTAAAAACAAGAGGGGGGCTCACAACTCTTTACATTTTAAATGCTCCAATTTTTATTCACAGCAGCAAGCAGTACAACGTTTCCACCTTGCAGTCTTTTCAATATTAAAACCTGCAGAGACACGTTCACGGAAGATCTACAAGCTCAGCACGTCACATTGTGATGCGTTTTTTGAGCTCGTAGATCCGCTATTTCAGCTATCTTTGTGTGACCACGGCTTTCAATTATGAAACGAAAAGCGTAAAAAGTTGAAATACACAGAGATACAAGGTTTTTGAGTTGCGTGACGAGTTTTCAAGTTACGTAACGCTCAGAGTAAATACGGCAAACAGTCCGACGATAAAGCCCATCTCTGTCTGTGTGATATCCTGAACTAGGAGTCTAATTTGAGCGTAAAGCGTTTGTACACAAAGAACATTGTTAGAGGGAAGACATTGTTGTAAACACCTGGAGGAGAGACCAGGGAAAGAGGGAGGAGATGTTATTAGTTTTCTGCTTTCTCTTATCAGCAGCCAAGGTGAAGTGTGTGCGTGTGCGTGTGTGTGTGTGTGTGTGTGTGTGTGTGTGTGTGTGTGTGTCTGTGTGAGAGAGAGGGTTATATGCACAACAAAGAAAGAGGCACATTATACATTATTCATCTGCCTACTGGTTCTGGGGCGCCTACCGTCTTTAATAACATGCTCTCAGACACGCACGTACACACACACACACACACACACACACACACACACACACACACACACACACACACACACACACACACACACACACACACACACACACACACGTGTGGACACTAAGATGCATAAGCATGCTCATACATAGAGACATAAATGCATAGACGTGTGCACCGTATTACTATACTTGTCAGGACATCGACATTTTAGGACAGCAATTTTATGAATACTAAAGTTTTTTTTCCATTGCCCTTTTGTAGCCCTAACCGTAAGCTCAAAATAGGCGATCTAAACCTATTTTCAGTGTGCGACACCAGAGTATATCTAAGGCCTGAATGTTTTCCCTCAAATGTGTTTTGTAAAAACATAACATAACCATAAAACAACCATTTCTCATGTTGTGAGGACCAGCAAAATGGTACTCATAACTATAATCCTCTCACACCACACACACACACACACACACACACACACACACACACACGCGCACACACACACACGTACACGCACACACACACACAGACAGTCTAATAGCATGTCTAAGACAGTTGTCATGAGCAAGGTAACAGTTTGCGTCGGTTAAATAAAAGGCTCACATCAAGTCTTAATTTGCAGCCCTTCACTATGGCTTAATTACCGGAGATGGCATTTGTGTTTATCCACATGGACGTGTGTGTGTGTGTGTGTGTGTGTGTGTGTGTGTGTGTGTGTGTGTGTGTGTGTGTGTGTGTGTGTGTGTGTGTGTGTGTGTGTGTGTGTGTGTGTGTGTGTGTGTGTGTGTGTGTGTGTGTGTGTGTGTGTGTGTGTGTGTGTGTGTGTGTGTGTGTGTGTATGATTGGAGCATACTGTTTGACTGGTACAGAATAAGAGGCAGAGATTCATTTCTCCTTCACTTTCGACCTGGTATCCCTATCTGGGCAAAAGAAAATTCAAACATACTGTACAAAAAAAGTTTATATATTTAGTGATTGAGAAACAATGATTTAACCACTTGTCATCAGTCAAAAATAAGATACAATAAATTACAATATATATATATATTATTTTTTTTATTCTCCAAATTTTCAAACATAGCTTCTATGTGCCATCGTACAAGAAGAAAGTTTACTTAAGTGCTTAAGGGCAGGAGTTAACTTTACTTTAGTGACTACTTATCTAGGTGTTGTTGTTTTTGCCTTCACTTTTAGTTTATAAGTAGAATGTAATTGTTAGTATTATTCTTGTAATTATTGTAATATGTTTACAGGCGACAGTACGTCTGGGCTGGTGGGAGATGTGTCTTATGTGTACGAAATGTCCTTGTTGATGTTACTATGTTGATCGTTCTGTGTCGTTGGATTGTTTAATTTATTATCATTATCATTATTTACGTATTGTGCCTGAGGTCCCCCTTGCAAACAAGATGGTGCACCTCAAGAGAATTATCCTCTAATTACATTTTGAAACAAACAGACCGAAAATAATTGGTAAGAAACGCTAGAGAGAGGGTCCTGAGCAGAATAGTCCCAAGCGGTACACAACAGGCTATATCGTCGATGTCGGGTGGAATGAGGTCAAACTGAAGAAATCCTTTGTCCATCAGTCGACTTTGAGGCTTAATTTAGAGGTTGGCCAGGGGTAGGCTGAACGGTGGACATCGGTCTTGTCTTCATGTTTTTATGTATGTAATTTATTTTGTTTTGTCTCTGTGTTTTATTTCTGTGTTATGTCAAATGCGTGCATCATGTGTTGCATACTTGGCTGTTGGGTCGCAAGACAAATTTCAGTGTGAGCTGATAATAAAGAAATATCGTATCGTAAACCTTGTATGTCCAAAACTGTTCCTTTTTAGGAAAGAGACCTAAAAAGGACCTGTGTTCCAATGGATCCAATATTTAATATTCAGTCACAAGCTCTTGTTAATACATTGGTTCAACATTTATAAAACTCACAGACACTCTTAACAACTTTCACTTTCAGAACGTTTTTTCGGGAAAACGAGAAATCGGCTATTCTCCTTAATTTTGAGTGACACTGTCTTACGACAAAAGTAGGACATTAACTTACGAAAAAACATTATACAAAATAAATAAATATCGAGATACAAGGTTTCTGCCTGACAGCGACCATATCCGGCTAACATACACCTTGGAAGGAGATTCTAATTCTACAGCTGTGGTTTATGTACTGGCCCATATTATTTCAATCAATATCATGTGTGTATGCGTGTGTGTGTGTGTGTGCGTGCATGTGTGTGTGTGTGTGTGTGTGTGTTGGTGTTTGTACGTGCACATGTGTGTACGTGCATGTGTGTGTACGTGCGTGTGTGTGTGTATGTGCGTGTGTGTACGTGCGTGTGTGTTTGTGTGTGTATGTACGTGCATGCCAGCGCATTTATGAATGTTATATGGTCATACGTCCATGACACCTCAAATGATCTCAAGGCCCTATGTTTGGGGTCACGACCTCTTAGTCGTGATTCATCGACCTAGCATGATTACTGCGCTGTAAGATGACTGCATTCTACACTGTGAAATCTCCAGCATTCCTTTAACGCTGAGAAGCTACAAATGGAACCAAATGGACCCTTACCGGGTCCATTTGGTTCCATGTGTAGCTTCTCAGAGCTAAAGGTAGTGCAAGTGATATTGTTTGATTAAAACAA
This sequence comes from Gymnoscopelus braueri, assembly GCF_963280865.1. Classification (NCBI taxonomy): domain Eukaryota; kingdom Metazoa; phylum Chordata; class Actinopteri; order Myctophiformes; family Myctophidae; genus Gymnoscopelus; species Gymnoscopelus braueri. The sequence goes on from NC_137604.1 coordinate 13,158,492, forward strand.
AAAGAGTTTTGTTAAAAGAAGGTTAAAGCTCTATTCTGATAGTAATCATTGAGATAGTGTTTGTAACAGGGGTCTCTCCATATTTCAGGTGGGTTGCCAATTTCAGACTATCTATCAATACCACTCCCAATATGGTCTGCTCATTTTATTTGTCTCATCACTTGCAATTTCACCTGTTTATCCTGTATCCTGAGTTCTCCCTCCTGACTGGATCAAATTGATGATGATCCCGACCTGAAAATGCATTTTCTGTTTACGAAGAGCAGGGGAGACAGCGGGGAGCCCTGTTACTGAACAAACACCTTAACACTATATGTTAACAAAAAAGAAAATCACCTACTGCGCCCTTCAAATGAACATGATGGATTTGACTGTGTGCAGTTTGTGTCCCTGATCTGTCTTCTGTCACCATTTATTCTAAAACAAAAGCAACGTGGCTGCACAGGGGACTCGTCTGTGCAACCTGGAGCTGGCTTTCGGGATCATAATTGATATCGTCTAGGTTCATAATTGGTATCGTCTCTTCTCTCGCAGGCCTGGTCGCGGGGTGATATGCTAACGATTCGCTTTCCCCGCGTTATCAGCTCTCACGATAATCATCCCCTGGCTAAGGCTTTCTGCTGGGGAAAAATTACCAGCGTGGTGAAGTGATTATTACTGAGTGAGCGCTCAGTGATTATTATGCCCAGAAATGTGTAGAAAGCTGTATAGTGGTAATGATTAGACATTATTCACTGTGTGCCTCTGAAGTTGTATCCTCATGTGAACTCGAGGGAAAGTCACAAAACACACACGCACACGCACACACACACACACACACACACACACACATGCGCGCGCACACACACTCGTGCACGCATGCACCCACCCACAGAGAGAGAGAGAGAGAGAGAGAGAGAGAGACCTGTGGTGCGACGATAAAGATGATTCTGATTCTCTTCTATCCTGTTGTTTATTTGAATGATGAGGATTAATGGAACCTATGTAGTATACTTTAAGTTATCATTTGTTTATAAATTAAGGTTATTTTACCATAATAACAATCTTAATGTTTTGCCAATGTATTTGGGGGTCCACTTGCAATACCCTCGCGGGCCACCAGTGGGCCCCGGACCACAGGTTGAGAACCACTGAGGAAGGGGCACTGGTGTACAGCCTGGAGCTCATACGTAGATGTTTGGTCGGCCAGGTGGGAGACTTATGGGTTTGACATTGATGATGAAACCAAAGATATCCACTTATTAAAGATACGCCATCCCAATTTAAGGCGAAATGGTACGCAATCCTATAAGGTCTAAGTGTGTGGAGTGGGTTCCCTCTGATCTCGCGGACGTCCGATGTTTACTGGTGCTAGATCCCGCGAGAGTGTGTTGCTGGGACAAAGAAAGGTCTTTAACAAAGTCGATTTTCTCCCAATTTGTCTCTGAAAAAAGCCATTTTAGTATGAAAATCTTGGAATGATCATATGTGGTGATCGGGCGATCGGGTCTAAAATATTTAGTTCAGTGACCATGGGGCTAAAGAATCTTTCAGAAGCTGCGTTCATGTTCACTCTTCTATTGGAAACAGCTAGTAGACTTCAACCTGCTCCTAAAAAGGCGGCCACCTACTTCACGCAGCTACGAGAATCTTACGGATTGCAACTTATTTGATTGAATGCAATATTATTGTATGGTAATGTCAACCACCAGGCCATTGGCACCCCCAGGCGTTGTAGCTTTACCAGACAACTAACGCAGTGCATCATGGGGAGGATGATGGAGAAGGGGACTGTTGAAAGGACAACAATGAATTTCACAGTGTGAGGTTTCATTTTCTCATTTGGAGAAAATGTGTTTGCTTGTAAAAGTGTAGAAACATACTATGATGTGTATTACAATAGTATGTCCAAACCCTCAGTCCTGTGCTTGCAGGCAAACACAAATCTTGAATGGGGGGTCCCTGGCAGGCTGGCACAATATTTTATTTATTTTCTTAACCACTGCTTTATGCGAATCCAAATAATGTATCTGGAAACATACTCATAGCGATTGAGAACTTTAATCCTGTGGTTCTCAAAGTGTGGTCTGGGGACCCCCAGGGGTCCTTGGGAGGGTACCAGGGTGTCCCCAGCAAAAGTAGTTAAAGGGATATTTCACTTTTCAAATAAAATAAACATGAACAAATATATAGAAAATAAATGAAAAAAGTAATAGAATATTCACAGCCCCCTCACGCATTAGAAGGACATTCTAATGCGTGAGGGGTGTGAGATGGGGGGGGGGGGGGTCTGCTGGTCCTTGACATGAACAAAGAGTTTGAGAACCACCGCTTTAATCCACTCCTTAAAGGCATATGGAGTGATGATATCTTCCTTTAAGGAAGCCACATGTTTCATAAGGCCAGAGTACAGAGTGTTCTCTTATCTCATCACACACACACACATCTTCTCCTCCTCAAATCCCCATGGAAACCAACTAGCGCTCTCCTGCTGTGACTCTCACCGCCTCCGTCTGTGGGCGTCCATGCATCCATGCATGCATGTATTTATTATATATGCACAGTATAAATGGCTCTCGTGAACTTTGTGTGTGTGTGTGTGTGTGTGTGTGTGTGTGTGTGTGTGTGTGTGTGTGTGTGTGTGTGTGTGTGTGTGTGTGTGTGTGTGTGTGTGTGTGTGTGTGTTACTTCCAGGTGGTGAAATTCTCGTTCTTATAGAGCCCACACATGTACGTGTGTGGGCTCTATAAGAATGCGAATTTCACCACCTGGAAGTAACGTTGCCTCAGCTGTGTTTGTAAGAGGATGTAATGAGAAAAAAAACAACAACCTTTGAACTTGAACACGTGTGTGTGTGTTTGTGTGTGTGTGGGTGTGTGTGTGTGTGTGTGTGCTTACGCGTGCGCAAGTGTGTGTGTGTATGTGTGTGTGTGTCATGTGTCAATATTGGATGATACAAAGATATGTTTGTGTCTCTCTCTTTCCTTCTATTCCTCCTCTCCTCTATCTGTCTGTCTGTCTGTTTGTCTAGACAGACAGTCTCTCATCTCTCTCTCTCTCTCTCTCTACATATACGCAACTCATGCATGCACACACGCACACGCACACGCACACGCACACGCACACGCACACGCACACGCACACGCACACACACACACACACGCGCACACACACGCACACGCACACTTACACACACACGCACACGCTTGCTTATGGCAGTCCATCGTTGTCGATGATGACTTCATATCTCCCGGGGTAAAAGGGGGGTTTTCAGCGCTTGGTGCGCTCGTGCCACCTCATGTGGCTGTGAAGACCAATTGCTGATCCACACACTTTTCCACACGTGGGGCAGGTGTGTGTTGAACCTGGTTGGACAGTCATTGCAGCGCGCTCGTGCCGCTGTCTGCGTTTCTCTGCACGTCTCAGGGATGTCTTCTCCTCCAGGTGGGAGACACCTGAGAGGCAGGAGGAACGCCAGGTGCTGCTATTCTTTCCAGGTTATGTTACCGTTTTTGAGTGGTGCTAGCCACTCCAAGGAGTGACTTTGTCCTGGTGTCTGTCTGTGTGTCTGTGTGTATGAGCACGGCCTCTCTGTATGTTTGAGCACAGCCTCAACAGCTGCGGCTGATTGCAACACAAAGATGCAACCAGTTACACTAATTATACACACACACACACGCACACACACACTCACACACAACACACACTTTTGAGTAAAAATACTTAATGAGTAAAAATACTTAAAATGAGTAAAAATACTTAAATATTAGTAAAGATACTTTAAAGTTCCTAAACTGAGTAAAAATACTTTAAATGAGTAAAAATACTTTAAATGAGTAAAAATACTTAAAAGATGTTAAAATGAGTAAAAACACGTAAAAATCAATAAAAACATTTTAAAGTACTTAAAATTAGTAAAAATACTTTGAAGTCATCAAAGTCTGTAAAAAGTAACTAACGAAATGAACTCATGAAAGGCACCACTCTCTTCACACTGGTGTGATTTTTTAGTAGCACCTTCATGTGGTCCTTGTAGCGCTTTTGTTGCCCTCCTGCAGATCTCTGGCCGGATTGGAGTTGGCTGTAGAGGACCTGTCGAGGTAGACGAGCTGTAGGCATGCGAATCACATGGCCTATAGCCAGCGGAGCTGTCTGCGTGCAAGAAACACGTCTATGCTGGATGAGTTGGTACGATCATAGATCTCTTCATAGGTCATGTGGTGCTCCCATGTGATGCCCAGAATCCTTCTCAGGCAGCGGATGTGAAAAGCCTCCAAAGATCTAATGTGCCGTCTGTATGGCGTCCAAGCTTCAGAGCCATACAGTAGTGTGTGGACACACATACTGCCTGGTACACTGCTGCCTTGGTTGATGCCTTCAGGTTCTTGTTGGTGAAGACCCGTGACCTTAGGCGACCAAATGCGGCGGAGGCAAGGTTGATGCGGGATTGAAAATGTCTGCGTCAACGTTGCAACTGTCTGAGAGGATGCTGCCGAGGTATTTGAAATGTGGAACCGTTTCCAGAGGGGTGTTGTCAATGTGAAAGACCGGTGTGGGAATTTGGGTAGAGGACTATTTGTGTCTTTTTGATGTTCACACACGCACACGCACACGCACATGCACACGCACACGCACACACACACACACACACGCACACGCACACGCACACACACAACCTGAAGCATTCGTCTTTCTGTAAGTCACCGTGTTACTTTCTTATATTGTGTTCGGCAGAACAGAATACTTGACTTTACTCTGCACTCAGATGATCTGTGCTCCATCAACACATCTCTTTGGTTACAGGCCATTCCTCTCCTCTCCTCTCCTCTCCTCTCCTCTCCTCTCCTCTCCTCTCCTCTCCTCTCCTCTCCTCTCCTCTCCTCTCCTCTCCTCTCCTCTCCTCCTGCAAACTGGAAGCATAACATTAGAGTCAGGGTTTTTTCAAAGTGCACTCATTCCTCCTGCGTTGGATCTCCTGCGTCTGTCTGAGTGTCAGGAGTCACAGGCAGGAGTCAAGGTCCTTACAAATCATGTGTTTTTTATGTGTGATTAATGTGTCTAAATAGCCGGGTGGAAGCTTTTCATGAACCTGGCGGTGTCACTCTTGATACTGCGGTAGACATGCACGTGCACACATAGACGTGAAAGGGGGCTTGAGCCCCCGCCCTTTTACCCGTCGTTAAATAAGTGCCCTCTCCAGACAAAAAAATAAAATAGATTTCAACTGCCCCTAGTGGCCTAATGGTAAGGCCGACGGAAATGGCAGTGGATGTATTGGATGCAACTCAAAGTTAACTTTCCTCAGGTATCTAGTTTGTCGCCGTATGACCTTCCTAACCTGTGTTATTAAAGAAAAACGGGCAACAATGGCCAAAACTCAATCGAAAATCGGCGATCGACCGGCAAAAGTGACCGTTTTCAAGATGTTTTGGCCATTATCTCTGGAACGGAATGTCCAATCTGCTCAGTTCAAACCTTGTTGGGTGCGTGACTTTGAGGACATTAAGCACCCAATGATACTTTTTTGATTTTTTGGGGTTCTCTGGCCTAAAAGTATGGTAATTGTAATTTAAAAAAAAGATCCAATAGGTGCCCTTTTGCCCCTGCCTCTTCAAATCCTTCTGCACAATCCCTGGCGGTAGACCTCCTTGCCTGGCCGCGGTCGTTGTAGGGGTTTGAACAGCTTGTGGCTGGGGTGTGTAGTGCTACACACTCTGCCGATCACACCACTCGCTGTAGGTTTTTCTTTTCTCGAGCAGTACAGTTTCCGTACCAGGCCGTACAACACGGCCTGATAGAATGCTTTCAACAGAGCTGTCGTAGTACAATCCCATCGGTCCTATACTCCGAACTTCGTTAAGCACCGAAACCAGTACAGTCGCTGCTGAGCCTTTTTTTCCTCACGCGTGTTCTCCCACTTGAGCTTCTCCTCGATGCGTACTCATCGAGGAGCTTGAACTCGCCGACCCTTTCCACTGCAGCTCCATCGATGAGGGTGCATGCTCTCTCCGCTGCCTCTCCAAGAATGAAGAGGAGAGGAGTCTGGATAAAGAGAGTGAGGAGTCAGTGAGGAGTCAGTCAGATGGGGACAGAAACACGCTGCGTATTCAGCAGGAGACGGAGATCATCTGAGGGAAAGATGGCATATATAATACATGCATTCTTTGTGTTACATATATGCAGACATGCATGCATGCAAAAGCACAGTACGCGCAGCCAAGCACACCCACGCACGCACACACACACACGCACACACACAAACAAACAAACAAACAAGCAAACACGCACACGCGAACAGGCACGCATACGCACATGCACATTATACAGTACAAGCAACCACAAACACACACACACAGGCCAGTGGGGAAAAATGCAGAGTTAGCGGTGAGGAAATAATTTATGCTTGAGTGCGGTTCAATTAAGGCAGATGTATAGAATGATCCAAGTTACACGCAACACACACACACACGCACACGCACACGCACACGCACACGCACACGCACACGCACACGCACACACACTCACAGCCCCCCCCCCCACCTCCCCATCATCTCAAAGAACAACACGATCATTATTATTACAGCATCACCAAGGTCTTGTCTCTGGTGGTAAACAAGCGGTGTTGTGGAATGCAGCACCGATCGTTGCGGTCGGGCAGAAACCTCTTATCTCCATCTTTCAACATTTTACGTTTTTATTTTGGTAAATTAATGCCCTACGTGATCACTACAGCGTCACACAAAATCGTCAAAAGTAGCGAGCTGGTTTTGAATTGTGTGTTTAGAATTTGAATCCTGAAAAGTAACAGTTTTGGACATAATGAGGTTTCCACCCGACAGAGACGATATATAATAACACTTTTCACATACAATATGTTGCTTTACACATACACACACAACACTCACATATCACTATACTGAAACTCAGTGGTGGAAAAAGTACTCAAATTCTTTACTTAAGTAAAAGTATCAATACTGCAATATAGAAATACTCCATTACAAGTAAAAGTCCAGAATAAAAAATTTACTTGAGTAAAAGTACAAAAGTATTGGCATCAAAATGTACTTAAAGTACCAAAAGTAAAAGTACTAAAATATTTGAAAATAGCAGATCTACAAGCTCACAACGCGTCGCATTGCGACGCGTTGTGAGCTTGTAGATCGGCTATTTTCAAATAGCATTGGTATAAAATAGGGCTAAAGTGGTTAATGTATGTTTTATAATGTAATAATTTATATCTGCAAAGTAACTAGTAACTAAAGTTTTCAAATAATTGTAGTGGAGTAAAAGTACAATATGTGCCTCTGAGATGTAGTGGAGTAAAAGTAAAAGTACTGAAAACTGGAAATACTCCAGTAAAGTAAAAGTACCTCAAAATTGTACTTAAGTACCGTACTTGAGTAAATGTACTTAGTTACTTTACACCACTACTGTCTCAATAGTGTAGCTATACAGCATGAGACAGGCGTGTGTTGTGTGTAAGGTAATAAAGTGTGTATGAAAGGTGTTATTGTGTATACAGCGTATGTGGGAGGTAACTAAATTGACCTACAAGGTCTCCCATGTCTTTGCAGCAGGATGCCTTTGCCGGAAAAACAAACAAACAGGAATGCCATCTCTCTCTGACATTTTTCCTCACAATTGTGCATCGTTAGACAGGACTAAATAAAGCAATGGCACGTACGGTACCATACAGGGCTCATAGAAAGAGCAATGGCACTTACAGGGCACGTTTAATTTTTTATAAACGTGAGAATAATGGCTTCCATTATAGCATGCTTATTTTCCAGGAATATAAAGCCTGCACTTTCTATTAGCTTGAAATCCCCCTCGATGATGTCACATGGTAGGCAGGTTACTGAGTGGGGAGGGAAGCTCTACACCCTCAGAGTTACGTTCGGGAAAACATCCTAAGTGCAAAAAGGGGATGATCTCGTATAAATTTGTCTTCTTTTTACTGATTAGTAAGTTCTGTCCATGCGGGTGCAGGCAGGTGGCGGATCTATATCCCGGAGAAATGATACTACCCCTAATCCATCTGTGCATCTCTAGCGTGTTGTCATCTCTCCGTCTGCGCTGTGAACTCTCAATGAATGATTGACCCCAACGATGTTTGGACCAAACCAAATCACAGACAATGGAATAGTTCCACATTCAGAGCGCTGCGTGTAGTGGAGAGTGATTGATTGATTGATTGAATATTGTATTAACAGTTACAGTAGCAAAACATACAGAGGTACTGTTATGCAATAATGCTAAAAGGATAACACAAAAAGCCCTGAGGGCTTGTTTCCATTGTGGTCCTATGTATTCAATTCATAAAGACATACAATACTATACAAGAAATAATCAATACTCAGAGCAGTATTTCCAGAAAAACCAGTGCGAGGGGTAATTTATTTTGGCAAGCTAGAAGGTTCAGGTGCTATGGAGAATGTTGACCTGTTGGGTCACGATAGCATCTCGCAGATACCAAAAATAATATATCAGAGAATAATGATTTTCTATAATTTTCCCAGAATCCGGAGATTGTTGTGATTCAGCTATGTGAGGATCACTGCTGTAGACAGAGCAGGGGGCACTAACAGGGCACATAGAAATGCCATTGAAAGGGAGGCTCTGACCAAAGCAGGAATAGCATGCATGGTCTTGTGTGTCTTTCAAAAAAAAAGAAACATCCGGTGACTTGATTGGACGATGGCTTAAACAGTGGTTCTCAAAATGGGGTCCGGGGACTTTGAGGGGGTTCCAAGGGGTCCCCCAACAAATTGAGGATCCAGATTTATAGCCACGTTGACCCCGTTTCATAATTTGGCTGTTCAAACAACGCACTCTCACTCCCAAGACTTCGCAACGCTCGGCACGGCGACTCGCTCGCCACACGCCTCCCGTGGCTCAAGTCCACTCTAGATGGCGCGCCTCCGTCATTTAACCCATTAAGACCTGGAACGCATCTGTGTCACTTTTTGATTTGAAAAAAAGCATTATTTTACACTTTGGCTATTTAAAAATAGCAGAGATAGGCTACGAGCTTGTAGATCTGCAATTTTTTTTAAATCATGAAAATGTGTGGAAATCTTTGAATATATATTGTTTTAAAGCGAAAAAAAATTACTCAAATCTTGCTTTTGGGGGGTCCCTGGATCGTTGCAGATGCTGGTCCGCAGCCAAACATCATATAAATTTCGAGGTCCTTGACTTGAAAATGTTTTAGAACCACTGTTTTATATTTTATGTTGCTCTTCCCCAAAAATACTAGTCTGAGCCGTTCAATGAAAATCATAATAATAATAAATCATAAAGCCAGTGAAAATGCTGTTTTCTTTCCTCCTAAGGAAAGGGGCATGACACTAACATTCATCACATAGTTTAGAATGGATAGACCGATGCCATCCCATCGATTTAACAAGCACTGCACACTTTTATTAAATGTTATAGGGAGCACTGTTATTGATTTCCCTATGAGTAAAGTAGCTGATGTTTGTTATGGACTAACCTCTGTACAGGGGAATTTGGTTTATTCTTATTTCTGTCAGGAAATAGATACGGGGGGCAGAGGTTCATATGGTGTGATTGTATCCAAGAGACGTAAATTAACACCCGAGTGTTGGTTTACTTGTGAGAGTGTAAAAATGAAGCCGTTGAGGGTTCTATCTTTTCTACACCTTTGGAATGAAATGAACACGCTGGATGTTGATATGAAGAGAGAGGTGGCAGATGTACTCCGATTGTTTTAGAAGTAGAGGTAGCAATAACGCAATGTAGAAATACTCTGTTACATGTCGTTGCTGTCCGCAGAAACCTCCATGTTGACGCCATGTTGACGCTTTTGCATATTACCATAAATCAGGGCCATTGAACACCCTTTACGTCTGTGTGTTGGTAAAAAAAAATATTGAACCAATGAAAAGTATTAAAAAGCGCTTCTGACAAAACCAGCTAACTCCATTGGATCCTCAAACTTTCTGCTAAACCAGCTAACTCCACCGGAGTTAGCTGGTTTAGCTCCAGGCTCCACCCCCTTTTCACCTCCAACCTCATTGTGAGCTTGGAGGTCCATTCAGCTGTTCTTATCAATAATGAACAAAACCTCCTAACTCCACTTTTTTTCATTTCCTGAAAAATGAATATTTTGGAGTTAGCTTTTTTCTGCCGGACAGCAGAGATATACAAGTCTTGTATTCAACATTCTATGTGCGTAATAGTACTAAAGTACTGGCATAAAAATATACTTCAAGTACCAAAAGATACAGTACTCATTATGCAGAATGTCCCATTTCACATTGTTTCTTTTTCAAAAGTAAAAAAGAAAATAGTCAACATCTTTCAAAAATAGACCTACAAGCTCACAAGGAGTCACATCCTGACACGTTGTGTGAGCTTGGAAATCCACTATTTTGAATAAACCAGGTATGAAATAAGGCTTAATTGGTTAAAGGATGACTTCAACCATTTTCAACCTATCTTCATATAATTGGTCATCGCTTTAATTGATGTTTTGTAATAATAATAAGAATCTACAAAGTAACCTGTTTTCTAAAGGTTTCAACCACTTGTAGTGACATAAAAAGGTACACTAATTGCCTCTGAGATGTATTGGAATAGAAGTATGAAGTCTTGAAAAATGGACACACTCAAGTAAAGTAAAAGTACCTCAAACTTGTACCCAAGTACAGTACTTGAGTTAAATGTACTTAGTTACTTTACACCTCTGGGAGAGAGTTGCTCACTGTAAGAAGCACTCTTGCATGCCACCGTTGTTTCATATTGTTTCAGTTATTATCACTGAATCTTCATCAGTTACAATAAATTAAAAATTAGGCATTTAGCAGACGCTCATATCCAGGGCAGCTTACAAGTGCAAAACAAAGAGGAAATGGCATGAACCTTATTAGTCAACAAAGAACAAGGAGTCACATAATGGAGTGCAAAGAGAACAATGTAAAGCTCCAAAGAAAGTAGGACACCAGGTAAAACCTAGCTTCAGTCGAAACAAAATACAGTCTAAATAACATTCAATATTAGTTGAAATAAGTGTTGAATAAACAACGTAGTGCTTCAAAGAAACTAGGGTAAACATCAAGCCTAGCGTCTAAAATGCGAACGACAACAGAGGTGTCCCCTTTTCTGCTGCTCTTTAGTAAACAGAAAATAGATTTTCAGGTCAAGAACTCGTACAGGGTACTGGATTCAATTTGAAGAAACAAATACAAATAAATAAAAAAGAAGAAGACAGAATTGGAAATGGAACACAAGCTGATAGTTGATCTTTTTGGGGTCCTCTCTCCTGATTGGATGAAATGTATAACCCGCCTGAAGAAATGTATTTTCTGTTCACTAAAGAGCTGGAGAGACAGGGAGGCCCCTGTTACAGAACCACCACTCTATAGCTATGACTATTAACCTCAGAATAAAGCTTTAACCCTTGTTAAAAGACATCACTCACATTTAAAGGGCAACTTCACCTATTTTCAACCTATCTTCATATAATTGGTCCTCATTCATTCTCATTATAATATGGTACCATTTTTGTCCAATCACTCTGTGTCTCAGAGGAGGGCTGTGGACAGTTCAAAAACCCCGCCTACCAGTGACATCGTCGATGTGGAATCCAAGCTAATAGAAACTGCAGGCTTTCTATTCCTGAAAGTTACCATAAAAACAGGGTTATAAAAAATATATATTATGTAAATCTTGTTTTAAAAACAAAAATCTGCCCAACGATGATGTCACTCGTAGGCGGGTTTCTAAACTACCCACAGCCCTCTATATGAGACACATACCGAGTAGAAATAAATGCTACTATTTTATCATGAACATTAGATAGGTTGAAAATGGGTGAAGTTGTCCTTTAGATATGGAGATACAAGGTTTCTGCCCGACAGTGACGATACATATACACCAGTACCTCACAAATGCAACTGATTAAAACAAAAGTAGTCAAAATATTGCTTTTTCCACTATTTTAAAAAGTTTCTAAAATAATGATAAAAATGGTTTTGGACATACAAGCTTTTCACGGCATTGCACAGTGCATACAACTTGACACAGGCAGTGATTAAGCAGATAGACTTCTATATTCATCATGTGTCATCATGTGTCAGGCTGTGCCAACAGTGCGGTTATTAAATGGGTTTTAGATGTTTAATGGCGTACAGTAGGTGCCGTGACATTGGACAGAAGGACGCCAGATTAAGACAGCAGTTAACCCACCCAGGAGTAGGACAAACTATTATGGCAATCAATTTAATATACCGTAGAAGCGTAGTCATCTGTCAGGCAGGCAGCTGGGCTCATCAGAAGAAAATAATAAATGGACTCAATAATTAAAGCTCGTGCCAAATATGAAAATAATCCTCTACTAATTGTGTACACGCATTGTTGGTGATGCATGCAAATAAACTCATACTAATGTCCAATCAATCTTGCCACACACTGTAAAGTGAGTCAACTCATTATTTTCCCATTAATGTTTTGAATATGTTTTGGCAAAACCAGCAAGACACAGTAGATTTCAAGAACCGTTTAGCCAGTTTAAATTACTTCCGTTCACGATTTTGAAAATGTACCTCTTTAAAACGTGGCATGCATATTTTGGGCACGTCGTTATCATAGACTAAACAATAATGAACGAAGGGAGCCTTGACACCACCCATTGGTTTATTTCAGGGAATATTATTTCTTACCCTACTTTGTCATCAGTTAAAAAATAAATGGGAATCATTTACAAAAACGTGATAATTGAAAGACGACTTTAAACTGGCGACTGATATGACAATGTTTACAAGGTAATACAATCAAGTGCAAAGTCAGGTCAGATACCCATTGAGTTTAATGGCATGAAACGTCTTCTGCAACCAGTAGGAGGGGGAATAGCGACACCTTCTCATCTAGGCCATTAATGAGCATTGCCGCGTATTCATTATTTCTGCATTGGCTTAATTTCCAGCGACAGAAACTTGCCGCCTGGTCATTGTTGGCGAAGATCCTTGAAAATATATTTTTGAAAAAATATCAAAATGTTTGAAAAATGTTTAATAATTTAGATTTTTTCTTTTTACATAAATCTTCTCTTTTTCTCTCGTCCCTGGCACAAAAAAACATTTTCATATGGGGGTCCGCGGATATATTTGGGGGTCCTAAACCACTTACAATGATTACAAAACAGACTGACGAGGAGGGCTCTCTGACAGCAGCATTCATTCAATGACCGGGCTCAGTAATAATGCTCAGTAATAAGGCTGTTGTGTGCTTTGAACCAGAAGGACGACATGTGTTTGTATGTGAATCCCACCCACTCAACCCCCCCCCC
>NC_137604.1:13176782-13203650 GCF_963280865.1 Gymnoscopelus braueri
CGTCTAATAGCCCGAAAAAATGCTCAGTGGGATGTATTCGGTATACGTGCGTGCCTTGTGCGTGTGAGTTCTATGCGCATTGACCCTGGCTCTTATTAATGGTTCAGACTCATTAAGCAAAGGTCGGCAGAATTCAGCCTGTTTTTAGAATGTCAGAGGTTGAAGGGAGGTTAGCAAGGATGTCTCCATGGCAACCACTGGGGCCACGTGTACATTATGGTATATTTAAATCATCATAAGTGAGGAGATTCCCTTCCACTGTACTCAACTGTGCTTAAGTGGCACTGTGGTGCATTACACTACATAGGCAGCCATATAGGGCATAGCAGTGGCGGCCATTTTTCTGGTTCCACTTCAAAATACTCAATGCATTTTTCCCATTGACATTTCCAAAAATATTTATATCAATTAATTTAAGCCTAGGATCAAGCCATCCAGGGTCCTGGTGAATCATGACCATTAAACGTTTGATTCTGTGATTTTTTTGTTTGTTGAAAAGGGCAAAACAAAGGGTATTTATTAAAGTATAGTATATCATATAATTAAATATAAAATCACAGAAAAAAATGTTTTATGGTCATTGATTCACCAGGACCCTGGTTGGCTGGATTCTAGGCTTAAATGAATTGATATAAAATATTTTTGGAAATGTCAATGGGAAAAATGCATTGAGTATTTTGAAGTGGAACCAGAAAATGGCCGCCACTGCTATGCCCTATTGTGAAGACATTCAAAGTGTTACCAATGATACTAATGAAGGCTCTGTTCCATTCTGGTCAAACAGAGTCAGGGTGCTGATATTGTGCATGTTGGCTCACTGGAAACACTCTGCTACACCAGTGGGTCTCAGAATTTGGGACCAGGGACCCTCATGGTTCCTTCAGGGGGTTCCAAATGGCCCCTTACGGGTGTGTAACCTCTGAGAGTGTACAAATATGGGGTCCATTTGGTTCCATTGTACACTCTCAGAGTAATGGGGGTCATGGAAATTGAAACATCGGAGAACCACTGTGCTACACTAAATGGAACAGAGCCTTCATTAGTCTCATTGGTAACACATGTGAAGGAAGTGATTAATATGGCTGCTGTGCATAGAGCCTTACTGTGCATTGGGCTGTGATACTGTGCATTGCCTTGTGTCTTGTTTTTGCCGCTACTTTCACTCTTGTATGACGAAGTAGGGCATTGATTTAAGAAAAACTAAAGAAGTTGGAATATGGAGTATAAGGTTTCTCCCTGACATTGACGACATATACAGTAGGTGTCTAAATTTGTTAGGAACATGTGTTAATGGAGTAGTGCACCCAAAACTAAAAAATTGTGTGTGTGTGTGTCCAAACCAGTGTGTCCAAACCAGATGGATGGATTTCTCTCCCTCTCTCTCATTATCGTCTCACTTTCTCTCTCTCTCTCTCTCCTTCTCTCTCTCTCTCTCTCTCTCTCTCTCTCTCTCTCTCTCTCTCTCTCTCTCTCATCTCTCTCTCTCTCTCTCTCATCTCTCTCTCTCTCTCTACCTGCACAAATTGACTAACGTTATGCATATTTATAAGATGGATCAGTGAATAATTGAAAACTTTGAAATTGAGCCATGAAGTTACAGCTGTGTGTGTGTGTGTGTGTGTGTGTGTGTGTGTGTGTGTGTGTGTGTGTGGTGTTGTGTGTGTGTGTGTGTGTGTGTGTGTGAGCGTGCGTGCGCCTGCAAGGCCTGTACAGCACGTGTACTTGTGTTTGTGTGTGCAAACGTGTGCGGTTGCTGTGAGTGCGCGTGTGTGCTCGCGCGTGTGTGCGTGCGAAGAGCAATGAGCCAAATATTACGAGGGCCTCTCATAAAAAAACATGAAGTGCTTACATCTGCAGATATGGGTGGTTTTGCATGTGTCACACACACCTGCAGGTGCACACTAAACCAGGCACGTGTAGACACTCAAGCACTCTCACATACACACACACACGCACACGCACGCACGCACGCATGCACGCACACGGGCGAGCGCGGGGCACTTTTTCTCCCTCTCTTGCTTTCTCTGTCTCTCTCTTTTTTCTCTTTACCATAACTTCTGGCAGATTTCAACCATGTTAATAATTCATCAGTTTTTGTCTTTTCTCTTTAATATTCCGATTGTATATTGATATTTTCCTTCAAGTGGGCTGCCTCATAAATATGTACACGCTGATCTTGACCTTGACCTTTTAAATCAGTAGTTTTTTTTCTTTTTTTTCAAGGACCGCCATAACCCTGAGAGTGTACAAATGGAACTATTTGTACACTCTCAGAGTTAAGGACCTGCAAGTGTCCATTTGGAAACCCCTCGAGTAACCCAGAGGGTCCCTGGACCTCACTTTGAGAACCACTAAAATAATACGTATGTACCATTTGTTCTCAAAGTGGGGTCCGGGGACCCCCAGGGGTACTTGGGTGGGTTCCAAGGGGTCCCCAGCAAAATGTGTTAACATAGCATCACAATAATCGTATAACCACTAACCTTTTATACTTTGGCCATTCAAAAATAGCAGATCTACAAGCTCATAGCGCGGCACCGAGTGCCGCGCTATGAGCTTGTAGATCTGCTATTTTAGAAAAATCGTGAAAATTTGTGCAAGCCTTTGAATATATATATATTTTTAAAGCGAACATTTGTAACTCAAATCTTTGCTTCTGGGGGTCCCTGGAACAACATAATTTGGGATAGGGGTCCGCGGCCAAATACATTTTGGGGGTCCTCGACATGAGAAAGCTTGAGAACCACGGATGTATACAATAATATTAAAAAAATAAAATAAAGACCCAAATGATTAAGATTTTTCAAAATATAGGAATGGTTAAAGGGAACGGTTAAGGAATCAGATTGTTAAGAGGGACCTCGTTGTGAATTTGTAGATCTGCTATTTTCAAACATTTTAGTACTTTTACTTGTGGTTACTTTAAAGTTGTACATTGCAGAATCACAAATAACGATTTTTAGCAACCTCTGCTGGTCACTACCGTCACTGCATACAATTTCCGTAGTCCTCGATTACCCAGAATTCCATTCGTTTTCACGGAAGCCGGAAGCGTTTCAAAAAGCGATCTTTTAATTGTTTTATACTATCTACGGATCGTTTCTCTTAGCCAGTGGAGCATTAGTTACCATGAGCTGTGCTTTCTTTTTCTGTTCTTTTTCGATCTTCCAATCCTACATTCTCTTAAAATCAGCGTGAGGTTCCTTTTTGTTATTAGCGCGATAGTTCCTGGCCAAACAGGAAACCGTTGCGGTAGTTCGTCGGCCAGGACGTCGGCCACGACGTCATGACGTTGGCCAGGAACGTCATTTTCCCGGGAAAGTCCCCCCAGTCCACGTTCAATAGAAAATATATAAATAAAAGGCTTCCGGGGGTGAAATTCATGGAGTGGGTGTTGTGAAACTTTTGCCACTCACAAAAGATATACAATTTAACTTTAGTTTTGTTGAAAACGTTACCTAGTATGCCTTTAAGTACATTTTGATACAAATACTTTTTTACTTTTACTCAAGTAAATTTGGAATTCCGGACTTTTACTTGTAACAGAGTGCGAACTGTCATTGATATTTGAGTACTTTTTCCACCGCTGTCTTTTATTAGGAATTCATCACACATGGAGAATCCTCTGGCGTCAGCCAACACACATTTCACGCAACACACAGTACTTTATCCCTTTTCAAAGTCACACGTGAACAGCTGGCCGGTCCTTACATGGCTATTTGATACTAGCTGACTAAGACATACAGAAGGACAGTTGAAGATATAGGTGACGTGAAAGCTGCTGGGTGAAGGGGTTTTTACAGAGCTTTACTCCCAAGGAAGGACAGGTGACAGTGGTGTAAAGTAACTAAGTAGGCTACATTTACTCAAGTACTGTACTTAAGTATGTACTTTTGACGTGCTCTCTCTATATATACAGTATTATATATATTTCGGCCATCTGAAAATAGCCGATCTGCAAGCTCACAATGCGTCGCGATGCGACGCATTGTGAGCTTGTAGATCTGTGATTTTCAAAAGGTTTCTAGACATTTTTAACTTGTGAAACGGGAGATTCTGCACAATGAGTACTTTTACTTTTGGTACTTTAAGTATATTTTGGTGCCAATACTTTTGTACTTTTTTTACTCAAGTAATTTTTTTTATAGTGGACTACACTGCAGTATTGATACTTTTACTTAAGTAAAACATGGTAGTACTTTTTCCACCACTGACAGGTGGCGATCTCACCCCCCTGGAGAGAGATATGAGGTGACAGCAGCTCACTACAGGACGTATCTAACTAAAGGAATTGACAACAGCATTAAGTATAATCAATACCACAATGGCTCTATACGAATTTTCAGCGACTGCAACACATGACAAACAGGAGAACATGACACCGGTCTCCAAGCTGTCTTGGGATTGATGACAATGCATTCAGGGCTAAGAATGAGTACAAGATTTAAAAGCATAAGGTCAATGAAATACACAATGATACACACATTTGGCATTCTATAGTTGTTCCCGCTACAGCCCTCATTTTGCCTGGGGACCCGCTGGAACACTGTCAAAGGACCCCTGGGAACCACTGCTTTAGTTTAGACATACCAAGGCCCTACTTGGTAAATTGAGCCTCATAAGTTCAACTTGACGTTAGGCAAACATTACTGTCCACTGAAGACTTTCTGCTTCATTCACTACCAGGAATTAATTAATTCTCTACTGTACCCTTGCCAGCGAAAAACGGCGATTTTGCTGTACCTTGAAAAATCATGGAATATTCTCTATGAACCCGATCCTTGCGGACAGGGGCTCGCTGCACGCACGGGGGTCCTGTAGCGTCGGTAAAACAAATCTGGTCACGTGATCTCTAGGTGTACTCTTCTTCAGGGGTGTTTGGATCATTCACAGGCTGCGGACCAGCGCCCTGCCCCCCCCCCCCCCCTCCACCCAAAAATAAATAAATATGTCCGTAGCAAAATTGGATTACGTTAATTATAGTTAGTTAGTTAAGTATTATTATTCACATAATGAAGAACAAGGCAGAGTAGAGCAGAACTAAATGCTTGCTTGAATTATTTTTAAGACGTTTTTAATACCAAATTGGCCAAATTGTCAAATATGATGAACAAACTTTGTGAACATAGCCGATCTACAAGCTCACAACGCCTCGCAGTGTGAGGCGTTGTGACCTTGTAGTTCGGCTATTTTCACAATTATGTATCTTTGGAACCGATACATGTAATGCCTGCAATTCCAAGTGCTTGTCAGGGTGGGGGGTCCCCAGTTCAATATGTTTTTTTTTCGGGTCCCCAGTCCAAATATGATTATTTTGGGGGGTCCCCACTTCAAATATGATTATTTTGGGGGGTCGAGGCCTGAAAAGTTTGAGAACACTTGATATACGGTAGGCTATTAGTTCTGGGCTGTTACACTGCACATTATATGGCTCCTAGACATTTCCCTACACACAGCGGTCTTGTTTTTGTTGCAAACTACAGGCTGTGGTCTCATTCTCTCATTAGTGTACTTAGCAGTTGCTTTCGCTTTAGAATTTTAACACGTCTTTCCTCCACGGTCTGCTTATTTGAATTTGAGGAATAAGCAGAATGGCAACCTATCAGCCCCACCAGGCATGAGAACAATTAATGAGAAGACAAAAAGTCACAGTAATAAGAAAATACGGGTGCAGTTTGGACTAATGATTTATACGGTGTATATATATATATATATATATATATATATATATA
This sequence comes from Gymnoscopelus braueri, assembly GCF_963280865.1. NCBI lineage: Eukaryota > Metazoa > Chordata > Actinopteri > Myctophiformes > Myctophidae > Gymnoscopelus > Gymnoscopelus braueri. The sequence goes on from NC_137604.1 coordinate 13,182,515, forward strand.
TATATATATATACCGTATAATTACACCAGCTGCCTTTCAAAAGGATATAACAGTGTTTTGGCTTGTTACGAAACAACAATAAAGGATGGGATATACGGCATTGGTTCTCAAAGTGGTTTCCGGGGACCCCCAGGGGTCCTTAGGGGGGTACCAAAATTAGTTGATATAGCGTCACAATCATGGTAACCACTTGAACATATACATTTTTTTGGGCTATTGAAAAATAGCAGATATACAAGCTCATAGCGCATCACTTCGTGCCGCGCTATGAGCTTGCAGCTCTGCTACTTCTGAAAGATCTTGAAAATTCGTACAAATCCTTGAACATATTATAGTATTTTAAAGTTTTGTTTTTTACTAAAATCTTTGCTTCTGGAGGTCCCTGGCGCAACATATTTCTTGAGATGGTGGGGGTCCGCAGCCAAATACATATCATTTCAGGTGGTCCTTGACATGAAAAAGTTTGAGAACCCGCTGATACAATGGAGCTGAATCTTAACTAGTGTATATAGAATCTACTTTTCAGTTAGGTCAGAGCTCCCAGAACGATGTACCTGTCAGTCTGTCAGTCTGTCAGACTGACAGACACACGACAGGCACAAAATGAGGAAACAACAGTGAAACACCTGGAAGATAAGGAACGATGATGGCTCCGGGGGGAAGCGATGAACGCACACACACACACACACACACACACACACACACACACACACACACACACACACACACAGAGAGTGAGAGGAAACAATATAGCTACAAAGAGTTGGGAAACCGCGTATAACCCATTCAATCCGGGGACACATCTCTGTCATTTTAGATGTCTTTGGACTATTAAAAAATAGCAGATCTACAAGCTCATAGCGCGGCACCTGTAGATCTGCTATTTTTTTTAAATTGCAAATCTTTGAATATATATATATATATATTTAAAGCAAACATTTTGTCAAATATTTTGTTCCAGGTACGCTCCAGAAGCAAAGATTTGAGTTAAAAATTTTGTTTTAAAAATATATTTCATTAGTTTTTGCAAATGTAAGCGAACATCTGTCAAATATTTCAATATCTGCTCTCTATTCAAATATCAAAAATAGCAGATCTACAAGCGCGTGGCTTGCAGATCTGCTATTTTGGAATTGCGCAAAGTATAAAATAATGGTTATATCGCTCAAACCTAAAATGACACAGATGCGTTCCAGGATAGAATGGGTTAATATCCAAAACTGTTACTGTTCAGGAAACAAACCTGCGTTCCTATGGATCCAACGCTTCCAGGTATTTCACTGTTGTTTCCTCACTTTTTTCTCTGTCATCTGTCTGTCTGTCTGTCTGTCTGTCTGACTGACTGAATGACAGACTGTCAGTCAGACTGTCTGTCAGTCTTGACAGGTCTGACAGTTACATCATTCTGGGAGCTCTGGCCTAACTGAAAAGTAGCTTCTACACTATTTAAGATTATATATCGTCGCTGTCGGGCAGAGACTTCTTATCTCCATGTTTTAACTTTTAGTGTTTTTCTTGTAAATTAACGCCCTACTTGATCATACTACAGCGTCACACAAAAGCATCACAATTAGCAGATCTACAAGCTCAAAACGCGGTGTGAAGCGTTTCGAGCTTGTAGATCTGCTACTTGTGATGCTTTTGAATTTGAATCCTGAAAAGAGTACGGTTTTGAACCTAATGAGGTTTCCACCCGACAGAGACGATATCTTACATAGTATCATCTCAGTTATTCTTTAGTTACAAACTATTGTTAAAGGAGCACTTCACCCATTTTAGCTTCTTCAAATAATGATTGGTCCTCCTCACTAATGCTCATTATAATAATGGTGAAATTTTTGTCTACATAGAGGAGGGCTGTGGACAGTTCAGAAACCCGCCTACCAGTGACATCATCGATGGGGAAACCAAGCGAATAGAAACTGCAGGCTTTCTATTCCTGGAGAGTTAGCATGCATATAATGAAGTGGTTCTCAACCAGTGGTCCGGGGACCACCAGTGGTCCTTGAGGGGGTTCCGGGTGGTCTCCAGCTAAATGATGGACCCTTATAGATCTTTAACTCTTGAGAGCGTAAAATGAAACCAAATGGACCCTTATGGGTCCATTTGGTTTCATGTTACGCTCTCAAGAGTTGAATTATTGTTAAACATCTGTTATTACGTAATCAAATAATTGTTTATTTTGATCAACTTTGCCTGTTATCTCTCCTATGGTACCAACATCAATACAGCATGGAATTGTGGACACAATTGTATCCAACAACAACAACATATTCAAAGTTTTGGGTCTGAGAGGCTAAATCTCATCAAACGGTGGTCAAACGGTGGTCCGTGGCTCAAATGCCAAATAAATGATGGACATTGAGATGAAAAGGGTTGAAAACCACTGCTATAGCCTAATGGAAGCCATTGTTCTTAAGAAAAAAGAAAAGAGAAGAAGAAAACAAATGTTTTTTTAGATGACCAAACCTGCCTACCGATGATGTCACTGGTAGGCGGGTTTCTGAACTGTCCACAGCCCTCCTCTGAAACACAGAAATTAGAGGTCCATTTATATGAGGATGGGTTGGACATGGCCATAGTGGTCCACTCACACACACACGCGCACACGCAAACGACACATGTTGGTGATGTTTCTATCTCAGCCCTGTGGTGGTGTTTCCTGTCATGGTAGCATGTTGGGGATCTGTTCATTGTAATCCATTTTAGTAACAGGATTACACCACTAAGGTAATCCTTTCTGGTATTATTCCAGCGCTCTCTGGCCTCAGGGGAATCACAGGCGGGTTAGCGCTTTGGTTCCCAAAACAATGGGTCGACTCGGGACCTGTTTTGGGGTCGCCGACCCATTTTTATGGGTTGTTGGTAAATTTCCCACAAAAAGATTAAATATTATCATATTATTAAAAAAAAGTCAAAAGAATTTCAGAAATGTACAAAACAAATAATGAAATAGCATATATCATCTCTGTCGGGTGGAAACCTCTATGTATTCAATAATATACATTATTCAAATTCAAAAGTAGCAAAAGTAGCAGATTTACCAAAATGTTTTGGTTCGCACTGCAAAGGTTTACAACCGACAGAGACGGTAATGGCTGTACGGCAGCTGTTGCGTAGTTTATTGCCTGTATGAAAGAATATTTTCTGGAATTAGTTCCCATTAAAGGTGCCTCATGAAGTATTAAACTGTAGGACAGTAATATTTTACATGTTATTACATTGACGACCAACAATTCATGAATATTGAATGTTGACTTGAGTACTTTCTAAACTCTGAGGTTTGCTTGCTTGTCTATTATTTCAAATTATGTTCATTTTAACCACATTTACCCCAATCTGAGAACCCATCTTGTAAAAAAGAAAAAAAAGAATATTGCTTTTTGACACTGGGGGCACAACCTCCTTTTTGGTGCTAAACGGGAACTCGGTTTGGCTCCTCCCCTTTTCAGTCCACTTCCTTCTGGGTGTTTCTGTGTATGTTCCTATACTAACGACAACTTTACATGTTTAAGGCAGTAGTGCTGACAGATTAGAATCTATCTTGAGACATCCCTATAGCGTCCCTATTCTGGGGGCGAACATTTTTGCTGTGCGTAAACAGTAAAATCCTGAGGATTAATTAACTCAAAGGTTACAGAACATAATGTATGCATGTAGGCTTCAGTGTGACTCAGTACTCCGTGTCATCTTCACATCACCACACACAGCACCATGACACTTTGTACCGCATAACATCTGTCACCCCATGTGTGACATATGCTGCAGGTCAAAGGTCAAGGACACTGAGGTCATCTGTCCAGGTCCACCTCTATACGGTAGATTGTCCTTGTTGGGTCTGTGTCAAAATAGCAGATCTACAAGTGTGCAGTCTGCTATTTCTCTTTTTTTTTGTTGTTTTCCCGCGAAGAGATTTGATGGAGAGGGAAACAAGGAGCGGACCTAGCATAGAGCTCAGTCAATTGAGTGTGGACCTTTTTAAGGGCATTCAACTCTTACATAGCTAAATGTATAGAGCACCGAAGTCTGACATCGCCGCCACTAGAAGGCGCTATCCCCCTGGGTCACAGCGTTGTTTTTTCTAATGGAATTCCATTCCCATAGGGCAATGGTTCTCAAACTTGTAAATGTCAATGTCTCCGCTCAACTCTGACAGTATACAAATGGAACCAAATGGACCCTAACGGGTCCATTTGTTTCCATTTGTATACTGTCAGAGTTAAATGACCCTGGCGATTTTACTCATATGGATATGAAGCAGCAACTGATGGTGAAAAAGAACTAATTTATTCAAAGGGTAAGACTTTTTAATGTTGTTCTCCAAACACAGACGTAATCAAATGTAACTCAATATCAGAAACGACACATATTCACATAGGTCTTAATCTCTCAAGACAGATTCAGAGCTCCGCAGCTGAATCTGTCGGGAGCTCCTGTTACAACGTAGGAATGTTAGGAATGTAAACAAAGACACGTGTATTTGGCCGCAGATTCCATGTAAAAATATGTTGTTCCAGGGACCCCCCAGAAGCAAAGATTTGAGTTACAAATTCGCTTTAAAACGTATATTCAAAGATTTGCACACATTTTCTCGATTTTTCAAAAATAGCAGATCTACAAGGTCATAGCGCGGCACTCGGTGATCAGAGGATTGACCCAATGACCTTGTCTGGGGGTCCAGGGATGACACACACACACACATGGACCCGCCTCTGCTACACACCTACATGTATGAGCCACTGCTATATAATAGCAAGTACTTAAATGTTTTACTTAAGTAAAAGTATCAATACTGCAAAGTACTGTGTTACCAGTAAAAATTTGGAATTAAAAATGTACTTGAGTAAAAGTACAAAAGTATTAGCATCAAAATATACTTAAAGTACCAAAAGTAAAAGTACAAAAATGTTTGAAAATAGCAGATCTACAAGCTCACAACGCGTCGCGATGCGACACGTTGTGAGCGTGTACAGTAGATCTGCTATTTTCAAATAGCCTAGGTATAAAATAGGGCTAAAGTGGTTAATGTATGTTTTATAATATAATTGCGAACGCGGAAGGAGGCGCGGCGAAGCCGCGCCTCCGACCAAGTGGAGCTTACTATGTAACCGTGCTCGGGTTGTGTGTGTGTGTGTGTGTGTGTGTGTGTGACAGTCTCTGTGTGCATGCACTGTGTGCATGCACTGTGCACTCTGGCCCCCAGAGGGCGCCAGAGTGCAGGAATTTAGACAATGCTCTGATTAAAATGCACAACAGCCTGCAAAACACACACACACACACACACACACACACACACACACACACACACACACACACACACACACACACACACACACACACACACACACACACACACACACACACACACACACACACACACACACACACACAGTCAATGTTCTCTCCCCATCACGGTGAAATAACACGGATTACAAGTCCATAAATACACAATAATTTCGAGCTGCGTTCGCTTCCAGCGTTCGCGCGTCTTACTTGTAATAATATATCTGAAAAGTAACTAGTAACTAAAATTTTCAAATAATTGTAGTGGATTAAAAGTACAATATTTACCTCTGAAATGTAGTGGAGTATAAGTAAAAGTATTGAAATTTGGAAATACGCAAGTAAAGTAAAAAAAAAATACCTAAAAATTGTACTTAAGTACACTACTTGAGTACATGTACTTAGTTACTTTCCACCACTGTATAATATTATACATTATAATAGACTATTTGAAGATGTAACCTTACCCTACTCCGGGCCGGCAGGCTGCAGGCAGGAGGCTCCATAGGGAACGCTGTTTTTACCAAATAAATTGAGGAATGATATCTGTCTGGGCGGTTCAACTCCTCTTCAGTCAAGGCCTACACATCTTTCACAGAACTTTGTACATTTACCATATATTTGGCGATTGCCGGCGGTCTCACCTGCCACTGAGGAGGAGCCTCCACCGGGAGGACGTAGAGCCTTCGTCCTGCTCCTCCCGCCCAACGCTCCCTGCTGACAGGTGCCGCCGCCGCCAACCCGTAGGAGTAACGTGTAGTGACAAATATCACCCTCCCCGCCCGGCTTCCCTCCCCCGAACACGGGCTAATTGTGTTCGTGTAGAAGACGCTCGACAAAGCCGGATGCACCACGGTGGATTTGAACCACTGCGGCAGCTACTTTACCACTGCTCCACCCGATCACTGTGAATCTTTCTCCAGGTCACACACACACACACACACACACGCACAGTGACCTGTGAGTGACATGCCACATTGTTGTCATCCTGGGAGGTTGTGGTGCAAAGGAACATTAACACCTCCACCTGGGGGGGAGGTGTTACGATGCTCTTGACGGATGTCTGAATTCATTGACCTGAGTGAGGATCGACTCAGGTCAACATGTGTCAGCCCTGTGTGTGTGTGTGCGCGTGTGTGTGTGGTTGTGTGCTGTGAGTGCGTGCGTGTTTGCATTTGCACACGCGCGTGTGTGTGTGTGTGTGTGTGTGTCTGTCCTAGACCAGTGGTCAGCCCTGGTCATTGTCATGGTCAGTGAGTGGTGTTCCATTCTCTCAAACCAAAGCAGGTCACGTCTCTAGTGTTGTCACCATCATGACAGTTTACTTGACCATTAATTGTCTTACAAATAATTACGATTAACAATTTAATTGTGTTTCTGACATTGAACACTGGAATCATACAGTATGAATACAAAATGTATTGCTATTTGCCTTTTTACTGTAGGCTTTGTAAAACAAAAAATGCACAGGGCGGATATGACACATAAACTTAAATATAAAAATAAATGCAAAAATAGCAGATATCCGAGCTGAATGTGAGCTTGTCCACTACTTTTTGGGAAATGTTTAAAAAAAATATGAATTTTTTTCAACATGGAAACGATTATGGCGGTTATGTAAACAGTTGCAATTAGGCGATTATGTAATAATGGTGAAAGGCCTGTAGTCTCAACTGTTGCCAACGCTTGAATAGAATAGATACTGCTGTCTTTGTCATCGCCGCATGAAGAGTCATCTAAATGTGGTCTGAAGTCACACACTTTCATTGAGTTCTACATAAAAATGTTCAAAATGCAAGAATGTGTGGGAAGCTACCAACAGTATAGCACAAAAGGCTTTCACCCACTCTTGTACCTGCTGTACGTGTGATGTGGAAAACTGAATTTGAATGTACTGTGTGTGTGTGTGTGTGTGTGTGTGTGCGCGTGTGCGTGTGCGTGTGCGTGTGCGTGTGCGTGTGCGTGCGTGCGTGCGTGCGTGCGTGCGTGCGTGCGTGCGTGCGTGCGTGCGTGCGTGCGTGCGTGCGTGCGTGCGTGCGTGCGTGCGTGCGTGTGCGTGTGCGTGTGCGTGCCTACAAAGTTTAGGCATAAGGGGTAAGACTAAATGTATTGTCTATCTATGACATTAACAGCCAGTCCTGTTCTTTCATCTATAAATGCACTAACCTTTCAAATATGCTTCCTGCACATTTCAAAGTATATTTTATGACCAACTCGCAAGTGCATGATTATAATACTAGACAATCCGATAATCTCCATCCTCCCTTCAGCCGTACCACTCATAGCCAGTTCTCCATTAAACAAAGAGGTTCTTTACTCTGGAATACACTCATACTTATCACCAACTCCTCATCTTCACTCAGTAAATTTAAACATCGAGGCCAGCCTGATGAATCAAGCCTCTCCACTTACTTCTACCATATAATGTAGCCCTACTTCTGCATGCACACACACAGACACACATGTGCAGACACGCGCGCACACACTTACACACAGACGCACGCACCTACACATTCATCTGGACACAAAGTACTTGTTGTTTGTCGTGTCTTATGTTTGATTACTATGTTTAACTTACTACTTGTTTATTATTTTAGGTGAGAACCTTGTATAAGCCCTTTATGGGTTTCCTTTCTCACCTGCACTTATTTCTGTGTCTTTTAATGATGTTACCTTTGTACCGTTTTTATTGTGTTAATAGATACAATGAAAAATAAAAAAATGAGGAAAAGATTCAGGTTGAGGATTAGGATAGACATTTAGATGTTTGTGGTTTTGGGGTTAGTGATGTAGTCGTGCGTCATTTATACTTATTGCACAGCAGTGTCACACACTGAAAACAGCCGATCTACAAGCTCACGATGCGTTGAGATTATAGGGTTACAAATCGATCAATTCAAAACAAATGGCATTCAGAAAATTGCCGTCCTAAATTGTTGATGTCCCCATAGTAAACGACGAACGTGTGTGTGCCTGCGTGCATGCTTGTGCACGTGGTTGTGTGCGGGCGTGCACGTGTGGTTTGCTTGCCTCATCCCTCATCCCCAGAGTTCTCTAAGTTGTTGTTCTCGCCGTCGTTGTTGTCATTGTTCTGTTGGTCTCTCGCCACCGCCGTCTTCTTCTCCTCCGCATTTTAAATCAGCTGACTCTCATCCCAGATGTTTATTATAGCCAGTATATCTTTTCAATCAATGCTCAGCGGATCAGCAATAACTCTGCAAATGATACAGCAAAAAGCCCCAATGTGCTCAACGGCTCTCCTGTGTGTGCTCTGTGTGCTGTGTGTGCGTGTGTGCGTGTGTGCGTGTGTGCGTGTGTGTGTGTGTGTGTGTGTGTGTGTGTGTGTGTGTGCGTGCGTGCGTGCGTTTGCGTGCGTGTGCTAGTGTGTCTGTACGTGTGCGTGTGTGTGTGTGTGCTATACCTATAAGCTTAACAGAAGCAGAAATGAAAGCAAACACAGTTTATTGATACACTGTAATCAAATGAAAGTGTGCAGATGGCTACATTAGCATTTGCAAACTTCCAGAAGTTCAGAAGAAAAGAAACGCTACTTCCTGTACTTGATGTTGTCAGCATAACTGGAAGTTGTAATTAGTGTATCTGCCGGGAAGAGAGCCACGCAGTCTATTTGACTGTAAAAACCTCCTCTCCTCTCCTCTCCTCTCCTCTCCTCTCCTCTCCTCTCCTCTCCTCTCCTCTCTCATAGTATTCGTCCCTGTACATGTCTTGATGCCTCAGACATCTGATCTTATCCTCCCTCTCTCTCTCTCTCTCTCTCTCTCTCTCTCTCTCTCTCTCTCTCTCTCTCTCTCTCTCTCTCTCTCTCTCTCTCTCTCTCTCTCTCTCTCTCTCTCTCCATACATACATACATACATACATACATACATACATACATACATACATACATACATACATACATACATACATACATACATACATACATACATACATACATACATACATACATACATATATATATATATATATATATACATATATACACATATATACACATATATATATATACACATATATATATATTTATATATATGTAACGGTGCCTGTGGGTAATGAAGCACTATATGGCACTATTCTGGGGACGAACATTTGGTGAAAATAGCCTATTTACTTCACAATGCTTCGCTTTGTGACGCATTGTTGACTAGTAGATCGGCTGTTCTCGGCAAAGAGATTGGTGTACAGGGAGAATGGGATAGGGTTTAAGTGGCATATGGGTTTTAGTGTTTTTTAAACAGGATAGCAGTGGGTCACTGGATACTCCATTTCAACCACGTAGGTTTGTACAAATTCATACCAAGGATGATTACAAAATGAAATGACACAATTAAATTAAACTCTGGACGGGGTGCAGACGAAGAACAAGTCTTTCGTTCCTTTTTGCAAATTGCATTCCAAACGTCCAATTTCTATGTCTATTTCAGCACCACTGGTGCTCCAAATGAGAGCAAATTGAACCCAATTGAACATTCACATTTTCAGACACAAGTTTCCATCAGGCTGCCGTCTTCTGCTCTCAGTCTACAGATCGTTGCTTCCAGTGGGACTGTAATGAAGTACATTTACTTCAGTACTTTACTTAACCACTTAAACCCCAGCATGCGTATTGTGGGGAAAGCTTTCGCAGAAAATAGCAGATCAACAAGCTCACAACACGTTGCAATAACAGAAAATAGAAAATACCCTTGTATAGAGCCCTGAGGGACTCCGGTCAACCATATGGTTTAAGAGGTCCAGTGCAATGACATTTTCGGTCATTTTATTTTGAAGTTTCAGTCTGAAACAGCCTTGCAACCAATCATAAGGTTCCATCCCTTCAGGCTATGGCACGGTGGAACCTCACTCACGTAGTGCGCAGTGTTAGTGTTTGTAGCCTGCAGGCTGGCCAAAGGATAGAGACACGGCCACTGTGCAGAATGTGTGTTACCATGTTGCTTATTTCTGACCTATAATGTGTTCAGATATTTTAGTGTGCTGATTAAGTTTACAATGAGTAATACACCGTCTGGACGTCATCTTGATTGAGATTCAAAACGGAGTAGTTCTGTTATTAAAATCAGCTGTGTTTGGAGGAATGTGCAGCTATGGGAATCACACAGGTGAATGAAATCAAGATTCATTTATATTCATGAAAGTGTATATATGTCATCATGCAGGACGTTTTTGTTCACAGGAAGTAATTAAGATTGTCTTTTTAGGGATTTTTGATAATAAAAAAATAAAAAAATTGGGGGGGGATCTATTGTTAGGTAGGTATGTCCTATCGTTAGGTATGTTATGAATTAACCACCCATATAAGATAACACTGAAAATAGCAGATGTACACAAGCTCACAGATCTTGTTGATTAGCTATTTTCACTATTATATTGATATTTCAGAAAATGTCAAAATTGCAATGCATTGTATTTTTTAAACGCAAGTAGCAAGTACCCGCGGCCCACGGACAGCAGGGACCTGGTGGTACAAACTCTACTACTTGGGGACTTAGTGCGTTGGGCCGGGATACCTGGGGAGCCCCACCAGGCTCACCGGCCGGCCCGCGCACCCACACTTAACTCAAGTATAACTTTCACTTGTAGTTGAGTAATATTTAATCAAGAGAATCGATACTTTGGCTAAAGTATTGCGGTTGAGTTCTTTGTCCACCACTGCCTGTTCTAGAAACCTTTGAGAGAAATTAGATTTAACCAGGATATAGATTTTTGTCTGCTTGTCTGATTTAGGGTTTCATAACTTGTAATTCAACCAAGTCATGCTTTTCATCGTTAAATCGTTGCCCAATTCAGAAGTGCAATCTAGTTTTGGGAAGCGTGTAAGTATAAGACGACATGCCATTGCTCTTGGAGTCGATTTAAACGGTAATCAGCCAAGAAGAAAGTTGTTAACAGGACTTATGAGGCATTTTCTCTTTAAGTATTTTCCACCTTGAAGACAGGCCTTTTGAAGCAAGGATATATTCAAATAGATTCCCATGAGGAGGAAGCTGAAAGGCACGATAAATGAAATCATTGTGAGCTGCTTAGGCTATGCAGCAGATCCACGCCATTTGCAGGGTAGAGGATCAGAATGTTTGGTATTGTAGCTACAAATTAATATTTGCATGGTTGTACTCACTGGTGGACAGTAAGGTTGTACTGTACTTAAATATTGACTGCCATTGACGTCCATAGAAGTCATTTCAAATCCAACGCTTGACTGCCATTGACTTCCATAGACGTCATTTGGTGTTTTCAGTTATTACGATAGAGGGCGCTCTTTCACAACCTGTGAGTGATCCTGGGACTCCCGAAGAAGAATACAAAATAAGTCACGTGATCTAAAAAAAATCTAACGTTACCAGATTTTTTTTTAAATACATGTATCTCTGATTTCTTTTCCCACATTGTGTTTTTGGTGAAAACAAGCTATATATTCAACAGCGGATAACTAAAGAACGGAAGATCACGGTTACAATTTTTCTTTTCCAGATGATAGAAGAGACTGAGTTCTGCATTGAAAATCTAACCAGCCCAATGGGGATGGGGATGATCCTGTATGAACCAATCATCAAAGAGTTGCTTTGGCCACGCCCCCATCTCAGAAAACAGCTGCACAGGGAGGGAGAGACTGGATAATGAAGTGAAACGAAATGAAAATTCAGGCTGAGTGTCAGGCTATATAAGCAAAGCTTTGAAGGCAACAGTTTAGCTTGTTTTTCTCTTTTCCAAAACGTGATTGGACACACGCAGTGTTCCTCACAGGAGGAAAGCAATGAGTTAGAAAAAGAGGGTTGCGCATCAACAATGGGATTTGTCGTTGGAGTGCCAAACTCAAAATCCAATATAAAAAGGGACGAAACAAATCTATGGACGATGTACTCACATTTCCACCTTTTGTTTTTTTAATTGGCACACACCAAAAAAACGTAATACTATTATACGTTTCGGCTGAGAGCCTTCATCAGAGCATTCACATCACATAGATTCAATTCAATTTATACACAAGGTCAGACTTAACCTACAGCTGAAATCTCAAGTCAGTCAATCACCAGGGACCAATCACGTGTGTGACATGATGACATGGTGCTAGATGCAAGGACAAACACTGATTTGGTTAGTTAATCAATTACATTTATTACAGACACCATGAAAGCATGTACGGTATCCCAAAGCCACACATCCAATCACAGCGCCCTCTCATGGGTTTGATGGAAAATTACGTCATCCAGCCCCATTGTTTCATCTCATGCATTCAGCCTGCAAGTCAAACACGGCCCTCCCCACCTATAAAGCCTGTGAAAGGCTTTATAGTGAAGCTGGATTGATCTTCAGCCCAGAAGGGGAAGAATTAATTCACACAAACTTCAATAAAAAAAAAGAAAATGACAATGCCTGTGCCTTTCGTCGATTTGATTGCATTTCGGTGCCGTCAGGCAGAAACCTCCTATATCCATATTATAACTTCATAAATTAACGCCCTACTTGATCATCAGCGTCACAAAAAAAGCATCAAAAGTATCAGATCCGCAAGCTTGTAGATCTGCTACATTTTGCTACAATTTGAATCCTGAAAAGTAACAGTTTTTTGACATACTTTATGAGGTTTCCACCCGACAGAGAGGATTCATATGCTGCAGTTTTTTATAGGCGTTAAAGGCTTTGTGTAGCCGATTCTACAAGCAAGTCAGTGCATTCATTATGTGGTTTCAGAGACTTACGAGCTGTTCTGTAAATGCATCGTGAAAAACAATACAGCAACGAGTTGATATTAACCACTTTCAGCTTAGCATCCCTCTTTTTGGGCTTGTCATTATAGGCGAACATTTACCAAAATTGTCCAAAATAGCAAAACTTTAAATTGTGTATTTTTTTATCACCAGTATCTGTATCTTGACTCCAGTAATGGGCTGTGTACCTTGACTCAAGTAATGGGTTGTGTATCTTGACTCAAGTAATGGGCTGTGTACCTTGACTCAAGTAATGGGCTGTGTATCTTGACTCAAGTAATGGGTTGTGTACCTTGACTCAAGTAATGGGTTGTGTATCTTGACTCAAGTAATGGGCTGTGTACCTTGACTCAAGTAATGGGCTGTGTATCTTGACTCAAGTAATGGGTTGTGTACCTTGACTCAAGTAATGGGTTGTGTATCTTGACTCAAGTAATGGGGTTGTGTAACGCGGCGCAAAGCGACACGTTTTGAGCCTGTATCTGCTTAGAATTATTTTTGAATTGTTTTTAATCGATGAAAAGGTTTTGGTTTAAACTTTATCAAATCTTTTGAAATAACATATATATTTTTTAACGTAGGAAACCAAAAAAGGGTAAATTTACTAACGACCCATCAAAATTGGGTCGTGAGTAAATGGGAAACACAGTAATGAGCTTGTGTGTCTAATCCCCCAGTATTTGCACTGTAAATCTACAAAATCTCCCCCTCTTTCGATTAGATGCTCCACGGTGTGTTTTTATCGTTACTCTATGGTACACAAGATCCCCATCTGTAAGCAGCAGGGTTAGGATCAATACAGCAATGCAATCCGCTGGTTGACAACAACTTGTTAAACCGCTTTGGAGTTGCAAAAGATCAATCTACACAGTAAAAAGCCTGGGTGTTCCTTTAACTCAGAGTCCACCATGAGGGTCCATTTGGTTACATTTGTACGATGAACACTCAGGGTTTTACTCCGTGGCCAACATGCTTTATTGGTTGGAAAAAAAGGGGTCTATTGACAAATACTAATGTGGTCAAATGTAAAAAAAAAACAGAAGAGCAGGCTGCGTGTTATAAAATATATTATATTTGTGACTGCACAGTAAAATATGCAGTGTTAAACTGTCGCAGATAAAGTGGTCCATTTGGGTCAATTTTTACGGTCTGAGATAATTGCTACAGTGTTACACAAAAGCATCAAAAGTAGCAGATCCACAAGCTCTAAACGCGGCGCGAAGCGACGCGTTTCGAGCTTGTAGATCTGCTACTTTTGCTATTGATGAATTTAACATCAAAACAATCTAAGATTTTCCAGAAATTGACCAAATATGAATAATAGTGAAAATAGCAGATCAACAAGCTCACTATACGCTCACAACGTGTGACATCGCGACAGTACTAAAGTAAATGTACTTTGTTACTGTGCCCACCGCTGAAAATATATTGAAGAATATCTCTAAATACACATTTGGGAATTTCCACTTAAGCTGAGCAGCTTGCTAGCTATTGAGGCTTCGACTAATTAGCTTTCCAGTAGGAAATGACTTCTCAGGCGAAAACAAAAGTGTGGGAAATGATGCGACATCTTTATTGTCTTCTCCTTTTCAGAGCTTCCGAGGTACAGTCTGCTAGGCAGAAGCACTTGAACACTGTGGGAGCCAACACATCTGTGTGGAGAGACTACGGAACCCCCTGACCACTAACTACTGACCAGCAGGTTGGTGCCCTCTTGCATGGTCCGCCATCGCTGTGTGGATGAGTGAATGTAGCGCCCTTTATGTAAAGACACTATATCAGGGGTCTTCAACGTTTTTCAGGCCAAGGACCCCTTATAGCTGAGAGGTAGATGAAGCAGGGATCCCAAATAGATATTGCCTAAAATTGCGTCGCAGATTTAACTTTTTCATAGATTTCATAGATAGCTTCACAGACTTCTTTGACAGCACTATCAACACTGTTGTGTTGGACTCATGTTAATATGCATTTGCATATGGAACCCTCCCCCCAGGACTCCATTTTGAGAACCCCTGCCCTAGGGGTCCTCTGAATTATCACAGGCAAAAATGTTGTATGATAGAAACTTTTCTTTATTTTTCTTTAAAAAAAGATTACCAAAAAGGTTATGTCAGAAAATACACATTAACATGAATCCAACATATTATTATTAAAGATAAAGCAAACAAAAACATAAGAAAAAAAACATTTAAAAACACAACACTGATGATAGTGCCTGTCAAACGATGAATCTATCAAAGCTACATCATCACTTAGAGACAAACAACCCATCGCCTTAAAAGAAAACATTAGCTTGGAACAACTTCGACGCTAGTGTCAAACAGTCAACAGACACTGATAAGACAACCAGCTTAATATGGTGAGATTGCTTTGAAAGCCTTGCAGCCTTGTTAAAGACCCCTGATCTTTAACTAACGTATCATACAATAAATGCTCGGAATCTCTGTACGGACGTCTGTAGTCCACGTATCTCGAGAACCTTTCGACCGACCGACTTCAAATTCTCAGCGCGCGTCGCAGACAACCCGAGGGAGTGCAGTGCCCGGCCTAGAGTCGGTCGCATATGGCGGCTATCCAGAACCGCCAGCAAAGCCTCTGGCCGTGGCCAAGATGGCCAACTCATTGCCAAGGCAACCCCAGCCTAAACTTGATTTGGCAAATTACCCACACCTGTCGAATTCCCCACACCTGCCATTTGATTAGTTGGTCAGTCCACTTTTCAGTCAGCTTGCACTATTCAGACATTCTCCACACATTATCCACAGACGTTTACCACTGCACAAGGACTTTTCCATATGAAGACAAAAGGGACACAGACAGACAGACAGACAGACAGACAGACAGACAGACAGATAGACAGACAGACAGACAGACAGACAGACAGACATCTCCATATGGGCACAAAATGGACATAGACAGACAGACGGTTACATCAGGCACTCTGACAATGGGTATTGCATAACAGGGTGGGGCTTGCATTCCCTATTTGCATCGTTCTCAAGTTCGTTAGCAACGCGTCGTGTTGCGAGCTTGTAGATCTGCTATTTTCTGTGACGGTCTTCCCCAGAATACGGATGCTAGGGTTTAAGTGGTTAAATAATAATTTGGAACGTGTCTCATAATGTAATTGATGTGTCAGGTTGAATTAAATATTCTCTCTTTTGTTATTTGACAATAGATGGGCGTTCTACAGTATAGATCATGAGCTGAGTGATCCCGACACAGTGGGTTTCAAACTCGCGGGTTTCAAACTCGCTGATTAAAGCCCAATCGTTATCTCTGTCTCGTATGAGTCTTCAGAGCACAAACAAGCTGCCTGCGGACGTAGGGGATGTGCGTGTGCGTTTGTGTGTGTGTGTGTGTGTGTGTGTGTGTGTGTGTGTGTGTGTGTGTGTGTGTGTGTGTGTGTGTGTGTGTGTGTGTGTGTGTGTGTGTGTGTGTGTGTGTGTGTGTGTTTTTTTGCTGTTTGGAGCTTAGCCACTGAGTCCTGTCAAAGCTGTGTAAACAAACACAGTATCTTGTTTGGGGAGGAAGGCCTAAGCATGGGGAAGACGTGGAACAGAAAAACAGGCATTTTACACAACTCTCTCTCTCTCTTTCTCTCTCTCTCTCTCTCTCTCTCTCTCTCTCTCTCTCTCTCTCTCTCTCTCTCTCTCTCTGTGCGTGCATGTGTGCAAGAGAGAGAGAGAGAATAGAATTTGAAGAACACTTTATTAAACCTTATTTTCCAATGTCACTTTTTGCAGTACAAGACAAAAAACATGATGATGAAACGATGCTCTCCGATTCCCAAGACCCAGACAGACAGACAGACAGACAGACAGACAGACAGACAGACAGACAGACAGACAGACAGACAGACAGACAGACAGACAGACAGACAGACAGTCAGACTTTTAAGTGATAATGGATACCTTTTTGACTACAGTCTTGCTTGCATTCCGTTCAAACGTTCATTCTACAAAAGAAGTCCATTCTTCAGATAAATGCAGCAATAATCTCGTAAGGGTCCATTTTGTATTCTCCCAGAGTAAAGGATGTTTTCCGTGCAGTCTTCCATTGTGTCTGCATCTGTGTCATTTTAGATTTCAGCTATATAGATTTAGAACGGTGGTTCTCAAAAATAGCAGATGTACAAGCATTTCTGTCTATACTCGCTTCGTGTCTCAGTGGTGGCTGTGGATAGAAACCTATGACATCATAGATGGGGATTCCCAAGCTAATGGAAAATACAGCCTTTCTCCTCCTGGAATGTTAGCATGCTGAAAGAGAAACCATCGTTCTTGCATCAATAAAACGCATCTGTGTCATTTTTAGATTTGAGCTAAAAAGCCATATTTTACACTTTTGGCAATTCAAAAATAGCAGATATACAAGCTCATAGCGCGGCACCGAGTGCCGCGCTATGAGCTTGTAGATCTGCTATTTTTGAAAAATCATGAAAATGTGTGCAAATCTTTGAATATTTATATTTTTAAAGCGAACATTTTTAACTCAAATCTTTGCTTCTTGGGGTCCCTGGAACAAAATATTTTCAGATGGGGGTCCACGGTCAAATACAATTACATACAATTTTGGGGGTCCTTGACATGAAAAAGATTGAGCACCACTGACATAGAAACATACGTTTTTCAGAATACTGTTGGGATTTAGGAGACATGTAGAATCGGCTTCAGGTCGTAATGGGTTAAAGTTTGCCTTGCTTTGTTGGTCATCACCAGTGTTTTGAAAGGGATGTGAGCAGCAAACAGAAGCCAGTGAAGGGAACACAGAAGGTGGGGGGGAGGGGGAGACATGGTGAAACTTTAGGGAGGTTGAAAGACGAGGTGTGTCGGAAATTCTGAATGAATGGAGGGGCTTGAGTGAGCATGCCACCAGACCTCTACAGGGACCTGCCGCGGGTCACAGACAAAGTCAGAGAGAGAAAGATGGGGTTGGCAGGGCACTGCATCAGGCACCCGGAACTGGTGGCAAGAAGCAGGCCTGAGGCCTGGATAAGGAGCTGAACAAACTGCTTGAGGAGGAAGGGTCTGATCCTCCGTACGTTGTACAGTGTACACTTTGCAGATTGATTGACAGGTGGAGAATTCAAGTTGCACAGTCAGTTTATTTGTATTTTATTCTTTTCTAAATAAGCATTGAGGGGGGGGGGGGGCGGGGAGGTTCAGCATGCAATAATAACACAATTTCTTTCCGGTCCGGGGGAATTGTCCAATACAAAAGTTGGTGTCCCAAAGCGTATAGCTCCTATGTTGCCTAGGAAAGAAGCAAACAAACTGTAAACCCTGCACGACTTCACCTATAAGATAACCCATACAGTTGGAGTGTTTTGCTTACTGCCAGACTGTGCATCTTCTACGGATGAGAGCCAGCCAGAGACTGAGGAAGAGACCAGCATGATTTTTTTTTTTTATTGAGAGTTGTTAATTTGATCTGAGCGCTCAAAACGCACTGAAATTTGAACCTGGAACCTGGAATCCACACACACGTAATCTGAATTTGAAGGTAAATAAGGAAGTTATTGACAAAAATATCCACACACTTGAAGATTGACAGTTGCGCGACAAGAATTGTATATTCTTCAGTCAAAAACGCTCACATCATAAGTAGATGTAACCATTTATTGCAACACATGGAATACAGTGAAACTTGGCGTAATGGCTCTTAAGATGTTCCCTAAATTGTGCTAATTAGCATGCTAAGCTCAATCAGGGAACGATATACAAGGTATACAAGAGCTGGCCCATAGCAAGAATTTTTTTCTGATTAATTTGAGGCATGCAAACTCGAATTGTAGTATAACATTAAAGCCATAGAACATTGAATTAGGTTTAACTGTAGCATTGAATTCAGTTTACTTTAGAGTCATGCACACATGTATTTCAGTTTAACATTAAAACATTTGGCATTATAAGGTGGAGGCTGGGGTGGTGGAGACAAGCTTTGCCAGCAGCAGTGTGTGGCAGCAATTGAAAAGCAGATATCCAGTGTAAGAAGGAGTCATATTTAAATGGACCACCTTGTTGAGGGAATGAGGTGTGATTGGTGTGTAGACAAGCATTGCTGATTGAAAGCAATCAGCTGATTACAGCTGAGTCGCGTAAGACTCCCGTGCCCTGCATGAATGAGCGATGCTTCATTTAGTGACTGCAAATGCAAATTTAAATGTATATGCTGTAAGTGTTTTATTCAAGTGCACATTTCAATGTACACATGTGCAGATCACATTTTACGAGTGCTCACTGCATGCTCTCGAATTTTGCAACATATTTACCTTCATATAGATGTCCTTTCCTTCTTTACGTGGCTCTTGTAGGAGGGAGGATAGAGGAGCTAAGACAGAGCAGAATAAGGACAGTATTCATAGCCCAATGTTGATCAGAACCAAATGTGTAATTTGTCATCAGCTTCGAGCTGATTGAGAATACACAATGGCACAATGCCGTCCTTCAGCCAGCTGCCCAAAAGGCTCAGCTCTGGCCGTGGTACTCTCCCCAGCCCTCAACGCTGTCCGTGGTACTGAACTCTTTCTCCCCAGCCCTCAACGCTGTCCATGGTGCTGAACTCTTTCTCCCCAGCCCTCAACGCTGTCCGTGGTGCTGAACTCTTTCTCCCCAGGCCTCAACGCTGTCCGTGTTGCTGAACTCTCTGCCCAGCCATCGGCGCTGTCCGTGGTGCTGAACTCTCTCCCCAGCTCTCTGCTCTCAACGGTGGCAGCACCTGTCTGGAGTTTTAAAGACAGGGTGCCGTGATTTTCAGTGACCCCCCCCCCTAAAACATAATCATCAGGTATTATGGTTATATTAGGAGGAAGATTTTTTTCAAAAAAGTGGTGAGAAAGTGTTAAAATTATGTTTTTATGTGGACACGCCTCCAGTTCATTAAGTATACCTGGTTCTCACCTTAGCACCTCCTCCACCACCTTAGCACCACCCACCTGTCCTAGTCCCTCCTCCTCCTCATGCCCACACCTGTTGTGTTATGATAATGAGGGGGAGGGTATTTTTTACTGTGTCATTAAAGCACTGTTTTTCTATTGGCACGTTTAACCCTCAAGGTTTCAGCCTCCAGGAAGAAACTCAAAATAGTCAGAGAAGACATACAACACCATAAAAACACCATCAGGGGGCTTAATGAAGTTCTATCAACCTCATAGACACATGAAAAAACTGAAAAAGTGCAAAACCAAGGCACCAACTCTTTAAGTGACACTCCACAACGCAGGATGGAGTCATCGCTGCAATGTGTGACTTGAAGCACCGCTGACTGTCCAGGACCAATCCCAGGTTCATGGCAGTTGGAACCAGGGAAAATGAATGATATGGTGGAGCTGTAGTATCTCAGCCGTCTGAGCTTTGAGCAGCAGTAGACGGACCAGGATCATTATGACATGAAATGTGTTACCTGAAATAAAAACTAACCGAAACTGTGTTCGTTTACAAAACTATCTAAACGCCAACTATAATCATAGAGAAAATGTCGTATAACTTTAGTGTTTTGTCAATATTTCATGACATAAGCCTAATATGTTTTCAAAAATAGCTCAAATAGCCGAGCTTGTACATCGGATATTTTCACTATTTATCTCAACGTTTTAAATCTCGCTCCTGACTACCCAATGTTACAATAACAAACTAATAATATAGCTGCAAGCAGGCACGGGGCCAGTGAATAGAGAGAGAGAGAGAGAGAGAGAGAGAGGAGAGAGAGAGAGAGAGAGAGAGAGAGAGAGAGAGAGAGAGAGAGAGAGACGAGAGAGAGAGAGAGAGACGATTAGATTGAAGAGAGAGAGAGAGACGGATTAGATTGAAGAGAGAGAGAGACGGAATAGATTGAGAGAGAGAGAGAGAGAGACGGAATAGATTGAAGAGAGAGGACGAGTGAGAGAGAGAACGGAATAGATTGAAGAGAAAGAGAGAAGAGAAACGGAATAGATTGAAGAGAAAGAGAGAGAGAGAGAGAGAGAGAGAGAGAGACATGGAGAACGGAATAGATTGAAGAGAGAGAGAGACATGGAAACGGAATAGATTGAAGAGAGAGAGAGAGAAAGAGACATGGAAACGAATAGATTGAAGAGAGAGAGAGAGAGAAGAGAGAGAGAGAGAGAGAGGGAGAGAGAGAGAGAGAGA
>NC_137604.1:13203850-13206350 GCF_963280865.1 Gymnoscopelus braueri
TATGAACATAATAATGTGAAAACAATACATCATGTTCCTCTCTCTCTCTTTCTCGCTACTCCCTCTCTCTCCTCTCTGTCTCTCTGTCTCTCTCTCTCTCTCTCTTCTCTCTCTCTCATCTCTCTCTCTCTCTCTCTCTCTCTCTCTCTCTCTCTCTCTTTCTCTTTCTCTCTCTCTCTCTCTCATCCATCCCTGCAGAGAGTGTTATGTGATGGTATGTGGAGTCGTGTCTGTAATTATGCAATGCCTCCATCATCATCTTGGTGTGTGTGTGTGTGTGTGTGTGTGTGTGTGTGTGTGTGTGTGTGTGTGTGTGTGTGTGTGTGTGTGTGTGTGTGTGTGTGTGTGTGTTGTGTGTGAGTGCGTGCGTGCGTGCGTGCGTGCGTGCGTGCGCGTGCGTGCGTGCGTGCGTGCTGTGCGTGCGGTGCGTGTGCGTGAGAGAGAGATAGTTTGGAACAGAATCCACATCGGCCGTAGTGTACGTGTCTGTGCAAACAGCAATCAGAGCAGTTATACCCAGTGGGGGGGAGAACGAGAGAGAGAGAGAGAGAGAGAGAGAGAGAGAGAGAGAGAGAGAGAGAGAGAGAGGTGGGGGGGATCGGTGCAGTAGTGGAAGGAGTACTCGTAAACGTTCAAAATATTCTCAAATCTTCCAAACTTTGTCAAACCTTTTTCAAAAATAGGGATTAATTGGTTAATGGTAATAATAAGTAGTACATGTAATTAAGCTGTCAAATAATTGTAGTAGAGAACAAAGTACAATAATTTCCTCAGAGATTTGGTGGAGATGTAGGGCCCTATTTTTGGCCAGTGCCTTCGTTTGTGAGGCCTGCGCTCAAAATGTTACTTGAGTAAAATTACAACATTATTGGCATCAAACTATACTTAAAGTATAGTTTGAAAATAGCAGATCTACAAGCTCACAATGCGTCTCGATGTGACGCGTTGTGTGCTTGTAGATCTGCTATTTTCAATTAGCCTATGTATAAAATACGGCTAAAGTAATTAATGTATGTTTTATAATGTAATAATTTAATCTGCAAAGTAACTAGAAACTGAAGTTTTCAAATAATTGTAGTGGAGTAAAAACTACAACATTTACCTCTGAGATCTAGTGGAGTAGAAGTAAAAGTACTGAAAACTTGAAACACTCCAGTAAAGTAAAAGTACCTCAAAATTGTAAAGAAGTACAGTACTTGAGTAAATGTACTTAGTTACTTTCCACCACTTGGAGAGGGGGCAGAGTGGATAGAGTGAACCAGGCCAGCAGAGATTAGAAGGCTGCAGTGTGCATGCCGACCGGAACATGGTGATGTCACGGATTCATTTCAAAAGGCAGAGGCCATTTCATTGGCAATCTGTGCTCTGCCAAAGCTGCTAAAAAGACATGCTTATACCACACTTTAGAGAGCTACTTTTACTCTCTGCAGGGTGGCTCCTGCGCCACACCACACAGAAACAAAACCACAATGCAAATTAAACGTCCCTGCTGTGTTTGAATTTTTTCCACGCAATATTTAGTCCGTATACTTTGAATTTAGATGTCATTTTAGATTGATGTAGGCTTCCAATCGTCTGGCTACACAAGCCTAGTTGAGGGTCTTTGGCTATTAAAAAAATAGCAGATCTACAAGCTCATTGCGCTGCATCGAGTGCCGCGCTATGAGCTTGCAGATCTGCTATTTAAAAAAAAGATATAACAATTTTTTTTGCAAAATCTTTTGAATAGTGTATATTTTTTAAAGCGAACATTTGTAATTTAAATCTTTGCTTCTGGGGTTCCCTGGAACAAAACATTTTGAGATGGGGGGTCCGCGGCCCAAATACATATCTAAAAATGTTGTCTAAATCCTAACGGTACGTTGCTATATCAGTGGCGCTGAACTTGTCCATGTCTTGGACCCCCATCTCAAAATATATTAATGTTCCAGGGACCCCCCAGAAGCACAGGTCGGAGTTAAAATGTTTCGCTTTAAAACACATATATATATTCACAAGATGTGCACAAATTGTCCACGATAAAATAAAATAGCAGATCTACAAGCTCATAGCGCGGCTATGAGCTTGTAGGGAGACAGTGACGGTGGTCTCTAGAACAGACAGGGGTGAACAAGCAGGCAGTGGAGTTTTGTACATACTGTACTGGAATGTATTAAAGGATCTACACCATGAATTTAAAAAAAAATATTTGATATTTAATATCATATGGTGTATGTCCCTCAAACCTTTTTCAAAAGGTTTGAGCCTAAATCATCACTCAGATATACTCATCCCAAGTCAATTGTCTCTGGCTTATACAGCACTTTCAGCTGCAATACCAAAACGTCCTCTTGGGCAGGGGGGGGCTACTGAGCAATTCTGTCTGGCCAGCATCAATGCAATGGCAATGCAAGTGATGTCACTTGCATTGCCATTCTGAAATGGCCTGTTCAGACACGCCCATTCTGAAAATCTCTGAAATGAGAATGAATGACTGAATGTTAAAAAAAAATATTTTTTG